>NC_056725.1:1460094688-1460444688 GCF_019279795.1 Protopterus annectens | reverse complement strand
TCCATGGGAATTAATTGTGAATACACATACCCAGTTTGGTGTGGAATGGCATAATTTGTGAAAATAGGGTAGGGTGGAGAAATATTACATTAACAACTTAAACTACCTATACATATACTGTACATTCCTAGTAGATGCAGATATATACCCCCTGCATGTATTAGTACAGTTTCCTGTATGTAACCTTAGGAATGTTGTTGATGGGGATGTTACTTATACATTAATATACATTCCATTTGTATTCATATATGTTCATATCTGGCTGTGTTCAGGTAAAGCATCCTGCTACATTTGATTTATATGGGTCTAGACAACTGTGGATGTTCAGCACTTCATACAACCATACTATCTCCATAATGCAAGGGTACAGCAACATATCCAAATTGTAGGACGGACACAGTCCAGGTTCTGTACTTTATTAAAGACATTTCACTGTTTGGTTGTGGCTGTCTCATTCATTTCATTATGTCGTGAATGCAGTATACCTTTATTCCAGACTTTTTACAGCTTTCTTCGTAGCTTCAAACTCTTTCTCACACTCTCTCACTTATTTTATATTTACATTTCAGGATGATACTTAATTCTAGGCTTTATTAACATTTATTACTGGGTTGTAACAATCCTTTCCAGCTGACTCACTTATTTCATATGGCAGAATTTACAAGGATGTGTTCGACACTTGTCTGTCCTTTGTTGATTGATTACAACACTCATTTTCAGGCTGAAGCAGTTATCTGATATTACAATACAGGTGGAAACTCTATTTGAGACTTGTTTAATCTTTATTAATGGATTGCAATACTCTTTTTCAGGCTGCAGCACTTATCTAATCTTACAATACTAGCAGAATCTTTCTTCTAGGCTTATTTGACCTTTATTACTGGGTTACAACACTGAACTCTTTTACAGGCTGTCTCACTTATATTCTATAACAATACCAGCAGAATAATTACTAACCTGCCTGGTGGCGCAACCTTGCCAGCCTATCAGCATAGGCTTGACGATTCGTGGAACGAACACCTGCAGCTGTAATATAAATGAAGGAATATTGGAACATACCTATCCATACTATAGGCTAGGATAGCATTTCTTATATACTTAATTACATGGATACTTAGTAGTGGGGCATTGGACATTTGACGGGCCTTCTGGATCCATCGGTTCAGTTGGTCCTCCTTTCATCGCTTCAGGTCTGCATGGTGGTGACGGACCTGTTCACCAGTCCTCGGAATGCCTGTGGCACTGGTGAGATCATGTGCCAACCGGTTCCATGCCTCTGCCTTGTACGCTCCCCATTGAACCTGGCCCTGCATGAGTTGGCCTTCATGATGATGGACTAGGAGCCAAACCATATATTTTGACTCCTCAATGCCCCGCCTTTGTGCTCTAAAGCGAGTTCCCTCTCCTGCACCTGCCATCCTGAATGCAAATGGGTACCACAATCAGTTATGGTGTGTATTCCTGCCTATGGGGCTTATATATGCCAGTTTTCCCGCACTTATTTGTGATTGGCCATTTTGGATATTTATCAGCTTACAGCAAACCTGCCTTGTCATGGTTATATTTTCATTCATTCCTATATGTATGGTAATACTGCATTTCTAAGTACAACTGTCATGGCATAGTGGTTAAGTACTTTGACTATGGTGCACAGTATCCTGGGTTCGATCCTTGTCATTGCTTTTTTATTTTACTACTGTCTAGGCAGGCTAGGAGGTGTGTCTGTGTAAAGGCGACTTTGCTACAGGTTGCTCAACGTTGCCCGACGTTAAGCTGGTTGGCAAGCTGTGCAGCTCCGCACAAATGGCTTATGCTGGGTAATGCGTTATTTAGCTATAAGCAGTCATATTAAGCTGGGTGAAGCGCTGCTGAGCTACGGACACTCATATTAAACTTGTTAAAGCGCTGCTCAGCTACAGGCACTCATATTAAGCTTGCTAAAGCGCTGCTAAGCTATGGGCAATTATGTTCCTTTTTTTATATATTATATCAGTTTTGTTCACATATACATAGGCCATTTCATTACATTTTACTTAAATTATAGTTATATATGTCGGGGAATTGTTTCATACTTATTTAAATAAAAAATAGAGAATGATGTTGTGGGGGCTCGAACCGTGACTACCTCCTCTTTGGCCGACGTTTCTACCGCTACGCTATTGCTACTTGGCTTAATTTGCATATGTAGATCTTATATGGTTTTCAATGTCTGCTAACTGTGGCTGAGTGAAGGGCATACCTGCGCAAATGAGCGCAAATGCGGGCAAACATATTGGAAATTATTAAAAAAAAATGAAACTGTTATTTTTACATTTTATACATTTTTAGTAGGGTTTAGTCTGTGGGGATGTGTGGTGTTGTGTTCCTTGACATTTCAGCGGACTCGCTCATGGGTGTTTACTATCAAGACTCTGACTCTTCTGGGTGTGTGTCCCTTTGCAGTACTCAGCAATCGGACACACCCCTACTTTCCTACACGGACCGTGTTAGACTAGGGTATGATTCAGCATGCCCTCATGAATATGCATGGCATGCTGACATCATACCGTTCAACTGCAGCCTTCGAGTAAGACATATTAAGTCTTACACTGAGGTTTCGTGAATCCGGCCCAATAACTTAACAGTATAGTAAAAAGAAAAAATAGATAAACTATATACAATGTCCATAACAATTAAAAAAATAGTATACATAGGAGAAAACGTAATATTTCTCTAACAGATGAGGCAATTTTGTCCAAGAAATTAAATGGTGAGTCATGTTGTAAATCCTTGCTTTTATAGTAGCAATCTCATTCTTACAAATGTATTTCACAAGATAAATAAACCCAACATTAAAGACAGTAGCAGATTGGGATTTCCAATGTTTAGTAACAATTTTCCTTGCTAAGGAGAGGATAGGCCATAGTAAAAGTTTTGTTTTTAGGAATGGCTTCATAAACAGAAACACTGAAAAGGATAAGGAAGTCAGAAATTATACAATTGTCATTCCATAAAGCTTTTACAAAGGTACTTAAAGTCTAACCAAAATGGGGAAATTATTTTGCAAATAAGACCCATATGTATCCAGTAAGCATCAGAGTGTCCACATCTCCAGCATTTCATTTCATCTTTCTTGTACATTATTGCTAATCTATGTGGTTGAAAAAAAAAACATCTATATAACAATTTCCCTGTGTATACATGCCAGAACAGGGAAGATGGGGATTTCTTCGCCGACTGTAAACAACGTTTTTTATCTTTTTCTGAGAATGACTATTAACTTCACTTTAAATAATTCCAAAAAAGAATCTGTTTTTCTAAAATCATTTCTAAGAATTTTATAAATAACAGATATGTATGAAATGTTCTTGGGTGAACTATTAATAATTGTTGAGATAAAATCCAAGATTTTTAAGTTACCATTATTGTATAGCTCTAATGAAGGTACAACCTTATTATGCATAAAATCTTTAAAAGTTTGGATGTCTAGCCAATTACAATTTTGCAAACTATATCTGCTGATCAAATAGTCTGCAGGATTTATTTTTTTAGCTGAGAGAAATGGATTCCAATATAATAAGTCACCCTTCTTTAATTCTAACATTTTCCGAGTATCAAAAGATATCAAACATCCATTTGTGTAGGCAATAGGAAACATAATTATTAATAAATTCTTAATTAATTGATTAGAAAACATAATCATTTTAAACAACAGCAGTGTTTGATTTGTAAGAGGTGTAAAAACAGGTTTTGACCTTTCACTTTGAATGTATAATTTTAAAATTCATATAACAATTTTGTATGTATATGAGTATATGGTTCAAGCAATGTCCTATTACTATTAAGAAGTAAGGTTTCATGTATTGATTTCCAATATGATGTATAATAACTATTATTCCAAAGCAACACTACATTAATAAATGTGGAATTTAAATAAAAAAATCAGTATTTGAAAACCCTATACTTCCTTCATCCCAGCTTGTGGTGTGCCAGAGAAAATAAATTCTTTTTTGTGATATCAAAGGAAGTTGAGTAATAAGTTATTAATTTTCTGTTTAATTTTGACAGGTGAGAAAGTTATTAGAGATGGCCAATGAATAAGATTTAGGTAATAGTATCATTTTTATTAAAGTTAATCTGTCTTCAAATGTGAATAAGGGTCTCTTCTAACTGTCAGTTAGACTTGTTATTGAATTTATAGTTTGTTGGCAATTAGATATGAGTGATTTTTTATAATTAGATTCAATATTATACCTAGATATTTAGTATGTGTGCCTTCCCAGTTTATGTCTCTTTTTGATCTAAGTTTCATAGTAACATTTTATTTCACTAGAAGTGCCTGAGTTTTGTTGTGCTTGAATATTTGACCACAGATGTTTGCAAAGAAGTCTAAATTATGTAATAAGTGATCTACTAAATTTTCAATATCATTAGAAATTATTAATAGGTCATCAGCAAAGTGTGGTATCTTAGGGGATAATTTGTCTAACACTTTTTATCCTTTATCATTGTCATTATTCCTGTCTTAATTTGCAAGAGGCTTAATAGCCAGGGCAAAAAGAAATGGGGAGAGGGGGCACCCCTGTTTAGTACCTCTTAATATTTTGAATAGGCTAGATGGATAAAATCCAATCTTTACATAGGCTATGGACTTTTCGTATAGTTTTTTAATTAATCCCATAAAGTTTGGGGAGTAATTTTATTTTTGCAAAGCTTTAAACAGATATGGCTAACGTAGGGAGTCAAAAGCGTTATCTATATCAAGGTTTAAAATAGAAAGCTTTTTTTTTTTTGTTTGCTAAGTCTATTAAGGACAGCAGTCTAACTACATTGTCTTGTACCTTTCTGCTTTTGATAAATCAGGTTTAGTCTTCATGGATTAATATTGAAAGAATATTATTTAATCTCTGCTAAGATGGACATGAATATCTTGTATTCAATGTTAAGCAAAGAAACTGGCCTGTATGATGTGCAAAGGTTGGGCTCTTTACTTGGTTTTAAGATGGGAGAGATGATAGAATATTTCCATGAGGGAGTGATGTTTGCTGGACTTTTAACTTCCTCGAATGCATTGAGTAAGATTTTCTCCCACAGCTACATTGGTCCTTCTGGTCTGGATGTCGAACAGCAACCTGAAGCTGGTGAGTGTGGAAATGTCCTGTTGTGGCTCACCAATAGACTAGGCATGTTAAGGGCATGCATGTTACCATGCACATAGCTATTACTCTTAGCCATATTGCAATATGTGCATGTTCACTTATGGTGGGATTAACTGCACTGCATCACATTGGTCATCAGAGGGGCCTATTTGCAGGAGATGCAGCATTTCTGTAGGCATTTCCCCTGTGCTATACAGGTGAACAGCAGTGTGTGCTAGGTGAAGGCCCTTCACCTACTAACACTACTCATGTATCCCAGAGGTATATATTAGCAACAACATTAAGTGGACATGGCTGCACTGCATGATGTTGAGGGGATGTCCAGAGTGTGTATGTTGTTGTCTGACTGTGCATGTCACCTTTCGGATATTGTGTGGCCTGTATAATACTTCTGTGCCACCTCACCTGTAAGTGTCTGTGTGTGTGTGTATATCTGTGTTTGTGTGTGTGTATTAGCAAACCTTATAGTGCAGGTATTAAATTACATATGTTGTCTTCCCCTCACAAGTGGACCTGGGGGTTGGGGTCCCTCCTGATGAGAACCTGATGTCATTGTCTCTGCAAACTCTGATGATGATGTGGATCATAGTGAGGCACAGGTGGGGTTGTCGGGGACTGAGTTTGTGCCATTGGTTGGCATCCCACTTTTGACCACAATGTCCCTGCACACAGTTGCAATGCCCACATATACCCAGTCCCCAACAGCCACAGATAATGGTCAGTTGGAGGGTGGTGGCATGGAACAGGCTAGTGTGGTCACTATGGCAAGTGTGAATTTAGACACTAGTCATAGCCAGAGAGCAGGCAAGGTCCCACACACAGGGATAGACAGGGGAGCTCAAAGGAGGATGGCTGTCCATCAAGCCCCTGTCACAAGTGCCACAGCAGGTGTCACCAGATGCATGTATTAGCTGGTCATAGAGACACAGGCACATCATGAATGCAACACCAGACAGATACTCAGGGTCTTGGATGAAACACTTCCTGCCATGCATGATGACCTCCATGGCCTTGCTGCTGCCACACGTTATTCTGCTGAAGTCATGGATAGACAGTGGGTTGAGACATTGGCAATCCTCGACTGTGAAATGTCTGTACTGGAGCATGTGGTGGGAGTAGGGCATCAGCCACATGGATGTAGGTAAGCAACAAGATCAGCTGAGAGTCTACGTGGTCATGCACATTCATACTCCCGTAGTGGCAGTACCACCAGCACTACTGAAGGGAGGGTGCTGTCCACACCACAACAGAACAGGCCATGGGCACATGGTCCTGGTTGGTCCCATCAGGGACACAGATCCAGCAGACAGCAGTCACCATAGGGGAGTAGTACTGCATCTGGCCTTGGGCCTGGTGGTGCCAGTGAGTCACTTGGCATGACCAGTTCCCATGTCCATGGCTGGAGACGGTGAACTGTAAGCCCTGCCATATATGGTCCACAGCTGTCCAATATATCTCTTTATAGGGCAACCACATGGTATGACTGTGTGCATACAAACACACACACACACACACACACACACACACACACACACACACACACACACACACACACACACACACATCTCTATCACAGGTAGGTCACCACCAGACACACACAGCACCTCTGCACAGCCCATTTAGAGAACACCCCCTCCAAACACACACACATTATGTCAACCGTATGGCCCAGCCTAGGTCTCTGGCAAACCCACACCACACCCTGCGCATATGATGATACCTGTGCCACATCCCTGTCATCCATAACATCGATGCAGGGATATGCTAATATGGGTCTAATGCATAGGGTGAATGTAGTACAGTGTAGTAATGTAATGCTGTGTAAGGTGCTGTCTGCTGGTAATTGTTATGGTACACATCAAAGTGTATGTACCTTTTTAGCCATGATATGCATTATTGGTGTTAGTACGGGTGACTGAATGTAGTCTCACACACTGTATTCTGTTTGTGTTCCAGGTGTCTGTATATCTGCAGGCTGTGGCCTTGCTGACATTGCCAATGAGGAGCATGGCAGAGTGGGAACACCACTGACCATTTAATAGCCAAGGTACAGCTGTATGTATATATATATATATATATATATATATATATATATATATATATATATATGTGTGTGTGTGTGTGTGTTTACCAGGTGTGTATGCATGCAACAGTGTGTGAAAGACTCTGGTGGCAGACAGTGTGACCTTGCATACATACCCCTTGATACAGCCAGCTAGCCTTCATACATGTCAACTCGGTGTTGCATACTAACACAGGCTCATACATACAGAGGAGGTTACTTGAGTACTGGCAGTAGTTCCCTTACAAGCCTACCCATTACTTTAACCTCAACAGATTCATCTATCTTGTGGACACACAGTAGTCACAAGGCCTTCACATGTCAACATATTGCACACACATAGGCAACACACAATGTGTCCATGACATTATCAATTGTGGAGTGTAGGACACAACTTATAGTAATGTGACAGTTGGCAGCACATAGCATGCCCATGGCAAGTGGAACACACAGAATGCCCTCTGGTATGCTAATATGGCACCTTCTTTGTGTGACATTACCTTCACTTATAGTATTTCTCATGACATTATAGTGCTTCTGATGTGCAATCACTTCTCTATGCAATCAGTACAGAACTGTATAACATGTTCTGGGACCTCTTTCAACTGTTTCAGTTATCATCTGCTAAACATGGACTGCAACCTGCAGAGTAGTTCAGACATACTTCTTAAATGTGCAGTTTACACAGACTGTCCTGATTTGTGCCACATATATTTGGTCCATTTTCTCATGCACCTGTGTCTGTCTGGCAAATAATTGCCAAATCATTGCGGGCTAATGTCATAACATAAAGGCAGACATTATGAGTTGCACACTTCATACCTTTCAGACCATATATACTAATACAAAACCTGCTATGCTATCACAGTTATATGTTTGTAGGAGCAATATTTGACAGGTGTCCCAATTATGTGGCCTTTGTTGCCCCATTATTTATGGCTTTGTAAACATTTCTTGCTCTAACAGTTTGGGAGGTATGGGTACAGATGGTGGACATACCTCTGACCTCTGCATATATGTGCAGATTGTCCTGATGTCTGACACATGATTTCTATACATTGGTCATAAACGTGCTTTTCTGGCCAACGTCTGGTAGAATCATGACAGATTGAGATTGTAGATTAATGACAGATATTGTCACGTAACAACACATAGTCTTTGGAAGGTGCATTCAAAAGCATGACCTGTTCCGCTATCTATTTCCCATGTGTGTCACAGGAACATGTGATGGGTCTGCTCAATGTTTACTGTCTGCCCCAGCTTACCATATGGTTTTCACCTGTCTGTCTGTGAGTGGTTGGGAGGTATGTTGGTGGCTGTAATGCAGGTAAACTGCTGCAAGGTGATGTGATACAGTGATGGAGTAACAGACTGTTTATCAGCATGATGTTTCAGACAGGTATGAGGTCTGCTGCTGCCATGTCTGTCACTACAGTGACTGTGACATATTTGGCAATTTGTCTCATAAATGCCCATTGTTAGAGGATGCAGACCACATAGTTATTTTATTTATTATTGACCTTTGGTAACCAGGAAAGTCCACTTGGTCAGAAACCCATTTTCAGTGGAGGCTCAGGGAGAAAAGCTCCAAGAAAGGTTACAAAAAAAATTACATATTGTAAAAAGTTATATACAGAGCATAAGAAGCAACATTTGCAATTACAATTTCATATCAGTCATCAATTAAGGTAAACATCATACATATCATTAAGTATTTATAGAGATTTAAGGTATTTGCAGTTTGGAAACTATAATCATATACAGGCATATGTAAACTCATTTCACATCTTCAGACACTATTTTTCTATAAAGCTGCTGTGAAAGCAGAAATAGTTGGCATGTAAAAACATAGGATCAGGAGGTGTAGAAAAAAAGCAAATTGAAAAAAGAAATATGGACAAAATGCCAAGGTTTGTGAGTTAAAAGACATTATTTGATGTAGAGTAGTATTGGAGACAGTGATCTATTTAAGAAGGTTTATGTGAGTTGTTACAGGAGCATGTTTGATTGTTAACGTAAAAGGATTTTAGTGAAGTTTTGAAAGCTTTAAGGTGTCTATGTGAGTAATAGATAAAGGCATAGAATTCCATGCTTTGGCAATAATGAAGGAGTAAATGCTTTGTCCAACACATTTGTTGGGCTTTGATATACTTAGGAGCTGTTTGCTTGAGGTCATATTGGTTGCAAACATCTGGTAATTCCATATACATATGTACAGATGGCTGGTATGGCCTGTGCAGTTTAACATGGTGCATGTACAGCAAATGCCATTAACTGGATCTTTAATCTAATGCCATGGGGAGGGAGTCAGGGAGTCAGCAGGCCTAAAATGGCATAGCCAACATACACAACAGCCACAGGGGATATACTTCACACACACAGTACTATAGTTGCCAGTTTTAAGATTAGAACCCTGCCTATCTATTTAATTGTACTGTAGTACTACACAGTTATTGCACATGCCACAGAGCTGATAGGGTTGAGAAGTGTATACAGACACTTCTATGGTGGATGATATCAGCAGGCCTTGTAAAGAGAGCAATGGGAAGTGCACTGGGTAGAACACACCTCTAAATTGTCACTCTCACATACACACACACACACACACACACACACACACACACACACACACACACACACACACACACACACACACACACACACACACACACACACATACACAACCCCCCCACAAAAACACACACACTTGCCAATATTGAATGTAGAACCCCTACCTAGCTACTTATTGATACTACAGTGGTAAGCAGTTAATGCATGGGCCACAGAGCTCATAGAGTTGAGGAGTGTCTCAAGGTACTTCTAAGGTGTATAACATCACCAGCCCTTGTAAAGTATGACAATGGGAAGTGTACTGGGAGAGTAAGGCCTCAAAATACTGTATCCTACAAATATACACACTTACAAACACACCCACACACACACACACTTACATTTGCCAGGACTGAGATTCGAACCCCTACGTATCTAGTTATTTGTACTATATTGTTACATAGTTATTGCATGCAGCATAGAGCTTATAAGGCTGAGGGTCATCCAAAGGTACTTCAAAGGTGAACAACATCAACAGCCCTTGTAAAGTAGGGCACTGGGACATGTTGTGGGTGGGAAGGTCTACAAAATACTTTATCCTGCAAAGATACACATTTACACTCACACACATATTTGCCAGAACTGAGAGTAGAACCCCTGTCTATCTATTTGTGCTATACTGTTATGTAGTTACTGCATGTGCCATAAAGCTGAGGGTTGTCCAAAGGTAATGACATCAGCAGGACTGCTAAAGTAGGGCACTGGGAAGTGTACTGGGTGGGAAGGGCCTCAAATATGCACACACAAATAAGAACTGAGATTGGAACCCTTACCTATCTAGTTATTTGTACTATAGTGTTATGCAGTTATCACACATGCCATAGAATGTATAGGGCTGAGGTTACTCCAAGGGGACTTCCAAGGTGAATGACATCAGCAGGACTGCTAAAGTAGGGCACTGGGAGGTGTACTGAGTGGAAAGGGCCTAAAACTCTTAAACCTACACACAGTAGCATATGCCAGGACTGAGATTAGAACTCCTACCTATCTAGTTATTTGTACTATAGTGTTATACAGTTATTGCAGCTGCCATGATGTTTATAGGCCTGAGGTCAGTCCAAAGGTACTTCTAAGATGAATGACAATAGCAGGACTGCTAACGTAGGGCACTGGGAAGTGTACTGGGTAGGAAGGGTCTAAAATTCTTATACCTATACACACCCACACACTTACATATGCTGGAACTGAGATTAAATGCCCTACCAATCTAGTTATTTGTATTATAGTGTTACACAGTTATCACATGTACCACAGAGCTTAGAGGGCTGACAAGTGTCCAAAGGTACTTCTAAAGTGAATGACATCAACAGATCTTGTAATGTAGAGTGATGGGAAGTGTACTGAGTGGGAAAGGCCTCTTAATATTTAAACCTACAGAGACACACACACACACACACACACACACACACACACACACACACACACACACACACACACACACACACACACAAACACACACACACACACACACACACACACACACACACACACACACACACACACACACACACAAGCACACACACACACACACACACACACACACACACACACACACACACACACATACACACACAGGCAGGTGATGTGATATTACAAACCTCACCTCAGTACTATTACACAATGGAGCTCACCTTCATGCTGGCACTTGCGACTGGTTACAACCAGTATGCAACTGTCTGCAGCAGGACATCACTCTATGCCATTCAGGGTATCTCTGTGTATGCCTCACTCTCTGTGTGTCTCTCTCTATTACTGCCTGTCTCTCTCTTCCCCGTGTTTATGTGTGTGTGTATGCTTGCCATATTGTTATATGTTGCCCATATATATGTCTGTGTATCACACTCAACAGATGGAAATATATCACATATGGGCCACCTACAGCTAGATGAGGATAATCCTTTCTGATGGGTGTGTATGGAGACAGTTAAGGTGTACATAGCTGTCTGTATGAAAAGACATCTATACACAATGAAGTTATATAGTCCAATGTGGCTTCTGACATGGGCTGTGCTTCTCTAAGTGTAGGAGCATGCACAGTATGACCTTTTATAGTAAGTGTGGGATTCCATTCCAGAGATATTTGTACTCCAGTCTGGGGTTTTGTGTGCTACAACCATACCTCTCAATCTGTTAGTGCAAGATGTCTGGAGATAGCCTGCCAAAATGGGGAGACAGTGGCCCAAACATAGGGAGATACTGTGACTATTGCTCTTATCAATGTATGAGGTTGCTAGAGTTACATGGTTTGTTTCAGTAGACATTTTCTGACATATATGACATTTGGAGCTGAAATGTGTTGTGTCATTACCTACTGACAGAAATCCTTAGATCATCACAGTGGTTTACCAGAAAAATACAAGATGTATGACGCATAGACCAATATTATGAACCAAATGATAGACATTCTTGCACAATCTGTCCAGTTGAGAGGTGTGGCTACAGCTGATTGACTGATAAAGCTGTATAGACAGTCCAGTACCTTAGTAATATACTGGCTGGGGATCTCCTGCTTGTGTGGTATTCTTCTTACCTGAACGGCCATATCCTGGTGTGGGCATACCTCTCAATTGTACAGTTTTTTCCAGATTGTCCAGATATTTATCTACTTTTTTTTCCATTTGTCATAAACTTGTGGTTTCCTGGAAAGTTGGTGGCAAATAATTAAAGACTGAATTTGGAAAATAATGACAGACATTTGTGTTTCAGACTTCATAACCTTCAGCTACTTCATGCCAATGCAAAACCTGTTATTCTTCCACCTTTCAAAGTTTGTAAGAGCAATATTTACAACACATGCCTATCACTGGGCCTTTGTCCCACTTTTATTCATGACCTTGTCCAAATGTCTTGCTATCAGAAGTTGAGAGGTATGGGTGCGGGTACAGAGTGCATTCTACTGGCAGAGATGTCCATTATATGTGTGGTATATTCCACATAGCACTGTGATTTCCAGGTATGTCAGTGGCAGAGCAGTGCAGAGTAATGTGGTGAACCACTGACAGACATTTGTGCAAAGGTTGATAGGTTGATATGAGGTTAGTAGGCTATTGGCCCTGAAGCCCTTATAACCCACACAGATGGGAGTGTAGCCCATGTTAAGATATGTCATCACCCAGAGCCCCTGCCCAGCAGGGACACAGGAGGAATCACAGGACTGTATGATCTGCTTCCCTTGCACTTATACAGGGAACACTTCACTAGGCATATTGAGGCACTTGGCTTGGTGTGGACAAGGAGTGTATTCCACAGATGGGGGAGTGTGTGGACACATATCTGTCACACCAACAAGCCCTATTGATATCACAGACCAGGTTGATGCTGTGCCTACAGGTAGATCGAGTGGGCCTTGACCTCCAGATGTGCAACAGTCCCATCAAGGTAGGGTCTGGATTCCTTTGTATGCCAGACAGGGGTCACCTCTGCAGAGTCTGTATGGAACTGAGTAGTGGGACAGTGCTGTTAGCCTATCTAAATAGGGAAGGTGTTTGTGGTCCTGCATTCTCCTGGTGAGGAACCACTGTGGTCTCTCCAGCTGCTGCATGTGCTTTGTGAGGTACATGCCGAAGAGGGCAACAAAATAATTGGCCTTATAATGTTAGCATACATGCATCTTATGACCTCTTTGTTCCTGGATGGGACACCCTTATGTTTGAGTTGTCCTATCTATGATGCTTTCTCTACAATGGAAGCAACATGGTGCTCAGACTTCAGATTGCTATCAACATGGGTGGTCAAATGCCTCACTACTGATTGTGTATGTAGGACAGTGTTGTTAATGTGATACTATGTGGGGCAATGTGATACTATGGGGGGCCGTCAGTCTCCCCAAAGGGGATGCTGATGCATCTACAGGCATTCAGCTTGAGATGATGTTTCTGGCATCAGTCATTTGTTTTGTTGAGACCCTGTTGTAGGAAGTCCACATCACTTTGGGTATTGATGACTGTTTCCAGCTTGCAGTCATCTGCATACTTGGTCAGCCATAGGCCAGTGTTCTTGGCCTGTAACTCAGGGAAGTATATCCCATATACCAGAGGCCCCCAGACTAATCCCTGGAGTATGCCACTCAGTACGGGTGTACTGTTTCATTTGGCTACCCCTATTATGATTATGTGGGTTCTATCAATGAATCACTTTGCTACCGATCTAGTAACATGTGGATTGCTGCCTAGCTGACAGAGTTCATATACTATGGCCAAGTAGGTAATAGAGTATAATGCACTGGCCAGGTCAAGGTGGCTGGAGTGCACTATCTTTCCCTCATCCATGCCTTTGTTCCCTGGCTCAGGGAAGTCATTCATAGTTCACTGACATACCTCTTCTGAGAATGGAAGACTGTAGGGTAATGCATTTGGATTTTGCCAATGTCCCTGTTAATGAGATCCATGATAATCCATTGCATGGCCTTGCAGATCAAGCTAGTTAGGCTGACAGTTCTTTCATTTCCCGGATTAGTGAATACTCCACATTGGTGTGAAGGGATGACAGTAACTGTCCACCACTCAGCTGTGATAAAGACAGTACTCAGGGTTTGGGTGTGTAGGGTGCATAATGATGCTGCCAGTTCAACCCTGGGTTCATGTAGGTTGCAGCCTGGGATGTATTCAGGTCCCATGGAGGCTGTCTTCTTGAATTTGAGAGGGCAGTGATGCCCTGTTCCCTAGTGATAAGGTTTGGGTGTTCAGGTACTGGAGATATCCTGCTTCCCTGATGGGGGGACAGAGGTGAGACTTTTCCACTGAATCTGTCAGCCAGTGGATTGCCTATATCTACAGCATTTGTGTATGTGGTGTCCTTGACCACTGGTTCTGCACAGATCTGGGAGCTTCCTTTGGGAATGCAGACATATGTGAGAAAGGCCTTATGATTGTCTGTCTTAGATGTGGGCAATTTGAACTGGGATTTGCCTTTAGTGGATTTCACTGGTGCTCTTATTTGTTTGTTCAGGCTAAGGAGTGATTACTTCCAATTGTGCACCCACCATTTCTTGGTCCTGGCCAGCAATGTTATCCTTGTGTTTTTATAGTTCCTTTATTGCAGATGTTTGTAGACAGGTTTACTCTCCCTTGCAGATGGTGATGTTGTCTTGTCAGGTATTGCTGATTTTGTGCATCTCTCTTGCTCTCTCTCTCTCTCTCTCTCTATATATATATATATATATATATATATATATATATGCTGGCATAGTAGTTTTGTGTACATTTTGAAATTGGTACCGGTTCCAGTAGTGGTGTAGGGGGCTGTTCAGCTGTTTATACCATCCCTCTGGTGGTTGTGATCAGCTTGTGGAAAATGTTCCTTTTACAATGGCTAGATGGGGTCAGGAGTGATGGTGATATGACATGAGACCACTTTTCTGTCAGATCTTGCTAAGGAGGATGATACCATAGGGGTGCTGCAGTGGTTGATCATGTTGGCTACTGCCAAGTCCGACATAGGTATCCCATCTTGTGGCGGTATCAAGTGGCTGTCCTAAGGATGTAGCATTGATAAGATGAGGGAATCTCTGTGCATTTCTGTTTTGGCATGGCTGGATTTCCAGTCCATGGTTGGGTAATATAAGTCAGTCAGGAACAGGGTGATGGGTGGAATCTTTATAGATTTGCAGAGGGCCAGATATGAGGGGTGGGTGTTCTGAGTCAGATATGTTGGCCTGTAGCTACTTATAATTTGCATAGGGGTCTTGTCAACAGTTGACTGCACATGGAGTGTCCCATGTGTGTCAGACTGTTTAACCAGCCTGGAGGTGTGTGTCTGTCTAATATATATTTATACTGCACCTCCTTTGGCTTTGTTGCCCACATTTTGGGGTCTGGCTGTGTGATAGGATGAGTGATCAGGTAACAATAGCTTTCTATCCATGGATGTGGGCCAGGTTTCTGTGAGTGCAGACATGTCACAATCTTCCTGGGTTATGACTGCTTGCAATGAGTGCATTTTCCTGTTTAGACTCCTAGCCATACTTCTCAACTGTACAAATTTACACAGAATGTCCAGAATCTTGCCTCATATATCTGGTAGAGTTCTCATACAATTGTGGCTTTCTAGCAGATTATTAGCAAATCTCTCAGGGTTGAAGTCAGGAAATAATGACAGAGACATTCGAGTTTCAGACTTCATACCCTCCAGAAAAATCCATGCTAATACAAAACATGTTATTCTATCAACATTCTAACATTATAAGAGCAATATTTAAAAAAGTGTCTCTATATTTGGGCCTTTCTCCCCTCATTATTTATGGCTTTGTCCAGATTTCTTGCTCTAAGTGCTTGAAAGGTATGCTCCTAGCGTTTAGTGGCATGGCCTTTAATTGGTGTTTCGTTGACAGTTTTATTTTGGTAGTATGGACCCCGTGACATTCCCTATAAAGGCACTATGGGTGATGCAAGGGCCTTTGCCAGAGTCCTGTAGGCCAAGTGAGACAGATGCAGGCCATCTGCAGCAAAGCAGCATAGTTTGTCAATCATATGCTCCCAGGCTGCCAGGCAGTGGATACCCCTGGGATGAAACCAGTAAGTGAGCCAAGTGTTACTGACAATCACCTTCTGTTTGTATTGAGCCATCAGTCTGGGTGATTGCAGAATGCTGCTTAAGGCTAGCGACATACCTGCATGGGACACATATTCAGCAAGCTGAATCATGTCTGTCTTCCTGTATTCTGTGAGGTACATCTGACATCATTCACACTGTCATGGACCAGGCCGGAGTGATACCTATACCTGTTGTGGGGTGACTTGAATGCAAGTGTGATATGGCAGATTATGGCACCTGACAAACAAGTAACTGTGACTTTCTCCTTGTCCTGCCTGGTGAGAGGCACATCTGTGTGTCTCACAGTGGAGTCTTCTATGAGTAATATGTTGGATGTATGGTAAGGCCTTAGTGTTTGCAAGACCCTGGTGTGTGGAATATGCATGGTCTGTGGTGTGTAGGTTTGTGGAGTTCTCATGTGTTTTTGCCACTAAGGAGTCCTTTGTTTGGGTTTTTTATTTGTTGTGGACCTCCACTTATGTGGGTTTATGTTGTGTATTTGTAGGTGATGTTTACTGACTCCATACACTGCATGGCACCTATGTTACTACACAATCTGTTCTTGTGTGCACATTCTTCCTTTGTCTGACAAGTGGTTCTCCTTCCCCTTATATGTGTCTCTTTGTCCTTCAGTAGTCCAGTCACAGGCTTTGCCCACAGTAGCTGCAGTTATGTATTTGTAATTCTGGTGTGAGCGGGGTAAATGTCCTAACATCACACACAAGGTTATGGACTTCACACCTCTGAGAGTACCTATTTAGCAGGTTGTCCATAATTGCACGACAACATCTGCTGTAGTCCTCAAATGGTTTGTGTTACTATGTTATTATGAGACTACATGTTGGCCTAGCTGTCAAACCATCACAGAATGACATCTGGACAGGCCCATATATGACAGTCAAACAAAGGCCCACGCATGGGGAGAGGGTTTTAATACTGTTCTGCCAAACATAGACAGTTGGGAGACCAGTTTGGTATTTGCTTGCTTTCTGTTATGGGTATGATGTCTGCTTCTCCACTGTCTGGCATTGATGTTTGACATGACCTTTTCTTGTTTTGCAAATAGCTGGCAGGTGAATGCAATGTTAGGACAAGCAGAACAGATATCCAAGGCATAATTGTGTTCCTTCTGTGAGAACCTGTCATTCCAGGGGTATGGAGGTTGGGTAGTGACATGTTGTCAGTGCTGACACAGTAAGTTGGCAGCCTTTTATAACCTGGCAGCACATTGACCTTTAGATACCTGCTGTCCTACTTGATACCACACCTCTCAGCTTCTGAGATCCAGACATCTGGACAAAGCCATAAGTAATTGGGGGACAAAGGCCTAAATATAGGAACCATTTGTAACAATTGGCCTTACAAACCTAGACAGGTGATACAATAAAAGGTTATGCATTAGCATGCATTTTTCAAAAGGTATGAAGTCTGACAATACGGCGTGTCATTATTTTCTGACTTTAGTCTTTCGTGATTTGAAAATTATTTTCCAGACAACCACTATTTCATGATAAACAGACCACATATATGATGCAAACCTCTGGACATTCTGCAAAAAAATCTGTACAGTTGAGAAGTATGGTAGGCATTGTGTAGGTTACTCCGAGCTGTGTACTGTCCATATGACTTGTCTAGATTTCCTGCAGTAACAGATATTGACATCTAGACAGTGTATACAACTCCTACCGTAGGTGTAGCTGACATGCAAAATAGTTGGCACTACAGTTCTTGGAACAAGGCCCTGTTGACCACAGTACTGTACCTAGGCCACTAAGGCACAACAGCCAGGAGTAAGTGCTGGTCACACCCTGACATTATTAACCATGCATATACATAGCTCATTGACCCCTGCATATTGTGGACATGCAACAAGTTATCAAGTTGATTGGGACAGCCATGGCAATGTGTGTTCTGCTGCTATTACCCTACAAACATACATATTACTGCATTACTATGGGAACATGGATGTATTGGGGGGGCACACCTGTCAGGTTCCTGTCACATAGTTGAACTTTTACAAGTTCGAACCTCATGGGGCCGAGAACATAAGTTCGAATTTGTAAAAGTTCAAGCATTTCAATGGAAATCTCCATAAGCGGAGGTTTCCATTTTGTTCAATGGGGTGCGATCTTGGAGTTGGCATATTTAAGTAGTGGGGGTGTGAGGGGAGCAGCCTCCCATGAGGGGGGGGGTGCAAGGGGGCTTGCCCCTCTGCTTAAAACAGTTTATTTTGTTTTCCATTGTTTTTCTTTTTTATCCATAGTCAAAGTTTTGTAACTTTAAACATAATGGCTCAAACATTATGCATTCGAAGTTATAAAGCTTTGACTATGTGATATAGACCCCACCTGTCAACTGTACACATCTGCACAGACTGTGCTGATACTGGCTTTACATTTTGGTTCCATTTAGCATAGTGTTGTGCCCTGTCTTGGAGAATAGAGGCATATCACTAAACACCACAGGTTAGATTGCAATGGCATACATTTGGGCTTCAACCTTCTTACCCTTCAGAACCTTAATGCAACTGCAAGACCTGCTGAGATATCACTGTGTAAGTCTGTAGGGGGTATTTCATCATTGTCCCCATTTGTGGGTCTTTGCCAGACATTTCTTTATGGTTTTCTATGGCTGACTTTCTGGGTGAGGCTGTGGGGTGAGTATGGGACCCCCACATTGACATCCATGCATGTGACCTATAACCCCCCAGTTAGTTAGCCCCCCACGTATACTGCAGGAGGATTTGTCACCTTGGAGACTACTGCATAGTGTGGGGAATCCAGTACTGGGCAAACATTTGCTGGTGTCTCACATAGCTGTCAGTTGCCTGCTGCTATCCCAGTAAGCCACCCCATTCCCTCACATGCATGCAGCGATACCATAGATAAGCTACCAGAACATACTACTCCATTCATTTATTGCTAAGAAGACTAGCTTACCATGTGCCTGCAGCAGTTGTGAGGACAGTGCTTGAGGGCTTCCTATGTTAGATGCACGCAGTACACATCGTATACATGGTAATGTACAGGTAGTGTTATGTGTGTGGCATTCATTTTACTGTGTGTGCTAGATAGAGAGTGGTGTCAGTCTCAGTGTCAGTGTGTGTGTGCTATGCATTGCCTCTTTGCAAAGGCCTGGGCATACTGGGCATGCCTCCATCTGCCTACAGGAGCAGCCTCAGTGGGTTTCTCCTCCAAGTCACTCTGTGCCTATGGGGACCTTGGCAATGATGGGGGGCTATGTGGCCCTTCCCTGTGCTGCTCCTGCTGCAGCTGTTTCTGCAGGACCATATTGTGTAGCATGGCACATACTATGAACATATATGCACATGTGGCTGGAGAGTACTGCAGGGCTTCACCAGATATGTCAAGGCTGCGGACCCATGACTTGAGCATCCTAAACACATGCTCTATAATGATCCTGGTTTGTGCGTGTGCCTCATTATGGCTTTCTTCAGTGTCTGAGTGTGCATTTCTGATGGGTGCCATCATCCATAGCTCCAGTGCATAGCCATCATCCCCCACCAAATGGCCATGTGGGATGTCCCCCCTGGCAAATGCCTGGTACAGCTGTGTGGCATGCCAGATGTGGGAGTCGTGATAACTACCAGGGCTGCCAGCACACACATTTATGATAATGCCCTGGGCATTGCACATGACCTGGCAGTTGATGGAGTGATAGCCCCTGTGGATTATGTAGACTCTACTCTGTTCACTGGGTGGTAATTTGATGTGAATGGGCATGCAGTCTATGGCACCCAGTACCTTTGGGTAGTCTGCTGCATGGTGGAAGAGGCGCATCATGCTGTTCCTCTCCTCAGGGGTGCTGGGGAAAAAAATGTGCTCACCTGCATGTGGTAGCATGACATTCAGGAACTGGTGCAGGACCCTGGAACCGGATGCATGTGAGACCCCTATGTTGCCTCAGTAAGTATTTTGAAATTACCTGTAGCTAGTATTCTTAAGGCTACACAATCCTTGGTTTCCAGTGGGATGAGTTAACCTCTGTTGGCTCTGGGTCTGAGGTGAGGCTGGGACAGCTTGATAATTTGCTGAAGTATGTCCCTGTCCACCCTGTAGTGCTCTAGTATCTCCAGATGGGTCTACTTCATTTGCCCTAACTTCCAATTGATTGACACCCATTTGCCCGAGACCAAATGACTGACATTTCATTTGACCGACACTTCATTTGCCCGACACTTCATTTGACTGACAAGTATTATTGGCAAGTAAATGGAATATGTCCCCTTCCCCACTGTAGTGCAACCCTGGAGTTAGAATATATAGTTAGGGGGATGTGGGGCACAGCCCCCAACAATGGGGGATGTGTGGGGTGAAGCCCCCCACTTAATTTCATATTATATTGTTTGGTTTTGCTTTCATATTGCTTAGTAAAACAAAAGTAAGTGGGGGCCTTTGCCCACATACCCCCCATTGTGGGGGGCTGTGCCCCGCACACCCCTCAACTATATATTGTAACTCCAGGGTCGCACTACAGTGGGGAAGGGGACATATTCCATTTACTTGCCAATAATACTTGTCAGTCAAATGAAGTGTTGGGCAAATGAAGTGTCGGACAAATGAAATTTCAGTCAAATGGGGTCGGGCAAATGGGTGTCAGTAAATTGGAAGTTAGGGCAAATGAAGTAAACCCCTCCAGATCATGTAGCCCCTGGTAGGTTATCCTGGGTCTGAACACTCTTCTTCTCCTCCTCAGTCTGGGGCGGTTGTCAGCATTATCCTCCTCACCTCCCTCAGGCTCTAGCACATGCTGATTTATTAAAGCAACAGCAGCCCCTAACTTTTTGGCACAAAACAAGATGAACGTACACTGCAAAGACGAACAAAGTTTAATAGCTGAGTAAAACAAGCTTACAGCAATCAGTAGTCCAGTGCACACTCAGGTAACTGACAAGCAATAAAACGTTAAAAATGATCTGGCTGCAGAGTCCAAGTCACAAAGTGTAAAGCGCTTTTCTTTAGGAAACACTTCTCCTAATTTCTTCAGACAATAGTGCTCAGAAAGAAAAAACAAGTTTAAGTACTATCCTAGTGACTCATACTTGTTAATACAATTAAGCCAATTAAACACAGTCACATAATTTAAAGGTATAATCCTAAAATACTGAAGTCAAACAGTTTGTTTATGTTAAGTCATTAGGTAAAATGAGTGCCTTCGTTTTATAAAAAAAACAAAGTTCTGTTGTCTTGTAACGGAACATGTAGTAAATTAAGTAGTATTAATTAAAATCGTAGTTAGGTCACTTTACTTGTAGCTAATGTTCAGGGACTCGTGTAAGTAGTAATTTTTTCATAAAAACTGTGTTGTGTAATGTTTCTTTTAACCTATAAAAGGTGGGTGTAACTTAGCAATTATAACCTCCTTAGGGCTAATGAGCATCTATTATTTTACCATCCAAACAAAAATAATGTATGTACAGCTACTATCTTTTAAGGTTCTTTAATTTTAGCACACATAAAATAGAAGTCATTTCATTCAAGCCCGGTGGAAAGCATGCATTGAGTCTAAGCTGCCACAAAAGTTTCAGTTTCTCCAACATAAGCGTAGACGCGTCTCCTCTACTATTCATCTCAACATTAGCTACAAGGAAAGTGAACTAATTATGATTTTAATTAATACTATTTAATTTACTACTTGTTCCGTTACAAGACAACAGAACTTTGTTTTTTTATAAAACTAAGGCACTCATTTTACATAATGACTTAACAAAAACAAATTGTTTGACATCAGTATTTTAGGATTAGACCTTTAAATGATGTGACTGTGCTTAAATTGGTTTAATTTTATTAACAAGTATGAGTCACTAGGATAGTACTTAAACTTGTTTATTGTCTGAAGAAGTTAGGAGATGTGTTTCCTAACGAAAAGCACTTTACACTTTGTGACTTGGATTCTGTGCAGCCAGATCGTTTTTAACTTTTTATTGCTTGGCAGTTACCGAAGTGTGCACTGGACTACTGATTGCTGTAAGCTTGTTTTACTCAGCTATTATACCTTGTTGGACTTTGTAGTGTACGCTCATCTTGTTTTGTGCCTATTAGTTTTTGGACATTTTTAGTAAAGATGTCTCTTGTGGAGTCAAACAGCACTGAGAGTCCATTTCTAACACAGACTCAAGCCCAAACTGAAGTTGGGAACTTGACCTTACTAATTGAAGTTATGAATCAAAGGCTGGACGACCTGGCTACACGCATGGATAGTTTATCACAAAACACCCAGAAGGAGGGAAGTTCAAACATGAACAACATGACTGTTTCTAGTGCAGGTACCAATGTGATGAGCACTTTGAGAAACACTCGTCTGAATACTGGTACCAGTAGTGTTACTGAAGCTAGGGACAATGGAATTCAACCCACAATACCTGCCGACATTGCAGGGCAAACTACACCAGGGATTATTGGAGTCCTGAATTTAAATTCATGGCTCAGGGATGAGCCTAAACTACTTGCTGACAACATTACTGACAACTTAGTGGGACAACCGGTGACTGGGAGTGTGAGTATTGTGGAGAAATTAAAACTGTTTGATTTTAAAGTTATTAAAATAAGAAAACTACAACTCGAAGTGAACTACTTTAGTGAATGTCTTAAAGAGAAGATTGTGCTGAAAGGCTTGCGTTTTTGGCAGTATCCTACTGGACTAGTTAAATATTCTGCCTTTCACATGGAACTAGTGACATTTTGCAACACTCAGGTGTTAGAATTATTGAAGATTATGTCCAAGCATTATCAGGTGCACATCAATGAATTATCTAGTGAAGTTACTACCCTCGATAAAGAAATTAAAAGGGACCTTGACTTCCAAAGATACAATTTTGAATATAACAAGACTTTTACTAGTATTAATAACTTACTGTCAAAAACTAGGGACACTAAAATTAGGAAAATTAACAGAGACTGGAGGGACTATGCAAATGCAACAGCTTACTCAAACCTGCCCCCATCACAAATATGGAATGCACCTAGAGGTTTTAATACCACAAGGAGTACATCTGATAATAGTAACAGCAATCAAAATTAAGGTTTACCAGGGTCTAGAAACCGAGGGGCACTAAATGAGAATGAAGCCCACCAAAACAACTACTTCACAAACCAGGATGATGACGACAACAATTCTCAGATGGCGGGCGTGAGTTCAAAAAATGTTCCAAAAAACTCCATGAACTATCAGGGGCAGGGGGTGAACAAATCTAACCCCAAGCAACAGAGGAAATACAACACAAGGAGGAACAACAACAGAAAAAAGAGGTGACCTTTCACCAAAGGGTCAGTTCAAACAACCCCTCTTGTAAAGTTGTAATGAATAAAAGCATAGATTTTAAAATGTACAACTTTACCGAATACACTATCGATCCTCTATTAGTTTAAATTTTTGCAAAAGGACTTACATTCATTCCAACTCATGTTACTGATTTAGGGTCCTTATTACTGGACTTTAAATTTTACCCTAGAAAACTCAATTTACAATTAATGTTGGGTAACGGGAACTACAGTGGAAACCCAAACTTGTGTATTTCTAGTACATTTAATTCCTTTACATCCATCCATTTTACTATTTGAAAGAATGTGCAAAATGGACTTTAGGGCTTTTATTAACTGTCAACACAAGTCTAAATTAAGGACCAACTTGAATAAGAATGAATGAGAAGCTCTAAGCAACTTTAGACTTTTACCAGTCCGCCTAATGAAACCTGACAAAGGGGGTGGGCTGGTCATTATGCACAAAATGGACAACAAGGAAAGAATGGGGAAGATACTTGAAAGTAATGCATATATTAAAGTGAGCATGAATTGAACATAGCATACAACTGTATCAGAATGATCCTGAATGATATGTTCATTGACTCACTCATCGACCTTGACATGTTTAACTATTTGGCAGTACTATCACCTAGACTACCTGTACTTTTTGGAATACCTAAAATCCACAAGAATCAAGGAGATCCACCTATGCGCCCCTTAGTGGACGCGCGACAAACAATCACCTATTCTTGTGCTAAGGTGATAGATGACATTCTGAAGAGATTTGTGGCCCTGGAACCTCATATTTGCAAAGACTATTGGACATTTTTGATGAGTATTAACTCTTTAGCTTACTGCGGTGGTGGTGCTGCAGTAGCGTTGTCGCCTCATAGCAAGACATTTTCCCATTCGATTCTCAGCTAGAGCATCTTCTGTGTGGGGGCATACATGAATGGGGCATGCCTTCATTGAAGGTTGTGAGTCAGGGCTGGTAACCCGGTACGTAAAAATCCACTACCAATTATTAGTGGACCGGAGTTCCGCTGTGGCGATCCCTAACCGGGAAAAGCCGAAAGACACAAACAAATTGACTCTTTAGCTTATAATGAGCACTTTTGTTTTTTTAACAGTGGATGTTTGCAATCTATACATGGTGATCCCACAAACCTTGGGAATAGAATGGGTTATCAACCATATGAGATTTAAAGGGGCAGAACATTCAGAACTGAGATTGGTGGAGGAATTGCTAGGTATAACACTGTCCAATAACTATATTACCTTTGAAAAATAATTTTTCAGACTGCAGATTGGTGTAGCTATGGGATCCCCTTGTGGAGCTAGTTTCACCAATTTAGTCATGGTCAAATATTAAAAAGACACCATTTTGATAACCCTGGACTGAATGAGTGTATTTATTATTGCACCCTCTTTTTAGACAACATTTTTATGATTATTAAAGGGGGTGTTGAACTAGCTGCTGAAATTTTGGAGCAGTTTAATAGGTCTACCACCTTTCTCAGGTTTACTAGTAATTTCCACATGGATTCTATGAGCTTCTTGGATGTTGAACTATCTAAAGATAGTGCCCAGAAAAAATATCTAGCAAAGATTTTTCCGAAAGAGTACTTACTCTAACTCATTCTTACATTACACTAGTTTTCACCTGCTGCACCAAAAAAGGAGTGTAGTGAAGGGCCAACTGGTACGAGCGGCCAGGATGACTATGGAGGATGACCACTTCTTTGAGGAATGTGAACTTTTGAAGTCCATGTTCCTCAAGGGGGGGGTACCCCATTGAGTGGACTGCTGACCTTATAAGGGAGATGAGTAGTAAAAGTGCCCCTGGCCACTTCAGACCCATCCTCTCCCAAGGATGGGCAGCAGCTCACACTTTGGAAACCAACATCTCAGTAGAGATAGAACTGAGTAACCCTGTAGTTAGGAATAGTATTGGAGCACAAAGGGAGCAAAATTGTTTGAGATTCGTGACTACATTCTCTTTAGATTATGAAGCCCTGATTACAATACTGGGCAAAAACTGGCAGTTGTTAGTGTCCGATAGGGATATACAAGGAATGTCTGGTCACCTGGAAAAAAGGAAGGAACCTAAAAAACTTACTGAAAGTAGTAACAACACTTTTAGAGGCTCCCCAGGGACATTTAAATGTGAGACATGTAACCAGTGTTGACACATTGCTACAGGGTCAAAATTCATTATTAGGGGGCGAGACTATTTCCTGAAGAATAAGTTTAACTGTAACTCCAAAGCCTTAGTCTATGTAGCATTATGTCAGTGCTGCCCTAGTTTGTATGTAGGCAAGACTGACCGTAAGTTTAAGGAGAGGATTTATAAGCACGTTTATTACATTAACAAAAGGAAAATGGAGAGCCCACTAGCTAGACACTGCATTGAAAACCCTAACCACAGTTTCAAATTTAAGGCCATCAACTCAATTGAGATGAATAGTAGAGGACAGGCGTCTACACTTATGTTGAAGAAATTGGAACTTTTGTGGCAGCTTAGACTCAATGCATGCTTTCCACCGGGCTTGAATGAAATTACTTCTATTTTATGTGTGCTAAAATTAAAGAGCCTTAAGAAATAGTAGCTGTACATACATTATTTTTGTTGGCTGGTTAAATAATAGATGCTCATTAGCCCTAGGGAGGTTATAATTGCTAAGTTACACCCACCTTTTATAGGTTAAAAGAAACTTTACACAACACAGTTTTTTTATGAAAAAATTACTACTTCCACGGGTCCCTGAACATTAGCTACAAGTAAAGTGAACTAACTACGATTTTAATTAATACTATTTAATTTACTACATGTTCCATTACAAGACAGCAGAACTTTGTTTTTTTTGTAAAACTAAGGCACTGATTTTACCTAATGACTTAACTAAAACAAACTGTTTGTCTTTAGTATTTTAGGATTATACCTTTAAATTATGTGACTGTGCTTAATTGGCTTAATTGTATTAACAAGTATGAGTCACTAGGATAGTACTTAAACTTGTTTTTTCTTTCTGAGCACTATTGTCTGAAGAAGTTAGGAGATGTATTTCCTACCAAAAAGCGCTTTACACTTTGTGACTGGGATTCTGTGCAGACATATCATTTTTAACTTTTTATTGCTTGGCAGTTACTGGAGTGTGCAACGGACTACTGATTGCTGTAAGATTGTTTTACTCAGCTATTAAACCTTGTTGGACTTTGCAGTGTACGCTCGTCTTGTTTTGTGCCTATTAGGTTTTGGACGTTTTTAGTAAACAAGCCCCTAACATTTTGTCAATTAAAATTCCCAGCTGTGTACACCAATGGTGCAGGTTTTTTTGGGAAAAACCAGACTGAAAGGTGTTTGCATAGTTTATAATGGTGTGCTGAAGATGTTGCCTGTGTGATTGGCTGGCTATGATACATTCCATCTGCCAGCTATATTATTTGTACTTGAGTGCCTTTATTCTGCTATGTCCCATTTTTTTTTCTTCTTTCTGTTTCTGCCCCTTCTTCACCCTGAGGTGCACCACACAAACACACTGCCCAAATGTAAACACTTCTATTTCCTTTTTTTAAAAAAAATTCTGTTGTGTTTAAGCCCCGCTACATGCCGTGCAAACCTGTGTAGCTAAAGTAAACAGTATTGAGCAGAAAGGGCTCTCCCCTGGACACAAACACACTCGGCATTTCTTGAACTAGCTAAGCACAACTGAGCAGCCTCAGACACACCCCCTTTCTTAGCTGTACTTAGCTGAGTGCAAATAGAAGCCACGGAGCTCCAATGTGCTTACACCAAGAATGACACACCCTCTTTTCATGTCAGCTGCTACTTCTGCTTAGACCTTCGCATTATACCTCCTACACAGTTAGGAACATGCAGGCACGGTCTCCCATTTTGCTATTCAATAAATTTAGCTCATGTGCCTACCCCACTGCCTTAGACCCTAGTTACCCCACTACTCCATAGCCTATGTCCTTAGCTACCACTGTTACCTGTTATTGTTTTGGTTCTGCATGCTACCCACTATAATGGCAAAATTCATCTTTCACATAAAGTTGCCTTTTTACATTTTTTAAAATTTTCTGAATGATCTCATTTGCACCCCACTGCGCCGCTCTGCTCAATGGCTGAAATCAGCCAAAAAAAAAACTTTGATTTTTATAATTTTGAAATAGATTTGCATGCCAATGGGCATACTTTTGGCCATTGGCATGCCTAATACTCATAATACACGCTTTACTTTGAGCTGTCATGCCCCCATTTTGATTTTTTCAGAAATGTACATGGTTAGTAACTGAATACATTTCTGCTGTGGACACGGCTCTAACAAGAATGCCTGTCTGCTTGCTGAATCACTAAATCACCTCATTTGCATTGTTTTCACCAGCAACTGAGGTGATTAGCATTATTCTGTGGTGTCCATGTCAGAATAGTGCTGGGAGGCTCATGCATGCCCCCAGTCTTGTTTACTGGTTCACTCGGCAGCCATATTCCGTGCTATAGCTACTGCACTATTCAGACACAGTGAATCAGTCTGTGTAAGCTTTATATAATCCTGGTGATTGTCTTTCATTCTTTAAATAAAGAACAATATACCAGTTAACCAAGATTGGCTGAGTTTAATACTGACTTAATTTTACATTTTTTGAAAAGTTTCTTCCAGTTAAGTGGCCATATTAGAGACTGTTTACAATCTGTTGAGCATGGGTTTTTATAATGTGCCTTGCTATGACTCATTATTTTATGAATATTTACAACATATTTAAGAAATACTCATAAGACATCTATTTGTCCTGACTAATAGAAGTGGATCACATGATTGCTGTGTTTATCTAAATGCACCAGGTCAGATCTAAAGACGTCTAGTTAATTCATATTTAATTGGTGAACATTATAGTGCTCCCATATTGATTAATTAAATTTAGTGCAACCATGCAATCCTTAACTGTGTATCTTGTCTTATATGAAAAGTTTTGCTTTGATTGCCATTTCGTTTGCTTCTTTAACTTGATACTATCCCCAAGATTCAATAAACTCCATGCAGGAATAGTGTTATTCTTACATGGAGTGAATGGTGTCTATTTCTACATAGCCCTAACAGCTGTGCACTTTACATATTAATGAAGGTGCACTATTGAGAAAGACTAAGTGGATATGAACACTACTGAGTGCAGGGGGCATGTTTTAGTAGGGCTACCACATCCAACACACTCCCTGCACTCTGAAAGTGCCATACATCAATTTCTAAGTCCTTTCAGTCTCCATGGACACTAAAATCAGCTATTTAGATGGTAAGTAATGCAGGGGGAGTGTGACAGGTACTGTCACACACCCCCCTCATTGTCAAAGTGCCCTACGGCACTTTTTAACTGCTTCAGTGTCCATGGATACTGAAAGCAGCTATTTCAATCAGAAGCAATGCAGGGGGTGTGTGACAGCTACTGTCACACACCTCCTGTAGTGAGAAAGTGCCATACAGCACCTTTAACATGTCTCACCCACTCAGAGCAAAAATTGGCCAAAGGCTAAAATGATGGGGGACACATAGGGACAGATCATAAATATTGCCCTTACAAACTTAAAAAGTTGATAGAGGAACAAGGTTTTATATTAACATAACAACATGCAGAGAAGGATTAGAAGTCTAAAACTCAAATGTATGCCATTATGTAGTGACTTCAATGCTGATATGTCCCATACAGACTTAGTTGATATAATGCCAGGTAGTGCATTACCAAATATGACTTACAAGTAGCACTGATGCATGTAATTAAAATGCTTTTATTATTTTTTTTTCATACTAAGTTAAGTTTAAGCATACCTGAATAGGTTTGTGTGTTACAGCTCTCTGCTCAGTATTGTTTAAACATGTCATAGTAGCTAAATAAAAATGTATAGCAAAAATCCTTACTGACAAGATAGCATAGTGGTTAGAGTCCTGGCTTTAAATGCACAAGTTCATGGTTCGAGTACCAAGGCAGGCACTTTTATTTTCTTACATGCGAAAGCATTATTAAAATTATTTTTTTTGTTAAATTATGTAGTAATTTATATTTCTTACCCAGGGTAGTTTAGCTGGTAAATGTGAGTGCATATAATATGTGAAATCACCCATGTATACACAAGTGTCCCATACAGTATATTTACACCCCAAGGTAATGTAATGAAAGCACATAGGGGAACGTCATGTAAAGTAAATCATATACACTTAATAATATGTCAGTAATGATGAATTAATCTACAATCCTGATATTTTTATATGAAAATGGAGCAATGCTAAGCTGTGCACAGCTATGCTTAGCTAGTTTAAGTATTGCTTAGACGTAAATTCTAAGCAGCAGTTAGCTCAGCTAAGTGGATTTGCATACTGTGAAGCAGTGCTCAGCATTTATCCCTTTAAGCACTGTTTAACTCATCTTAGCAGATTTGTGCACCACTTAGCTAAGCTTAGCATTTTCAAAATGGTCCAATGACAACAAAGGGCAGGAATATGGCCTTATTTAAACCACACAGGTGGGAATACTGCCATAACCTTTTGTAGTTTTATCTTTGCAGGAACCATGTCTGGCATTGGAGAGGAAGCCTGCTTTTGGGGGCAGAGCTTGGGCATTCAGGAGTCCAGGGTCAGGGTTGAGCTCCTTGCAGAAAACCATGATGACAGACTGCTGCAGGGCCAGTACCAGGACTTTCAGTACAAAGTGGAGGCCTTGGACCATATGGCGCATGACCTCACCAGTACCACAGGAATCTCTCGAACTGGTGATCAGGTACAGCATCACTATGCTGACCTATAGTGGAGGAAGGGGGAGCTATTGGCCCAAAGGATCCAAAATGCTTGGGCATGGAATGCTCCAGTAGTTAGTAAGTAGCTCATCCATAAATGCACCAAATCCTAGCCTGAGTATGTGATAGACAAGTATGCTGACAAGGCTGCACCAATAGGCTGGTGAGTACAGGTCTGCCATGAAGTACATAGTGAAATAAATAATAAGGAGTAAATTGTTTGCTGCCAGTAGGAAATGTGTGTTCTGTGTCTAACGATTAAAGAAAAGCTTGCCAGTATAATATTCTTCTATGGCATAGGCAGTAATAGAGCACTGTGTCATATAAGTAAAATGAAAACTTAAACTACAAAATGTTGTGTTTATTCTGGTATGTTGTTGTAGAAATAGAATGTGTACAGGTTCTTCACAGCAAATATAGCCTTGACAGCATAAATTAACTGAGGTTGTTCTGAGAACCAGCTATTATGCAAAACAATAGATTGTAGAAGTGTAAAACAACCTATAAATGCAATATGAAATATGTTATGCACTACGATCTGAACCCTGCATAGTAATATCCAATGTATTATAGTGCATCCCCTGTTGCATTGCCTAGTGTAAACCTTTGCTTTCCAGATTGTATTATTTCAGAGGATTAATATACAGTACACTAACTATCTCTCATGCAGGAATCTCAGGATTACAATGTCAGACTGTCTAACCCAAACAGTATTAGGCAGAAATCAGTAAAATGAATGACAGCAGTTCCCCAGTAGCTCAGTGTGATGAGAAATAGCCTTATTGTTCATTTTAGCCCACCCAGACATGGTGCGAATCTAGGGAGTGGTACTGAGATATGTGCATATATACATCCAAGAATTTTTGAATATTTGTAGAAACAGTCAGATAGTGGTAACAGGTATTTTCTCCACAGGTCATACAGGTAAATAAATGTTTGTAGTAGCTGTAGGAAGGGTATACCAATACATTGTGTACAACTGTCCTACTGTCCAACCCCATGCCTGCAAATGACAGCAGGATAGGTACATACACCATGCACTCTCCCCAGTATATGTCTCTCAAGTGTCATGCTGTCATGGCTAGTGGTCACTGCTACCAATTACCTTGGACACAGATAGGAATCCGGGTGAAGTATGCCAGTAGCTGACTCACACAACATCAGTGCAGGGTACCCCTTCTCTGTCAAGTATGTAACTCTGACATGTGCAAGCCCCCCTCCAGTAATGTAGCCATAGTTCTCCCAGTCTGCCCCATAGCATTGCAGGTTGACAGTCTAACATGTATGTATATGCTACAGAAGTTATGGGCCATAGGTAGATGTAAAGTGAGGGCAGATCTGTAGAGTATTGAGCAGTACTGTTGTGAAAAATAGAAGCCTATACAGTTGTTAATGGACTGTTTTCTCTCCCCCACCCTTCATCTGCATCAATAATTATTATTCATATACTACAGGTTGTTGTTCTCAAAACATATTGTTGGGACATGTGTCCTATTATTGTTCATATATTTAATTGGCTGCATATTAATATATCTTGTTCAAATACCATTATTGGTGGCCTGTTGCTGTCAATGTAACTTGAATGCTGTTAAAATACTTACTTGTGTTCCATTTATGCATGTGTTCTGTTTGCTATGCAACTGTTTCAAATCTGTTGGTTTGGGTGAATTTGAACACCCATGCATGCTGTTATAACTAATTTTGACATGTTTTGTTCATGACTAACCAATATATCTTGGCAAACCAAAACACCATAGCACATTTGGGAAGGCAGAACCCGGCAGATCTGCCTGTCCTGCATCATCTGGCCAGGGCACCAGTACATCTGGGACCAAACCTAGAACATCCTTCTCTGCTGGTCCTGCTCCACCTTTGGGTGGAACTGCCTCAGGGGATGGGGCAATGGCATGTCCCCCTGGTGCAGGTGTGGAGAAGAGCCTGTCACTCACAACATCTTCCAGGGTATGGTGCGCAGCATGACCCGCTCTGAGTTGGAAGGATGGCTGCACAAGAAGGGGGGCTGCCTGGTGCAGCTTGAGGTGCAGTCTGCCCCTGTTTTCCAGCCCCCAGCACAGCCACCTTCAGGACAGTGAAAGTGCAGTGATGACTGCCCATGGGTAGGGACCTCAGTCCCATTTTATCCATTTGAGGACTCATGGCTCTCTGATTCCCAACCACCCTCCCATCCAAGGTGTTTAGTCGCCTCATGTGTCATATACCACCACTGTCTGCTTTCTTGTGTGTCTTTTCTGTCTGCAAATGTGACCTATCCTACCAAACCTACCTCCCCAAACATACCTACAGCCCTTGTCCAACATCCCACTCTCACCTTGAAAAAAGGGCATCTGTCCCATAAATAATCATTGCCGCATACATAGCTCTACATTTCTCCACCATGTCCAGTGATGTAAAGCAATCTACAACCAAATTACTCTACAAATATATGTTGCCAGCACCGCTCCCTGTGGGGTGTGAGGCTGTAAATTCCAAATTTTCCACATCAGTCACAGCTGCTGCTGCAGAAGAAATGTAGAGCTTTGGTCCTTTCCTACATCTGCCCTGCACATTCCCAGCTGCTTTTCCTAATGTTCTACCCCCTGCTTGCTCCCATTTCACCACTTTCCTATCGCTTTTTTTATTTTCTTTACTTAAAATTAGTGTTTGTGTAAGCAGGAGTAAGCGCCGCTAAATGAACTTAACCGTTTGTTAGCATGGCTTATCTTCATGCAAAACCATTCAAACCAGCTTATAACTGCTTTAATCACTCTGTCTCCATGAGCCCTGCTAAGTTTCAAACCCAGGCTATTGTGCACTACAATTTCAGCAACATACCACTGCACCATCATAGCTGTGAGGATTTGTAATGCTTTTACAAACATATCATGCATTATGGTCATTTAATATTAATGAAAAAAAGTAATCACTCACAGGAACATACCTCTACACCACCTGAGCTGTAGAAATTTGTGATTCGTTTACAAACATATCATGGACTATAGTAATTTAACATAAGGGAAAAATACACATCCTGGCAAGCCTTAAATTCAGGACCCTGTGGACTCCAGTCACAGCAGCTACCACTACTCCACATAAGCTGTGAGAATTAGAAATGCTTCAGTAAATATATCATGCAGGATGGTCACCCAACATTAGGGAGCTACCTATGGAATTAGTACAGTTATATACATATATATGTTTTATATAGCTATATATATATATATATATATATATATATACTCAACCTCTTACTGCAAGACATCTGCAAAATTCCTGACAAAGTGAGGGGATAAAGGCCAAACAATAATGACATCTTTGAAATGTGGTTGTTATAAGCTTAAACATTTGCTACAGTATCACGGTTTGTTTTAACATGTATTTTATGATAGATTTCAGGTCTGAAACATAAATAATTGCCACCATGTAGTGATGTTGATGCTCACATCATCCCAGTGATTTGTCAGGCACCCACAACCGTTATGGGGAACAGACCAAAAATATGAGCTATGCATCTGGACAGTGTATAGAAATCTGGACAGTGGAGAGTTATGACTACAGTCATGTAACAGAAGGGAAAAAACACTGAGAGCTGCCAACCATGTCACCAGCACCTTCTGATCTACAGTCAGACCAACACAACACCACCCCAAATCAGCTCTGGGGAATTACTCATGCATTTGCAAATATAGCATGCACTACAGGGATGTAACCATAAGGAAAAGCAGATATCGGTTTGAAATTGTCCACCCACAACCATTTGCACCACCGTCACAGCAACATACCAGTACCCCAACAGAACTTTAGAGTATAACGACTGTTTGAACAAACATATTCTGATTGCCAGTCACACACTACACCTACATATACTGCCCTAAGTCACAATGTACTGGGAATCCTGAGGTGTTACAGGACATTTCCTAGTCTGCTCCTACAAACATATACAGCTGATAGACCACCAGCAACTGTAGCAGCATGCACAGTCAGATAGAAAAGAATCTATGACACTTACATCTTCTCTTCTCCATACATGGCACAACAAACATTTACACACTACACTGCTACACAATCCTGAGATTTTGGTAACAATGGCCAGGCATACATAACTCTCAACTGTACAGAATTACACAGAATGTCCAGGGTGTGGAACCATATTTATGGCCACTGCCTCATAACATGTCTGGGATTCTGCTAAATCACTGGGAATATATCAGTAACGAAGACTCTAAATAATGATATACTATACCTCTGAACCTCTTACTGCAAGACATCTGGACAAAGCCTGACATAATTGGAAGACAGAGGCCCAAAAACAGGGGTATATTTAGAATATTGCTGTTGTAAACTGAAAAAGTTGCTGATGTTACAGGGTTTGTTTTAACATAACTTGTCTGAGGGATATGAAGACACACACATGGATTTCAGCATTTACTGACTGCAATCCTACTGATTTTCCAAGGACAAAAGCTATCTGAGGAACACACCAAACATAAGAGGCAAACCTCTGTGCATTCTGCAGATAGTCGTACAGTTGAGAGTTATGTCATCTACATAAGACTGTCAGACTTGATAGACAGTGTGTGTCTAGACAAATACTATTAAACTAGCATTATTCCAACTGTATAACAGAAATACTTGCATTCTGTCCCTAAATCCGGACCCTCCTCCCCGATTTTGTTGGGCTGTCGCCACATGTCTTCTTGAAAGAGGTATTTCCACCTACCATCTGTGATGCTATAGCTCACACACCTCCATGATGTCCTCCTCTTGAAAAAGGGCAACACCCACATGAAGTAATCAGTTATAGGAGTGTATTGCCATGCCATTGGCTATTGGAATAACAACACAGCTGTTCTGCATGCAATTAGCAAGTGGGGGACACCAATTGGTGCACAAGGCCAGCACCTGCTCATGAGCATTACCTATAAAAGGTAATCTGCTGCCTATACAAAACAGGTATTTTCCTGCACATGCTGACACAGAAAAAGTGATTCATGTCAAGAATACTGTAGAAAATAAAACAGGTATGTCAAACAAGTAAGCATGTAATGGAATGCAGAAGGGAGTATGCAACAATGGGAAATAGGAAGTTAAAAATATGTCTCAACAAGACTTGCTGGACTGATATATTGCTGTTCAGCACCTATGGCCATCACATCCGGCTCTGTCTGCAGTGACATAGATCACAGCTCTTTCCCCTGAGTCACCACAGAGAAGGTCAGCTCACATATGACTAATACTGGAGTGTATGTTGCACAATACTGACTGTGACACTGCCAGGCCAGAAACTGGGATATTATAAATATCCATATGTCACTTGCGAATACCACTGTGATACATTTGCTTGTTGTAAAAATCTAAGAGACCTATATAGGGTATGTGCATAGTAAACAGTAAACTGGGATATTATAAATATCCATATGTCACTTGCGAATACCACTGTGATACATTTGCTTGTTGTAAAAATCTAAGAGACCTATATAGGGTATGTGCATAGTAAACAGTAAACATAGTAAATATGATGATGTCATATCATCTATGGTATTACTGTGAATGTAAAGCCTACTACACTATCAACTGACTTAAGTGTGTTACAGCAATATTAATCGAGTTTCACTATTTTTTGGCCATTGTCCTCCATTTATGTATGCCATTGTCCAGATGTCCTGCTCTAACAGGTTGAAAGGTATGACTGAGCAGCAAGAGTGTAAACACAGTGTGCCATACTGACATTAAACAGAAATGTATATCAGGTATTACCTGTGCACATGAATGTATTAGTAGGTATAGCTGGAAGCCTCAAAACAACAGACATGAATTGCAAACTTTCAGGTAAATAAGCTGTATATCTACATGTGTGTGATCTTAGTTTCAGTGCATCAAACAGTCATAAATGTTTACAGCTACAGGTTGTTCCATTGCCATGACACAGAAATGAATACTCGAATAAGCATGATTACTAGGTTGAAACTGGAGAAGTGTCCAACTGTGTTATGGCTCCATGTCCATGCCTACAACAAACATCTATATGAGCACCAGCATAGCTGTATGGACTTAACAATACCTAACTCATAAAACCCACCTCCACCAATGTAGAGTAATCCCCCTTGGTGGACAGCAGCAATATCCAAACCACATAATACGTTGATATATTGGCTGTACAGGGCCAAGTAGGAGCAGGTACCAAATTGGAAGCAATTCCACCTTTGTCTGAACAAGCATATAAGGTCACAGGTGAATCACTGTAAGGCTAACTATGAGTACTAATATGACACATCAACCAAGGCCATTCACAAGGCCATCTTCACATATGTCTTCAATCTCGGAGGCAACAACCCAACCCACCCTGTACTGGTGGTCAAACACACCACATACACACATGTCATAGCTATAGCCAACCCACTGCAGACAGGTTAAGTAAAAACATCACCCCCTATTCCCCTATCAGTATAGGTTGATATGCACAGCACCCACCCCCTCCCCTCATCATCAGGGAGCAGGTCCGTAATACCTACTCAACTGAAATAAAATTAAGTCTCCATTGGACCTGATAACATCCCTGTCTGCATCCTATATGAACTCAGGCATGTGCGTACAGCTCCATTACACACTGTAGTCAAACAAAGCCTGAGGACCAGCGACATCCCATCTGCATGGAAGATAGCCACTGTCATCCCAATACACACATGTGAATGATGGATGGAGGATTATGCAAATTAGTGGCCATCATTGGGGTGAACATGACACATCAGGACCAGGAGTGCAATGCAAGCTCATACTGTGCTGGTAGATGACAGGGGTATGATGTGGTCATAAGTGGTGACTAGCACTAGTCAGTGTTGATGTGCAGGTTCTGTAAATAATGTTGACCAATGTATGAGATTCTGTGATGTGTTTCCCTGTTTATGTCTTCCAGGTGGAATGCAGCATGGTAGACACCCACCCTACAGTGAGGCTGAGACTATGGAAAAAATTGAAATCATTATACAGCACCACAGGGTCATGTTTGGCTGTAGCTGGCGGCAGTTGCCGGAGTAGACTGCCCTGTGGGATGACCTTGTCACCAGGGTAAACAACGTAGGTCAGCATGACCATACCTATGAGCAGGTCAGACACAAGGCAACTGACCTAATCCACCATACCCAGTGAAGGGCTGCTGTTGTGGCCAGGGACCATTCAGCCACAGGTGGGGGTCCTGCTAAGCATGCCCCACTGATGCCTACTGAGGATCTCCTAGCCAACCTTAGAGCAGCCACCACACACCATCAACCTCAACACACCCACTTCGCAGAGGTGGGTGGCACCCAGATAACAGTTGAGGAACATCCAGGTATGGCCCCAGTGGACATCAAATGACTACTGTAGCAGCCATACTGGCATCTGTCGAGTATATAGATGCATGTCAGAGTGTGTATGTTGTGGTCTGACTGTGTGTCGTGCATGTCATCATTTGGATATTGTGAAGTCTGTGTAAAGCCTTTGTGCCACCTCACCTGTATATGTGTGTGTGTGTGTGTGTGTGTGTGTGTGTGTGTGTGTGTGTGTGTGTGTGTGTGTGTGTGTGTGTTTGTGTGTGTGTGTGTCTGTACCAGGAAACTTATAGTGCAGGTATTAATTTACATTTTGTCTTCCTCTCAAAGGTGGACATGGGGGTCAGGGTCCATCCCTCTCAGAACCTGATGTCAGTGTCGCTGCAGACTCTGATGATGATGGTGGTCATAGTGAGATACAAGTGGGGCTGTCGGGAGCTGAATCTGTGCCATTGGTTGGCATCCCACTGTCAACCACAATGTCCCCACACACAGTCACAATACCCGTACATTCCCAATCTCCAGCAGCCACATAGAATGAACAGTTGGTGGGTGGTGGCATGGAACAGGTTAGTGTGGTGTCTATACCAAGTGTGAGTGTAGACACTAGCCATAGTCAGAGAGCAGGTTAGGTCCCAAACAGGCAGATAAACAGGGGTGCTCGAAGGAGGGCTGCTGCCCATCAAGCACCTTTTGCAAGTGACACAGCAGGTGTCACCAGATGCATGTTTCAGACTGTGTTGGAGGCACAGACAAATACTGACTGCAACACCAGACAGATACTCAGGGTCTTGGATGCAAATTTTCCTGCCATGCGTGATGACCTAGATGCCTTTGCTGAGGCCACATGTTACAATAGTGTGTAGTGTGGTCAGAGAGAGATGGTGGGGAGAGACATTGGCAATCCTCGACCGTGAAATGTCTGTGCTGGAGTGTGTGGTGGGGGATGGGCATCGGTCACATGAATGTAGGTCAACACTAGGATCAGCAGAGGATCCACGGGGCCATGCACATTCACACTCCTGTAGTGGCAGTACCACCAGCACTACCGAAGGGGGGTGCTGTCCACACCACAATGGAGAGGCCATAGGAACGTGGTCCTGGTCGGTCTCATCAGGGAGACAGATCCAGCAGACAGCAGTCATCATTGGGGAGTAGTACTGTATCGGGCCTTGGGCCTGGTGGTGCCAGTGTGACCCCTGGTAGGACCAGTTCCCATGTCCATGGCTAGAGACGGTGAATTGTACACCCTGCCATCTACGGTCCACAGCTACCCAACATACTCCTGTCTAGGGCAGCCACATGGTGCAACTTTGTGCATGCAAGCACACACACCCACCCATCTCTGTCACAGGCAGGTCACCACCAGACACACACAGCAACTCTGCACAGCTCTTTTACAGAACAACCTTCCAAACACACACTCATGATGTCAACCATATGATCCAGCCTAGGCCTCTAGAAAACCCACACCACACCCAGTGCATATTTTGATATCTGTGCCACATCCCTGTAATCCATACCATTGATGCAGGGACATGCTAATATGGGTCTGATGCGCAGGGTGAATATAGTGCAGTGTAGCTATGTAATGCTGTGTAAGGTGTTGTCTGTTGCCATTTGTTATGAGTACACATCAAAGTGTATGTACCTTTTTAGCCATGATCTGTTATTGGTGTTAGTACCACTGACTTAATGTAGTCCGACAAGCTATATTCTGTTTGTTTTACAGGTGTCTGTGTGTCTGCAGGCTGTGGCCCTGCAGACATTACCATTGGGGAGTATGCTAAAGTGGAAACACATCCACCATCTCATAGCTAAGGTACAGCTATATATGTACATGTTTACCAGGTGTATATGCATGCAACAGTCTGTGAGGGACACTGTTTTAAACAGTGTGACCTTGCATACATACCCCTTGTCACATCCAGCTAACCTTCATACATGTCATCTCAGTGTTCTGTAGTACCACAGGCTCATACATACAAAGGAGATTACTGGAGTACTGGCACTAGGTCCCTCACAAGCCTAGCTAAGACTTTGACCCCAACAGATTCACCTATGTAGTGGGCACACAGTAGTCACAGGACATTCTCATGTCTACATATTGCACACACATAGACAACATGCAATATATGTGTGACATTATCAATTATGGATTGTAGGACACAAGTTGTAGAAATGTGACAGTTGGCAGCACATAGCATGCCCACGACAAGTGCAACACACAGGATGTCTTCTGGTATGCTAGTATGGCACCTTCTTTGCTTGACATTACCTTTGCTTACAGTATTTCTCATGACATTAAGGGTTTCTGTATGCAATCAATTCCCTATGCAATCAGTACAGACCTATATGAAATGTTTATTTTCCTACAGTTCTGGAACCTCTTTTAAGTGTTTCAGTTGTCATCACAGGTTACACCTTGCCAAACATGGACTGTAACCTACAGGGTAGTTTAGACATACCTCATAACTGTACAGTTTACACAAACTGTTCTGATGCATGCCACATATCAGTAGTCCATTTTCTCATGCATCTGTGTCTGTCTGGCAAATCATTGCCAAACCATTGCAGGCTGAAGTCATAACATAATGGCAGACATGAGTTGCACACTTCATACTAATTCAGACCATCTATGTTAATGGAAACCCTGGTATGCTATCAGTTATATGTTTGTAGAAGGAATATTTGACAGCTGTCCCTATTATGTGTCCTTTGTCACCATATTATATATGGCTTTGTAAACATTCCTTGCACCAACAGTTTCGGAGGTATGGGTACAGATGGTGGCCATAACTCTGACCACCACATATGTGTGCAGATTGTCCTGATCTCTGACACATGATTTCTTTACATTGGTCATGAACATGTTGTTTTCTGGCCAATATCTGGTAAAATCATGACAGACTGAGATTGCAGATTAATTACAGCTATTGTCATGTAACAACACATACCCTGTGAAAGGTGCATTCAATTGCATGACCTGTTCCTCTATCCATTTCCTATGTGTGTCACAGCAATATGTGATGGGTGTGCCCAATGTTTGCTGTTTGCCCCAGCTTCACATATGGAGTTCAACTGATGTCTGTCTGTGATTAGAAGGCATGTTGGTGGCCATAACACAGGTAGACTGCTGCAAAGTGATATGATACAGTGATGGAGTAACAGACTGTTTATCAGCATTATGTGTCAGACAGGTATGAGATCTGCTGCTGCCATGTTTGTCACTACAGTAACTGTGACATATTTGGAAATGTGTCTCATAAATGCCTGTTGTTAGGAGACACAGACACATTTTGGTTGCAAACATCTGGATATTCCATATACATATGTACAGATGTCAGGTATAGCCTGCACAGTTTATCAAAGTGCATGTACAACAGATGCCATTTACTGGCTCTTTAATTTAATGCCATGGGGAGGGAGTCAACAGGCCATAAAATGGTATCACCAACACACACAGGGGATGTGCTTCACACACAAACACACACAATACTATAGTCACCAGTACTGGAATTAGAACCCCTCTCTACTTAATTATTTTATTGTAGTATTACACAGTTATTGCATGTGCCACAGAGCTTATAGTGCTGAGGAGTGTATACAGGTATAACTATGGTGGATGATATCAGCAGCCCTTGTAAAGAGGGTAATGGGAAGTGTACTGGGTAGAAAACACCTCAAAATGGTAAAACCCACACCACCAAAGGATATGGCTTCAGCTAAACACGCAAACTGAAACTGGAAATAAACACTTAAGAACACTAAAAAAGTATCCAGCAAAAACTTTGAGTACAAAAATGCTGTGCAAGTACTATAAACCAGCCACGTTTATTTGAAGCACTTTCCGTTGCCAAGATGCAGCAACTTCTTCAGAAATAATTACAAATTTCAAACAGCATTATTTAAATCATTAATTCAATCACATGATGTTCCTGTCAATTGAAAACGTCACAACTAATTAACTTCATAGGTTCATTAAAGCCGAATGCAAAGCTAAAAAATCTAAATTACTGTATATCAAATGTAAAACTTCAATGTAATCATAAAGTAAAATAAAACATTTTTAAAATGAAGTATATGTAGTTCAAACCAAAGACACACACACACACACACACACACGCGCACACTCACACAGTTGCCAGCATTGGATTTAGAACCCCTACCTGTATAGTTGTTGGCACTACAGTGTTATGCAGTTATCACACACTTCAGAGTTTATAGAGTTGAAAAGTGTCTCAAGGTACTTCTAAGGTGTATAACATTACCAGGCCTTATCAAGTATTTCAATGGGAAGTGTACTGGGAGAGAAAGACCTCAAAATACTGTATCCTGCAAATATACACACATAAAAACACACTTATATTTGCCAGTACTAAGATTAGAACCACTAACTATCTAGTTATTTGTACTATACTGTTACGTGGTTATTGCACACATCATAGAGTTTATAGGGCTGAGGGTTGTCCAAGAGTACTTCTAAGGTGAATGACATAAACAGCCCTTGTAGAGTAGAGCACTAAGACATGTTGTGGATGGAAAGGTACGCAAAACACTTTATCCTACAAACATACACACACATTTGCCAGAACTGAGAGTAGAATTCCTGCCTAACCAGTTATTTGTACTATAGAGTTACACAGTTATCGCATGCACCATACAGCTTATTGGGCCGAAGCCTATCCGACGGTACTTCTAAGGTAAATGACATTAGCAGATCTTGTAAAGTAGGGCAATGGGAAGTGTACTGGGTGGGAAAGGCCTAAAACTCTTATAGCTACACACACACTCTTGCATACCTGTCTAGTTATTTGTACTATAGTGTTACAGAGTTATCACACATGCCACAGAGCTTATAGGGCTGACAAGTATCCAAAGCTACTTCTAAGGTTAATGTCATCAGCAGATCTTGTAAAGTAGGGCAATGGGAAGTGCACTGAGTGGGAAAGGCCTAAAACACTTATACCTACACACGGACACACACACACACACACACACACACACACACACACACACACACACACACACACACACACACACACACACACACACATTTGCCAGAATTGAGAATAGAATCCCTGCCTATCTACTTATTTCTACTATACTGTTACATAGTTATTGCAAATGCCACAGAACTTATAGGGCTGGGAATGTCCAAAGGTACTTCTATGACATGAATCACAGAACTGCTAAGTGGGGGCTCTGGGAAGTGTACTGGGTGGGAATGGCCTAAAACTGTTACACACACATGCACACACACACACACACACACACACACACACACACACAAAGGCAGGTGATGTGATATCTCAACCCTCACCTCAGTACTATTACACAATGTAGCTCACCTTCATGCTAGCTCATGCGACTGGTTATGACCGGTATGCCACTGTCTGCAGCAGGACATCACTCTACGCCATTCAGGGTATCCCAGTGTATGACTCACTCTCTGTCTGTGTCTCTCTGTGTGTCTCTCTATCTCTAGCACTGTCTGTCTCTCTCTCCCCCACGTCTATCTGTATGTATGCTTGACATATTGTTATATGTTGCCCACACAACAGATGCAGATATATCACATATCACATATGGGCCACATACAGCTAGCTGAAGATAATCCTGTCTGATGGATGTGTGTAGAGACAGTTAAGGTGTAGATAGCTGTCTGTATGCAAAGACATATATGCACAAAACAGTTATATAGTCTGATGTGGGTTCCAAATGGGATGTGATTCTCTAAGTGTAGGACCATGCCCAGTATGACCTTCTATAGTAAGAGTGGGACTCTATTCTAGAGGTAGTTGTACTCTGTTCCACGGTTTTGTGAGCTACAGCCATACCTCTCAAAAGTAAACAGGAAGTTGCTAGAGATACAGGGTTTGTTTTAGTATACATTTTCTGACATATCTGACGTCTGATATTGGAATGTATTGTGTCGTTACCCAGTGAGAGACATCCTCAGATCATCACAGTACTTTACTAGAGTAATACAAGATATATGATGCACAGACCAGTATTACAAGCCCAACTATAGACATTCTTGCCCAAAACAACCAGATGAGAGATGTGGCTACAGCTGATTGACTGATGAAGTTGTGTAAACAGTCCAGCAACTTGGTGATATACTGGCTGGGGATCTCCTGCTTGTGTGGTATTCTTCTTACCTGAAAATTCATATCCTGGTGTGATACCTCTCAACTGTACATTTTTTAGCAGATTGTCCAGATGTCTGTCTAGAAGTTTCATCCAGTCTACATAAACTTGTGTTTTTATGGCAAATTAGTTGCAAATAATTAAAGACTGATATTACAAAATAATGACAGACATAAGTGTTTCAGACTTCATAACCTTCAGACAATTCCTGCTAATGCAAAACCCATTATTCTACCAACTTTCTCACTTTGTAAGAGCAATATTTACAGCACGTGCCTATCATTGGGCCTTTGACCCAATTTTTTTATGACCTTCTCCAGATGTCTTGCTGTCAGAGGTTGATAGGTATGGGTCTTGGTACAGAGTGCATTCTACTGTGCAGAAATGTCCATTATATGTGTAGTATATTTCACATAACACTGTGGCTTCCAGGTATGTCAGTGACAGGACAGTACAGAGTAATGTGATGGACCACTGACAGACAGTTGTGTATAGGTTGTTAAGTTAATATGATGTTAGTAGGGTATTGGCCCTGAAGCCCTTATAACCCAGCGGGGACACAGGTGGAATCACAGGACTGTATTTTGTGTTTCCCATGCACTTATACAGGGAGCACATCACTAGGGGTATAGAGGCACTTGGATTGATGTGAACAGGGAGTGTGTTTCACATATGGGGGAATGTGTGGGACACATATCTGTCACACCAACAAGCCGAACTGATATCACAGACCAGGTTGATGCTGCACCTACAGGTTGATTGAGTGGGCCTTGACTTCCAGATGTGCATCAATCCCATGAAGGCAGGGCATGGATTGCTTTGTATGTCAGACAGGGGTCACCTCAGTAGAGTCTGTATGGAATGGGCTAGGGGGACAGTGCTGTTAGTCTATCTGTGTAGGGTTGGAGTTCGAGGTTTGGAGTAAGGCCTTAGTGTTTGCAAGACCCTGGTGTGTGTGGAGTCTGCATGGTCTGTGGTGTGTAGGTTTGTGGAGTTCTCATGTGTTTTTGCCTCTGATGTGTCCTTTGTTTGGGTTTGGGTTTTGTTGTGGACCTCCACTTACATGGGTATGTGTTGTGTATTTCCAGGTGATGATTATTGACTCTATACACTGCACGGCACCCATGTTACTGTACAATGCACCCATGGTACGGTACTATTTGTTCTGGTGTGCACATTCTCCATTTCTCTGACCAGTGGTTCCCCTTCCCCTTATCTGTGTCTCTTTGTCCTTCTGTAGTCCAGTCACAGGCTTTGCCCACAGCAGCTGCTGTTATGTATTTGTAATCCTCATGTGAGTGATGTAAATGCTGTAACATCACACACAAGGTTGTGGACTTCACACCTCTGAGTGTACCTTTTTGACAGGTTGTCCATCATTGTACCATCCACTACATTTGCAGTGGTCCACAGAGAGTCTGTGCTGCTATATGTTATTATGAGGCTACATGTTGGCCTAGCTGTCAAACCGTCATAGACTGACATCTGGACAGGCCCATATATGACAGTCAGACAAAGGCCCACATATGGGGAGAGGGTGTTAATACTGTTCTGTCAAACATAGACAGTTGGGAGAATGGTTTAGTATTTGCTTGCTATCTCTTATGGGTATGACATCTGTTTCCCCCTGTCTGCCACTGATGTATTGACATGACCCTTTCTGTTTTGCAAATCATTGGCAGGCAATTGCAATGTTAGGACAAGCAGAACAGTTATACAAGGCATACTTGTGCTCCTTCTGTGACAGCCTGTCATTCCAGGAGTATGGATGTTGGGTAGTGACATGTTGTTAGTGCTGACAGTATGTTGGCAGCCTTTTATAACCTGGCAGTATACCAACCTTCAGGTACCTGCTGTCCGACTAGGCACCATACCTCCCGACTTTGTAGAACCAGACATCTGGACAAAGCCATAAGTAATTTGGGGTCAAAGGCCTACATATAGGGACTATTGTTAACTATTGGCCTTACAAACCTAGAAAGATGATACAATAACAGGTTTTGCATTAGCATGCATTTTCCGAAAGGGTATGAAGTCTGAAACGATAGTCTGTTATTTTCTGGCTTTACCCCGAGATTCAATAAGCCATTTGTTTCCATGCAGGAATAGTGCACAGAATATGACTGCCACACTATCTAGTAAACAAGGCTGGGGGTGTGCACAAGCCTGCCAGTACTATTCTTGCACAGACACCACTGAATTATGTTAATTACCTCATTTGGTGGTGAAAACAATTCAAATGAGGTGACTTAGTGATTCAGTAAGCCGGCAGGCATTCGTGCAAAAACAGTGTAAGATGCAGAAATGTATTCGGTTACTAGCTGAGTAGATTCCTGCAAAAATCAAAATGGAGACATGACAGCTCAAAGCAAATCATGTATTATAATCATTAGGCATGCCAATGGACAAAAATATGGCCATTGGCATGGAAAAAAGTTGCAAAATTATAAAAATCAAAGGTTTTTTTTTGGCTGATTTTGGCCTTTTAAGCCTAGTACAGTAGCATGCAAACATGATCGTGCCAAAAAAAAAAAAAAAAAAAAAAAAAAAAGGTGAAAAGTCAATTTTAAGTGAAATCTGCATTTTGCTATTATAGTGCATGGCATGCAGCATCACAACAATAACAGGTAGCACTGGTTGCTAAGGAGGAAGCCTCTGGTGTAGTGATGTAACAAGGGACTAAGGCAGTGGGGTATGCAAATAAGCAAATTTTACTGAATCACTAAATGGGAGACCATTCTCAGGCTGCACCTAACCATGTAGGAGCTCTAAACCAGTGGTGTAAGCAGGAGAAGCAGCTGACATGAAAAGGGGGTGTGTCATGCTTGGTGTAAGCATATTGGAGCTCCACTGCTCCCAATTGAACTTGGCTAAGAACAGCTAAGCAAGAGGTGTGTGTCTGAGGTTGCATTGACTTATTCCATGAAATGAAGAGCATGTTCACATCCAGGGAGGGACATTTCTACTTCAAAGTGTTTACTTTAGATAAACAGGTTTGTGTGGTGCGCACTGGGTCTAAAAAAAAATGTAAATAGCAGAACTGTTTGCATTTGGGCAGCAGGTTTGCACGGCGCATTTCGAGGCTTATAAGGGGTGGAACTGGGAAGGGAAAAAAAATAAAAAAGGGAAATATCAGAATAAAAGCAATAAAGTACAAATAAAATAGCAGGCAGGTGGAATGTATCAAAGCCAGCCAATCATACAGGCAGCATCTGCAGCCCAACAATATAAGCTGCGCAAACACCTTTCAGTCTGTTTTTCCCACAATCTCTGCACCATTGATGAACACACTCGGGGGAATTTTAACCGACAAAATGTTAGGGGCTACTGTCACTTTGATAAATCAGTATATTCTAGAGGCTGAGGGCGATGAGGAGGATAATTCTGGCAACCACCCCAGACTGAAAAGGAGGAGAAGAGAGTTCAGACCCAGGGCAACCTACCAGGGGCTACATGATCTGGAGATAGTAGAGCACTTCAGGATGGACAGGGACATACCTCACCAACTCATCGAGCTGTGCCAGCCTCACTTCAAACCCAGAGCCAACATAGAGGAACCCATCCCAGTGGATACCAAGGTATGTGTAACCTTAAGAATATTAGCTACAGGTACTTTCCAAAAGTCTATTGGGGACATCATTGGAGTCTCACAGGCATCTGCATCCAGGGTACTCCACCAGTTCCTGGATGCCATGCTACCACATACCGGTGAGCACATTTACTTCCCCAGCACCCATGAGGAGAGGACCAACAATATGTACCTCTTCCACCATGTAGCAGAGGTACTGGGTGCCATAGACTGCATGCACATCCACATCAAAGCACCACCCGGTAGCAGGGTAGGGTCTACTTATACCGCAAGAGCTTCCACTCCCTCAACTGCCAAGTCATGTGCAATCCCAGGACATTATCATTAATGTGTGTGCTGGCAGCCCTGGAAGCTATCACTACTCCCATATCTGGCATTCTTCACATCTGTATCAGGAATTTGCTAGGGGGACATCCCACATGGCCATCTGGTGGTGGATACTGGGTATGCACTGGAGCTGTGGATGATGAGACCCATCAGAAATGCACACACACCCACTCAAGAATGCCATAATGAGACACATGCACAAACCAGGATCATTATAGACTGTGAGTTTGGGATGATCAAGTCATGGTTCTGCTGTCTTGACATATATGGTGGAGCCTTGCAGTACTCTCCAGTGTACACATGTTCATAGTATGTGCCATGCTACACAATATGATCCTGCAGAAACAGCTGCAGCAGGAACAACACAGGGAAGGACCACACAACCCCCCCATCATTGCCAAGGTCCCCACAGGCACAGAGGGACTCAGAGGAGGAATCCCCTGAGCCAGCTCCTGCAGGCAGATGGAGGCATGCAAAGTATGCCCTGGCCTTGGCAAAGAGGCAATGCATAGGACACACACTGACACTGTAGGCACCCAGGGACTGACACCTCTGTTCGACTTGCACACAGAGTAAAATTGGTGACACGCACATCACACAACCTGTAACTTACCATGTATAGGACGTGTACTGTGTGCATCCAACATAGGCAGCCCTCAAGTACTGTCCTCCCAACTGCAGCAGGCACTAGGTAGGTCAGGCTTCTTAATAATAAATAAATGTATTAGTATCTTCTGGTAGCATATCTATGGTATTGCTGCATGCATGCTTGCAAGGGAAATGTGTGCCCTACTGGAATAGCAGCAGACAAATGACAGCTATGTGGGACACCAGGAAATGTTTGTCCAATACTGGCTTCCCCACACTATGCAGTAGTACCCACAGGTGACAAATCCCAGTGCAGTATATGTGGGGGCAACTAAATAGGGAGTCATCGGTCACAGGCATGGATGTCATTATGGGGGTCCCATACTCTCCCCTCAGCCTCACCCAGCAAGTCAGATGTAGAAAACCATAAAGAAATGTCTGGTGAAGGCTCACAAATGGTGACAATGATGAAATACCCCCTCCAGACGTACACAGTGATAGCACAGCAGATCTTGCAGTTGCAGTAAGGCTCTGAAAGGTAAGAAGTCTAAAACTCAAATGTATGCAATTATCATCTGACCTGTGGTCTTTACTAATATGCATTTAGTCTCCAAGACAGGGCACAATACTATGCTAAATGGAAACAAAACATAAAGAAAATATCAGCACAGTCTGTGCAAATGTGCACAGTTGACAGGTGTGCTCCACACCAATATTCCCATAGAAATGCAGTTACATGTATGTTTGCAGGGAAATAGCAACAGAGCACACATTGGCAGGGCTGTCCCAATCCATAACTTGCTGCATGCCCACAATATGCAGGGGTCAATGAGCAATGTATATGTGTGGCTATTACTGTCAGAAATTGGCCAGCACTTACTCCTGGCTGTTGTGTTTTATGGGCCTAGGTGCAGTGCTGTCTTTGACAGGGCCATGTTCCCAGAACTGCAGTGTAAACTATTATGCATGTCAGCTACACCTATGGTAGGAGATGTACACACTGTCCAGCTGTCAATATCTGTTAATGCAGGAAAGCTGTACAGGTCATGGACAGGGGGCCACACATATGGATAGGACACAGCTTGGAGTAACCTACACAGTGCCAAGCATACCTCTCAACTGTACAGACCTATTGCAGAATGTCCAGAGGTTTGCATCATAAGTGTGGTCTGTATAACATAAAATACTTGTTGCCTGGGAATTCATTGGGAAATCACACAAGACTAAGGTCAGAAAATAATGTCAGGTTGTAGTGTCAGACTGCATACCCTATAGAAACATGCATGCTAATGCAAAACCTGTTATTGAATCACCTTTCTAGGTTTGTAAGACCAATACTTAAACATGGTCCCTATATTTAGCCCTCTGTCCCCCAATCACTCATGGCTTTGTCCAGATGTCTGGCTCTCAGAAGTTGAGAGGTATGGTGCCTAGTAGGACAGCAGGTAGCTAAAGGTCAGTGAACTGCCAGTGCACAAAAGGCTGCCACCTTCCTGTGTCAGCACTGACAACATAACACTGACCAACAGACATACCCCTGGAATGACAAAGGTTGTCACAGAAGGAGCACAAGTATGCCTTGTATATCTGTTCTGCTTGTCCTAACATTGCATTTGTCTGCCAATTATTTGGAAAACAAGAAAGGGTCATGTCAAAATGACAATGACAGACAGTAGGAAAGCAGACATCAAACCCATAAGAGCAAACAAGCAATTACCAAACTAGTCTCCCAACTGTCTATGCTTGGCAGAACATTATTAATACCCTGTCCCCATGTGTGGTCCTTTGTCTGACTATCATACTTGGGCCTGTGCAGATGTCAGTCTGTGATGATATGACAGCTAGGCCCACATGTAGCCTCATGATGACATATAGCAACACAAACCGTATAAGGACCACAGCAAATCGAATGGTGGAATGATGGACAACCCGCTAAATAGGTACACTCATGGGTGTGAAGTCCACAATCCTGTGTGCGATGTAATGGCATGTACCCTGCCCACATCAGAATTACAAATACATAACAGCCACTGTGGCCAAAGCCTGTGACTGGACTACAGAAGGATACTGAGACACACACAAGGGTAAGGGGTACCACTGGCCAGATAAATGGACAAAGTGCACACCAGAACAGATTGTGCAGTAACATAGGTGCCATGCAGTGTAAGGAGACAGTAAACATCTCCTGGAAATACACAACACACATCCATGTAGGTGGTGGTCTGCAACAAAATGAAACCTAAACAATGGACACCTCAGAGGCAAAATCACATGAAAACTCCACAAGTCTACACACCACAGACCATGTAGACTCCACGCACCAGGGTCTTGCAAACACTAAGGCCTTACCCCAAACACCTACCCTACACAGATAGCCTAACAGCACTGTCCCTCTACCCTTTTCCATACAGACTCTGCTTAGGTGACCCTTGTCTGGCATACAAAGCAATCCGGACTCTGCCTTGAAAGGACTGTTGCACATCTGGAACTCAAGGCCCACTCCATCAACCTGTAGGTGCAGCAGCAACATGGGCTGTGATATCAGTATGGCTTGTTGGTGTGACAGATACATGTACCACACACTCCCCCATTGGTGGAATACACTCCCTGTCAATAGCAAGCCAAGTGCCTCAATATCCCTAGTGATGTGCTCCATGTATAAGTGCATGGGAAACACAAAATACAGTCCTGCCATCCCACCTGTGTCCCTACTGGACAGGGGCTCTGTGTGCTGACATGTCTTAAAATGGGCTACTCTCTTGTCTGTGTGGTTTATAAGGGCTTCAGGGCCAATATCCTACTAATGTCATAGCAAACCACCAACCTATACACAACTGTCTATCAGTAGTTCACCACATTACTCTGTACTGCTCTGCCACTGACATACCTGGAAATCACAGTGCTATGTGGAATATCCTGCACACATATGGACATTTCTGCACAGTAGAATGCACTCTGTGCCCACACACATACCTCCCAACTTCTGACAGCAAGACATCTGGACAAGGTCATACATAAAAGTGGGACAAAGGCACAATGATAGGCATGTGTTGTAAATATTGTCCTTACATACTGAGAAAGTTGGTAGGATGAGGGGTTTTGCATTAGCAGGAATTGTCCGAAGGCTATGAAGTCTGAAACACTAATGTCTGTCATTATTTTGTAATGCCAGTCTTCATTTATATGCAACTAACTTGTCATAAAAACACAAGTTTATGTAGACTGGACAAAACTTCTAGGCAAACACCTGGACAATCTGCCAAAAAATGTACAGTTGAGAGGTATGGCCACACCAGGATATGACTTGTCAGGTAAGAAGGATACCACACAAGCAGGAGATCCCCAGCCAGTATATCACCAAGTTGTTGGACTGTTTACACAGCTTCATCAGTCAACCGGTTGTAGCCACACCTCTCAACTGGCCTTTTTGGGCAAGAATGTATATAGTCAGGCTCATAATATTGGTCTGTATATCATACATCTTGTGTTCCTCTGGTAAAGCACTGTGATTATCTGAGGATGTGTGGCACTAAGTAATGACACAATGCATTGCAGTGTTAGATTCCAGATATGTCAGAAAATGTCTGCTAAAACAAATCCAGTACCACTAGGAATGTCCTGTTTACTTCTGAGAGGTATGGCTGTAGCACACAAAACCCCGGTCTGGAGTACACCCATTCTCACTATAGAAGGTCACACTGGGCATTCCCCTATGCTTAGAGAATCACAGGACATGTTGGTAAACACATCAGACTGTATGACTGTATTGTGTAAATATGTCTTTGCATACAGAGAGCTGTGTGGACCTTAACTGTCCCTACACACACCCATCAGACAGGATTAACCTCAGCTAGCTGTAAGTGACCCATATGTGATATATCTGCATCTGTTGCATGTGATACACAGACATATATATGGGTAACAGATAACAATATGTCAAGCATACAAACACATAGATGTGGGGAAGTGAGAGACAGACAGTGATAAAGAGAGAGACACTAGGGACACACACAGAGTGAGTCACACACACACAGGTACCCTGAATGGCATAGCGTGATGTCCTGCTGTGGACAGTGGCATACCATTTGTAACCAGTTGCATGTGGCAGCATGAAAGTGAGCTCCATTGTGTAATAGTACAGAGGTGAGGGTTATAATATCACATCACCTGCGCGCGCGCGCGCGTGTGTGTGTGTGTGTGTGTGTGTGTGTGTGTGTGTGTGTGTGAGTGTGTGTGTGTGTGTGTCTGTGTGAGTATTTGTATGTGTGTCTGTAGGTCTAAGTATTAGGAGGCTGTTTCCACTCAGTACACTTTCCATTGCCCTACTTCACCTTAGAAGTACCATTGGACACCTATCAACCCTATAAGCTCCATAGTGCATGCGATAACTGAGTAACACTATAGTACAAATATCTAGACAGGTAGTGGGTCTAATCTCAGTCCTGGAAAATGTGAGACTGAGTGTGTGTTTGTTTTTTTTGTAGGTGAAACAGTTTTAGGCAATTCCCACACAGTACACTTCCCAGTGTCCCAATTTATCAATCCGGCTGATGTCATTCCCCTTAGAAGTACCTTTCCACAGCCCCAGCCTTCTAAGCTGCATGAAGCATGCAATAACTATGTAACAATATAGTACAAATAACTAGATAGGCAGGGGTTCCATTCCCAGTTCTGGCAAATGTGTGTGCATAAGTGTGTATGTTTAGAGGATTACTTATTTTGAGGACTTTTCCACCCACAACACTTCCCAGTGCCCTACTTTAGCAGTCCTTATGATGCCAGTCACCTTAGAAGTACCTTTGCACAGCCCCAGCCCTATAAGCTCCATGGTGTGTGCAATAATTATGTAAGAGTATAGTACAAATAACTAAATAGTCAGGAGTTCCATTCCCACTTCTAGCAAATGTGTGTGTGGGTATGCCTGTGTGTATGTTTATAGGATGACATATTCTGAGGACTTTCCCACCCACAACACTTCCCAGAGCCCTACTTTAGTAGTCCTGCTGATGTCATTCCCTTTAGAAGTACATTTGAACAACCCAGCCTTATAAACTCTGTGGCATGTACAATAACTATGTAACAGTATAGTACAAATAACTAGATATTCCCAGTTCTTGCAAATCTGTGTGTGCATGTTTGCAGGCAGAATAATTTTGAGGACTTTCCCACCCACAACACTTCCCAATGCCCTACTTTAGCAGTCTTCCTGATGTCATTCACCTTAGAAGTACCTTTGGGCACTTGCCAGCCCTATAAGCACTGTAGCACATGTGATAACTGTGTAACACTATAGTACATATAACTAGATAGGCAAGGGTTCTACTTTCAGGTCTGGCAATTGTTTGTAAGTGTATGTACAATACTTTGTAAGTGTGTATGCTTGTAGGATGAAGTATTTTGTGGACTTTCCCACCCAGTGCAATACTTTAGAAGTCCTACTGATGTCATTCACCTTAAAAGTACCTTTGGGCTCTTGTCAGTTCTGTATTTCTCTACTTTGTGCGATAGTGTAATGCTACAGTACAAATAACTAGATAGGTAGGGGTTCTATTCCCAGTTATGGCAAATATGTGTGTATATGTTTAGAGGATGATGTATTTTGAGGACATTCCCACCCACAACACTTCCCAGTCCTGTCAATGTCACTGCCCTTAGAATTATCTTTGGACAGCACTCAGCCTTATAAGCTCCATGGTGCATGTAAAAACTAAATAACAGAATAGTACAGATAACCAGAGAGGCAGGGATTCTGCACTCAGTTGTGCCAAGTGTGTGTGTGTGTGTGTGTGTGTGTGTGTGTGTGTGTGGGGGTGGGTGTGTGTGTGTGTGTGTGTGTGTGTGTGTGTGTGTGTGTGTGTGTGTGTGTGTGTGTGTGTGTGTGTGTGTGTATGAGAGACTCACATTATCCCTGTGTGTGTTTGGGTGAGAATCATATCTTCTGGAGGTGTGGGTTAAACCAATGTGAGGCCTGTACCACATGGTACAAGTCCCATTGTCCTACTTTACAAGGCCTGCTGGTGTTATTCACCTTAGATGTACCTGTATACACTTGTCAGCCCTCTAAGCTCTGTGGCATGTGCAATAACTGTATAATACTATAATGAAAATACCTTAGATAAGCAGGGATTCTAATCTCAATGCCAGCAACTATAGTAGTGTGTGAGAGGAGCATATCCCCTGTGGCTGTTGTGTGTGTGTAGGTTATATAATTTTAAGGCCTGTTTATCCCCTACCCATGACATTACTTTAAAGACCCTGTTAATGGCATCTGCTTCACATGCACCATATAACACTATACAGCCCATACCAGTCATCTGTACAGATGTACATGGGATATCCACATGTTTGCAACCTATATGTGGTCTGTGTCCCCTGACAATGAGCATACATGTGATACCATTGCCAAATACGTCACAGTTACCATACTGACACACATGCCAGCATCAGACATCATACCTGACTGACAAATCATGCTGATAGAAAGTCTGTCAATCTATCACTTGTGCAGGTTTGTAGGAACAGTAGATAAGACCAATCACTATGTTTGGTGGGTTATCCCATCATCCATGAAGGCATTCATGAGATTACCTGTTGTAAGATGTTGTGTGTTATATCCCAGGCATATAATCTATGCAGAGCTTGTCATGTGTACGCAGCATTATAGTACATACAAGTGGATATGTAGGGTTGCCAATATGTCTACTGGCAACTGTGTATGTGTTTCGGTATGCACAGCCCCTGTGGTTGTGTTCAGTGTGTGTATGTGATGGCTATACCATTTTGTGTGCCTCTTCCACCCTGTGAACTCCCCCATTGCCAACCTAGTGTCAGCTTATACAGACGTCATCCACAGTACAAGCACAGTTACACAGTTTCTAACACTAAGCCACTGTGATGCAATGGTGATATCACTTTGCATTGTACATTAATAGATGGGTAGGTCATCTACTCTGATAAGTGTCACCTCCATGTGCATGTGTGTCTCAATGCATGTCCCCATGCAACGGTGTGTGTGTGTGTGTGTGTGTGTGTGTGTGTGTGTGTGTGTGTGTGTGTGTGTGTGTGTGTGTGTGTCAGATGACTCTAACATGTTAAAGGCCTCTGAACCCACCACTGGCAATCCTAACAGCCCTTGCAATCGTCACCCACTTCAATAGTTGTGGCAAACACTGCCACACTACACTACTGCTGCACTATATGTGTTATGTATCTAGCGGTATAAGTTGTAAGACTGTGCCGGTAGGGGCTGTGCTCAGTCCTTTGTCAGCTGCCCCATGTACAGGACTATGACTCTGTGCGCATTGCCAGCACAAGAGGCCAGACATGCATATGAGATAGCAGACACACATGCTGGTGATTGTCAGGTTAGACTAACGCAGGCTAACCTGTGTCAGGAATGCATACCCCAAACATGTCATACACAGTACCAGGCATGCCCTCATCAATTGCATAATGGTCGAGTGGATGTGTCAAAAATGGCAGGGACAACAAGTGCTGGTAGCTGATTAAGTTGCAGTGAAAGTAATGGCTAAGCTTGTGAGGGACCTAGTGCCAGTACTCAAGTAACCTCCTCTGTATGTGTGAGCCTGTGGTCCTACAGAACACAAAGGTGACGTGTATGAAGGCTAGGTGGCTGTGTCAAGGGTAGTATATAAGGTCACACTATCTGCCACAATTGCCCCTCACACACTGTTGCATGCAAACACACTTGGTAAACATGTACATATACAGCTGTACCTTGGCTATGAAAAGGTCATTGTGTTTCCACTCCACCTTACTCATCATTGTTACTGTCAGCAAACCCACAGCCTGCAGACACACAGACATCTGGAACACAACCAGAATTCAGTACGTGACACTACAATCAGTCAGTAGTACAAACAGCAATAGTGCATCGTGGCTAACAAGGTACATACACCTCGATGTGTACCCATAACTACTGCCAGCAGACAGCACCTTACACAGCATGACATTGCTACACTGTACTATAGTCACCCTGTGCATCAGACCCATATGAGCATGTCCGTGCATTGATGGTATGGATAACAGGGTAGTGGCACAAGTATCATCACATACATAGGGTGTGGTGTTGGATTGCCAGAGGCCTAAGCTGGGCCATATAGCTGAAATTGTGTGTGTGTGTGTGTGTGTGTGTGTGTGTGTGTGTGTGTGTGTGTGTGTGTGTGTGTGTGTGTGTGTGTGCGTGTGTGTGTGTCTGGAGCAGTGATGTTCAACTGGGCTGTGCAGAGGAGCTGTGTATGTCTGGTGGTGACTGGCCTGTGATAGGGATGTATGAGTGTTTGGACACCATCAAGTGATATGGATGCCTGACACAGGGCTGTGTTGAACAGCCGTCGATCGTACATGGCAGGATGTACAGTTCACCTTCTCCCAGAAGGGACACAGTAACTGGTTCTGGCAGGAGTATCATTGGCACTACCATGCCCAAGGACAGATGCAGTACTATTCCCTGATGGTGACTGCTGTCTGCTGGATCCACATCCCTGATGGCACTGGCCAGGACAACGTGCCTATGGCCTGCTTCAGTGTTGTGTTGACAGCACCCTCCCTATGGTTCATCATTTCATAGGTTCATAGGTTGGTACTAGGCTATCAGCCCTAGGGCCTATACAAGCCTAGCCATAACAATTCCCTGGCTATTTATTCCCACACTATTTACTTCCCTGGACCCCTGTCTAGCAGGGTGACTGACGTGATCCCCGGGGTAAATTTCCTTTCTCCCATCCAATAGTCAAGGTTCCTTTTGAAGAGGACCAAAGAGGCACTCTGCTTGATATGTATGGGCAATCTATTCCAGAGTCAGGGGAGTCTCTGGGTCAGGAACCTATCCCTCCAGCATGTTTTGTTTATTGTGATGATAAGGTTTAGATCCCTGGAGCATGTGACTCTGAGGGATTTGGATTTCTTTAAGTGTAGCATGTCCAACAGCTCTGGGTTTGACATGGCCTTGTATGTTAAGCAAAGATCGCCTCTGAGTAGACGATATGCGACAGAATATAGCTGGAGTTTTTTAAGGCGGTCAGCGTAGGGCATCTGCTTTAGGCCTGTGATTCTTTTAGTGAGGTATTTCTGTAGCCTTTCCAGTTGTTGCAGATGTCTTGAGAGGTACATACCAAACAGGGCATTGTATTCTATAATGGGTCTAATGAGGGATGAGTACAGTGGGACAATGACCTCCTTTTTTCTGGATGAAAAGCCCTTAGTGATGAGGTGTGCCACATAGAAGGATTTCCTGACTGTTGTGGCGATGTGGTTATCGAAGGTGAGACCACTGTCCACCTGTGTCCCTAAGTCTCTTATCAAACTTTCGGTGTTTAGTGTACTGCCACCTATATGGTAATTCACGGGCACATGTTTTTTCCCAAAGGGGATAACTATACATTTCTTGGCATTGAGCTTGAGCCCATGGCTCTGGCACCAAGCATCTGTTTCTGTAAGGCCCTTTTGTAGAGTATACACATCATTTGGGGATTCAATAATGGCTCCCAATTTGCAGTCATCTGCAAACTTTGTTATCCAGAGTCCCTTAGTGTTGGCCTGTACTTCAGAGAAGTAGATGCCAAACAAAAGCGGTCCCAGGACTGAACCCTGAGGTACTCCACTTGTCACTTGTCTGGAGCTGGATTTGGAGTCGGCTACTTTTACAGTGTGGGTTCTATCAGTAAGCCAGTTAGCAACCTATTGGGTGACGTGGGGATTAATGCCCAGCTTAGTAAGTTTATCTATGATTCCAGAGTGGGGGATGGTGTCAAAGGCCTTGACAAGGTCTAGATAGGCTGTGTGGACCACCTTACCCTTGTCCATAGCTCTGGAGACTGATTCAAAGAAGTCATTCAAGTTCAGGAGACAAGATCGGCCCTTCACGAGCCCAAACTGGGTGGGGTCCAGTGTTTGAAGGTTGCCAATGTCTTTGTTTATAAGTTCCATGATAATACGCTCCATGGCCTTGCAGATAAGGCTTGCCAGACTGATGGGAAGGTAGTTTCCGGGATTCAAGGTGGATCCCCCCTTGTGGAGTGGGATAACTGTAGCTGTGCGCCACTCAGTGGGCACAAAACCTGAGGTGAGGCTATGATTAAACATGACACTTAGGTGAGGTGCCAGTTCATATTGTAGTTCATGTAGTACACAGCCCAGGATGTCATCTGGTCCCATGGATGCTGTATTCTTAGCTTTGGAGAGTGTGTTTTTTACCTGTTTGGCCGTTATTACCGGAATTTGGCAATCTTCCGGTATTGAGATGGGCCATTTAGGGGGTGAGAGGGAGGTGAAGTTGGCACTGAATCGATCTGCCAGGATATTGGCAAAATCCTTGGGATCAGTATATTTAATGCCATTCTGTTTTAGCTCAGAGCAGACCTGAGCGTTGCCATTTAGATTCTTGACATAGTTATAGAATGCCTTGTTGTCTTTGGAATCTTTGGCAATTTTATTTTCGTAACTAGCTTTGGAGGATTTTATGAGGGCTCTCAGTTTCTTACTGAGGCTGGTAAGGAAGTTTTTTGCATCGTGAGATTTTCCTCTTTTCTGCAACAGTTTCTTCCTTTTGTTGTAAAGTTTGTTTATGGCAGGGGACCACCAGATTGGCTTCTTTTTTTTGGATGAGAGCATCTTGGTTCTATTTGGTAGTGCTGTTGGTACTGCCACTGCAGGACTGTGAATGTGCATGGCCATGTGGGCTCACAGCTGATCTTGTTGCTGACCTACGTGCACCTGGCCGATGCCCTACTCCCACCACATGCTCAAGCACAGACAGTGCATGGCTGAACAGTGACAATGTCTCACCCCACTGTCTATCCACGACATCAGCAAGATGATGTATGGCATCACAAATGCCATGGAGGTTGTCTTGTATAACAGGGAGCACTGCGTGCATGATCCTGAGCATCTGTCTGGTGTTGCAGTCAGTACATGCCTGTGCCTCCATGACAGACCATAACATGCATCTAGTAACACCTACTGTGGCTCTTGTGACAGGATTTTGATGGGCAGGAATCCTCTGTCGATCACCTCTGTCCATCTGCCTGTGTATGACCCTGCCTGCTGTCTGCCTATGGCTGGTGTCTACACTCACATTCGCCATACTCAACACATTAGCTTGTTCATGTCACCACCCTTAACCTGATTATTATCCATGGCTGCTGGGGACTGGCTATGTGTGGGCATGCTAACTGTGTGCGGGGACATGGTGGGTGAAGGTGGGATACCAAACAGTGGCATGGATTCAGTCAACAACAACCCCACCTGTGCCTCACTATGACCACCATCATCATGGGAGTCCACTAAGACACTGACATCAGGTTGTGAAGGGAGGGACACCAATGCCTGTGTTCACCTATGAGTGAACAAATATCCTGCAGCATTATGTTTGCTGACACACACACACACGCACACACACACACACACACACACACACACACACACACACACACACACACACACACACACACACACACAAACACACACACACACACACTCCTGGCACAGTCCGGTACAACTGGGACACATATGGGCCCTTCAGGGCATACCTTTGTTTTAGTTCTGCCTGCCGCAATCCATCTCTTTCACTGCTACTGTAAGGCTCACAACAAAGGGTGACAAATCCTACTGTGTGATGCGCCTAGCAGCAGAATGGTAATTGTGGCTAAGACCAAGGCTATTGGAGTGAGGTATACAGGGTCAACAAGTGCATATGCACTTACTGTAAGACCTGAATTAATGCTATACAGAACACACACAATGACAAGGTGTAATGATATGTGATGATAACTGATGAAGGGACATGACTATACACTCTAACTGCTGTACCTATACCGTTCAGACTCACAGGGATTAATTTCAGACAATGTTGCAAGACAGACTGCAATACATACAGGAAACATGCAAAGTACTAGATACATAGCCTCATAAGATCATACCAGGCTATTGGCTCTGATGCCCTCATAAGCCTGGCCCAGACTATCGCCTATGTCCCTTCCAAGACAGCACCTGTTTCCCCTGTCCAGCTGGTACACCCACAGGTTCCCAGGGGTGTTCCATCCATTTCCCATGCAGTTGTCCAGCTTCTTCTACAAGAGGGCTATACATGTACTCTGGTAGACTTTGGGAGGGAGTGTATTTTACAGACAGTATATTGCATGGGACACTACACTATCCCTCCAACAAGTCCTATACATGTCACAGACCAGGTGAAGGCCTTGCATGCATGATGCATGAGTAGGGTTTGTCGTACAGATATGCAGAAATGCCATTAATGCTAGTTTGGAAATGGACTTGTATGACAGACACAGGTCACCTATGATCAGTCTGTATGAGACTGAGTACAGGGCCAGGACTTTCAGCCTACCTGTATTGGATAGGTGTTGCAGACCCTAGATTTGCCTGGTCAGGAACCTCTGTGATCTCTGCAACTGCTGCATTTGCTTGGCAAGGTATATGCCAAAGGAGCCATTGTATTTGGTAATGCATCTGATAAGGGTGGAGTACAGGAATGTTGTGGCCTCCTGTTTCCTGGATGACATACCTGTATTTGTGAGGTGGGCCATGTAGATGGCTTTCTGTACAATGGTGCCTACACGGTGGGAAAGTGTCAGGTTGCTACCAAACTTGGTGCACAAGTCACCTCACACCTGATTGCATGCTTAGTACATTATTACTGTCATAATTAGTGTGGATGACAGTTGCCACAGCTGGGAGAATAATGCCTCTCCTGGCATTCAGTTTGCTGAAATGCTTCTTGCATCAGTCATTAATTGGGTGAGGGACTCTTTGGGGATTCTTACATCAGTAGGGGAATGTAAGACAGTGGCCACCTTACAAGCATCTGTACACCTGGTCAGCCACAGACTACAGCTTTTGTCCTGTATCTCAGATAAGTATATCTCAAACAGTAGAAGCCTCCAGACTGATCCTTGGATACACTGCTTTGGAAGACTCTACTACTAGAGGTGGGTTCCACTACTTTGACCAAGTGGGTACTATCATTGGGCCAGTTAGCTACCCATCTGGTAACATACAGGTTGATGCCTAGCTGTGTAGGTGTATTTATCCTGGCTGCCTGGGGATTATTGTGAGAGAATTGAGCCAGGTGAAGGCCGGCATTGTTCACTATCTTCCCCTCATCCTTGTGTTTGTTGACCACTTCAGAGAGGTCTACTAGGTTTAATAGGCCTGATCTCCATTTGACAATACCATGCTGTGTGGGCTCAGGCATTTTGATGTTGTCGATGTTCCTGTTCATAATCTCCTTGATATTGCCTTCCATGCCCTTGCAGAGCAGGCTAGTTATGCTGATGTGCATATGACTGGCTGGGTTGGTGGATTTCTCTGCCTTTGTGTGTAGGGATGACAGTGGCTGCCCTCTGGGCAGATGGGATGACAGTGTTGCTCAGGCTTTGGTTGACTACAGTGCAGAATGGATCAGAGACCCCATGCCTGTGTTCATGTAGGATGTAGCCAGGGATGGTGTCAGGCCTATAGAGACTTCTGTGTGTTGCCTTTGAGAGGGCATTACAGACCAGCTTCCTGATGATGAGGGGAAGGGGGCAGGTGCTGTGCATGCACATGTGTACCCATGGGGGAGACAGGGGTTTATGTTTACACTTCCCCTGTCTGCAGCTGGTTGTCTATATCTATGCTATTTGTTTATGTGCTGTTACTGACCACAACTACAGAGCAGATTTGTCTGTTGCCTCTGGGATTGCAGACACATGTGTGGAAGGCCTAGTGATTGGCCTTGGTTGATGTGTCCAATTTGCACTCAAAGATAGCCTTATGAAAATTCACCTATGACCTTATTTGCTTGTGCAGACCAAGGTGACATTGCTTCCGATAAGGCACCTGTTCCTTCTTGGCCCTGTCCAGAAATTATTTCCACCTATTATGGCAATTGTGTATTGCTGCTGTCCACCACAGATGTTTACCCTGCCTTGAAGGAGAAGATGTTGCCCTGTCAGGTATTGCTGAGTCCATACAGCTATGTAGGTGCAAACATGGTAATGTGGTGTGGGTCTGGACACTACTTCTAGTTCCAACTGATGGAACATTTGCTGTAAAGTTACTTCTATCTGCTCTGAGGAGATTTATAGTCATTTGTGTAAAGTTAATTTTGTTTGACCCTGACAGGGGGGGGGGGGGGCTGGGGAGATGGTGAGCTGAATAGTGATGGCTATGTCGTCAGATCTTATCAAGGAGGATGACACTGTAGGAGCACTACAGTGGCTACTAATGTTGGTTAGTACCAGGTATAGGATATTTCCACCTGTTGTAGGATGGTTGACTGGCTGATCCACTGCATTGCCATTGACAAAGCAGAGTAATCTCTGTGCATTCATGTTCAGGTGGCATAGGTCATGCACACTATGGTTGGGTAGTTGAAGTTACCCAGGAGCAGGGTAGACAATGAATTCTGACAGATTCCAGCAAGTCCAAATAGGTGTGGTGGGTGTCTGTAGTCATGGTCGAAGGCCTGTAGCTAGCTATGATTTGAGTAGGTGTTTTGTTAACTGTTAACTGCACTCAGGATGTCTCCCATGCATCCTACTGTTTGACCAGCCAGGAGGTGTGTATGTGTATGATAATGTTCAACACTCCACATCCTGTGACTTTGCAGCCCTCCATTTGGGGTCTAAATGTATGATGGGATGAGTAACCTGGCATGGATAGTGTGCTTTCCACAGCTACAAAGCAGGTGTCAGTGACTGCACAAATGTCGGCATCCTACAAAACAAGGTATGGTTGCATTGACATGAGTTTCATTCTAAGACACCTTGCTCCTGTTAGAACAAGACATTTGTACAAAGGCACACATCACTGGTGGGCAAAGGCAAGAAATAGTGTCACTTTATGAATCTAGCTAAAACACACTTCGTTCCCAGCAAAGATGGGGCGCATTCACAGGTCTGCTCCACAGGATATAACATCTGACAATCAAATGTATGCTGTTATGCTATGACTTCAGTCTTTAATGAATTGCCAGTGATGTTCCAGACAATACACAACTGTATGAGGCATTGACTACAAATATGTAGGTAGATATGTGGTCAGTCTGCAAAACTCTGGACAGTTGTCAGGTATGGGCTCAGTATATCACGTACAGTTCAAAACTCACTTCTGCACCTTTTGTGTACTATGCACATACACTATATAAGTCTCTTACATTTGTAAGACAAGCATATGTATCATAGTAGCATTCACAGGTGATATATGAATAATTACAACATCCCAGGTAGCTGGCCTAGCAGTGTCACACTCAGTAATGGACAACAGGCACTCCAGTAGTAGCCATACATGAGATGACCTTTGCTAGGGTGACTCAGGGGCTAGAGATGTGATCCATGTCAATGCAGACATGGCAAGCAGGAATGGCCATAGGTGCATGTAAATCCAGCAGGTCTTGTTGCGACCTAGTGTTTAATGTCCTATTTGACATTATTGCATCCCCCCTTCTGCATTCCATTACAAGCATACATGACTGACATACCTGTTATAGTGCTGAAGAGTTACCTCAGAATAATGCAAATGGTTAGGTCTGTGTAGTTGCAGTCTGTCTTTGTGTAGATGGGTTCAGACCTGTGTTGCATAGGCAGCAACCTGCCTTTTGTAGGTAATGCTCATGAGCAAGTAATGGCCTATGCACCAATTGGTGTCTCCCACTTCCTACTTGCATCCAGAGCAGCTGTGTTGTCTTTCCATTAGACAATTCCATAGCAATACAGTGCTATAATTAAGTCCTTCATGTGGGCCTTGCCCCTTTTCCTTGCCTGTGTGGAGGACGTTATGAAGGTGTAGGGGCTAAATCATCACAGACAGTAGGTAGAAATGCCTCTCAAGAGAACACATGTGGAGACAGCCTAACAACATGGGGGACAAAGCTCCTGAATTGGGTATAGATTGTAAGTAAGTATTGCTGTTATACACAAAGAGGATTGCTAGATTAACGGGGTTTGTCTGGACATGCATGTTCTGCATGACTTGATGTCTGACAGTGATATGTCTCTGACATACCTCTCAACTGTTAACCACAAAAAACATAAGCACTTTCATTTCCTGTCTGGAAACGTCATCAGAATCATTTTACATCATCATTACATTCTTTTTAAAGACCCAACACCTAAACTATTGGTTGTAGCTATTATGTAAAAAAAATGAGGCATACACCAACATTGTATATGTGTATAATTTTTGTATATATTTTTTGCACAACTTTTGTACACTTATGGGATATAAACTTGTGAAAGACTTTATATATATATATATATATATATATATATATATATATATATATATATATATATATATAATTTTTAAGATTTAGTATTTTTTATGCAATTTTTATAATACATGTACAAATTAGGAGACTCATATTGAATTTATTCCATTTACATTCAATGTTTTTCACATTCTGTGTAAAAAAATGGCAAAACTAGTGAGATTTAACTTAGGGAAGTGATGTAATCAGCTATATCCAATAGGCTAGGTCTTGGGTATTTAAAAAGAATGTAATGATGCAATAAATTGATTCTGATGAAGTTTCTCGATAAGAAATGAAAGCTCTTAATCTTGTTGTTTTGTGTTTGGAATAAAAAGTAAAATTTTCATGTGGCAGCCTTTATTGACCATGGTATTACAACTGAAGTTTTTTGTGGTTATTGGTGGACTTGTACTTCAATGTTTCGACTTTAATTTTTGGTTATACTTCTCAATTGTCCAGATGTCCGCAGACTGCCCAGAGGTTTGCCTGTTATGTTTGGTCTATTCCTCAGACAACTTCTGTTTTTGTGAAATCAGTATGATAAAGTGAGGATTGTAGTCAGTAAATACTGACATCCATTAGCGTTTCAGACATCACATGCTTCAGGGATGTTATGTTACAACAAACCTTGTAACACCGACAACTGTTTCAGTTCATAACACCATTATGTGAGATATGTCCCTCTTTTCAGTCCCCTGTCCCCAAGTATGTCAAGGTTTGTCCAGATGTCTTGCATTAAAAGGTTCAGAGGTATGGTATATCATTATTTAATGAATGCACTCCTGATATCATCCCAGTGACTTAGCAGACTCCTGGAAGTGGTATGTATCAGTGGCCATAAATATGGTCCCACACCCTGGACATTCTGTGGAAATCTGTACAGTTGAGAGTTATGTATGTCTGGCTATTGTTAACAGACTGCCAAGATTGTGTAGCAGTGTTGTGTGTAAATGTTTGTTGGGATAAGTAGGGAGATTTGCAGATGTGAGTGTCATAGATCCTTTTCTATCTGCCTGTTCATGCTGCTACAGTTACTGGTGGTCTACCAGGTGTATATGTTTGTAGGGGCAGACTTGGAAATGTCCTGTAACACCTCAGGATTCCCAGGAGACTGTGACTTGTGCCAGTATATGTCAGTGTAGTGTGTGACTGGCAATCAGGATATGTTTGCTCTAACAGTCATTCTACTCTAGAGTTCATTTGGGGTACTGGTATGTTGCTGTGCCTGTTGTGCAAATGGTTGTGGGTGGATGTGGACATTTTCGCACCAATATCTGCATTTCCCTACAGTTCCATCCCTGTTGTACATGATATATTTGAACATACATGGGTAATTCCTCAGAGCTGATTTGGGGTAGTGTCGTGTTGGTCTTACTGTGGTTCAAAAGGTGCTGGGTGAAATGGTTTTCAGCTCTCACTGTTTTTTTTTCTTCTGGTACATGACTGCAGTCATACATCTCCACTGCCTAGACAAATCACTGGGATGATGTGAGCATTGACATCAGTAAATAATGACATTCATTTGTGTTCCATGCCTGGAATATAACAGGAATTATATGTTAAATCAAACCATGTTACTCTAGCAGACCTCTACATGTATAACAGCCATATTTCAAAGATATCACTATTGTTTGCCCTTTATCCCCCCACTTTGTCAGGCTTTTTGCAGATGTCTTGTAGTAAGAGGTTGGTTTTCTATATATATATATATATATATATATATATATATATATATATATATATCTATATATATATATATATATATATATATATATATATATATATGTGTGTGTGTGTGTGTGTGTGTGTATATATATATATATATATATATATATATATATATATATATATATATATATTTATATATACACACACATATATATGGGTTCACTTTATAATCCCGAAATCCTGAAATATTGAATTTCAGAATCTCGAGATCATAAAGCTGAAACCTTAAAATCCCGAAACACCAGAAGCGCGAATTTCAAAATCATGACTCCACCACTAACCATACACCACACACATACCAATACACACACCTTCCCCCCTCACACAAACCTACACTACATGCAAGCAGGGGGCTGTGTCACCCACACCCCCCTACTTAAATATAGTAACTCCAAGGTCGCACTACACAGACAAACACATGAAAACCCCACCATACAAGCTGCACTCCCCTCGCACACACACATCACAGGAACAAAACACACTGACACACACTAAACCCCTAAACAAAACCCTTAAACATAATACTTACCTGAACTTCCAGCTATCCATTCACATAGCACAACACCAGAAGTACAAATTCAACATCTCCAGACGTCGGTATTTTGAAATTCATCCTTCTGGGGTTTTGGAGTTTTGAGCTTTTGGCTTTATAATCTCAGGATTCTGAAATTCGATATTTCAGAATTTCAGGATTATAAAGTGTCCCTATATATATATATATATATATATATATATATATATATATATATGTGTGTGTGTGTGTGTGTGTGTGTGTGTGTGTGTGTGTGTGTGTGTTTGTGTAGCTATATAGAGATATAGATAGCTAGATATTTGTATATATATATATATATATATATATATATATATATATATAATATTTATATATATATATATATATATATATATATATATATATATATAAGTACTACAGATATATATTTTTCCCTTGTTAAATGACTGTAGTTCATGATATGTTTTTAAAAACATTACAAATTCATGTAGCTCAGATGGTGTAAAGGTACATTGCTGTTATTGTAGTGCACATGGTCCTGGGTTCAAGAATTGGAAGTGATGACTTTTTTCATTAACGTTAAATGATGAAAATGCATGATATGTTTGTGAAAGCATGACAAGCTCCTACAGCTCGGATGGTGTAGGGGAACGTTGCTGTGATTGCAGTGCACGGAATCCCAGTTTGAGACTTGGCAGGGCTGCTTATTTTGTTGTTGGGCAGAACAACGGCTGATGGAGATAGAGCGATTAAGGCACTTTTAAGCAGTTGAAAGCAGTTTGTGCTGTTTTGCACAGAGCTAAGTGATGCTAACAGACAGTTAAGCCCTCTTAGCTTCACTTAGCACTGCTTTTTCCTGCTTACACCCATTCCATTTTAATTAAAGAAAAGAAAAAAGGGTAATGGGAAAGTGTTGAAATGAGGCCAAGCAGGGGGTAAAACATTAGGAAACAAGCTGGGGATGTGCAGTATGGATGTAGGAAAGGACCATAGCTCTACATTTCTTCTGCAGCAACATCTGTGAATAATGTGTAGAATGTGGAATTTACAGCCCCACACCCCACAGGGAGGGGTGTTGGCGACAGACATTTGTAGAATAATTTGTCGCTAGATTGATTAATTTCACTGTACATAGGGGTGAAATTTAGAGCTATGTATGGGCAATGATTTTTTTTGTGGGACAGATGCCCTTTTTTTTCTTAGGTGAGAGTGGGATGTTGGGGAAGGGCTGTAGGTATGTTTGGGGAGGTAGGTCTGGCAAGATTAGTAGCATTTGCAGATAGACAAGACACACAAGACAGCAGACAGGGGTAGTATATGACACATGAGGGGGTAAACACCTTGGGCAGGTAGGCTAGTTGGGAATCAGAGGCCCATGAGCCTCCAAATGGATAGAGTGGGACTGAGGTTCCCATGTATGGGCAGTCACCACTACACTTTCATGCCCCCAAAGGTGGCTGTGCCCTCCATCTGTTGCAGCTGCCAACCCTACTCAGAGCAGATGACACTGCACACCATACCATGGAACATTCTGCCGGTGACGGGCTTTTCTCCATGCACATGCCCAGGGGGATGGGCCCTTTCCTCTGAAGTGGTTCCACCCAAAGGTGGTACAGGACCAGTGGAGGAGGATGTTCCGGGTTGCGTCCCGTATGAGCTGGGGCCCGTTGCCATGGCCAGATGGGGTGGGATAGGCGGATGCACTGGGAACTGCCTTACCAAATTTGCTATGGTGTCGTGGTTTTCCCAGATAAATTGGTTAGTCATGAACAGCACATTACAAAATTAGTTATAACAGCATTTATGGGAGTTCCCATTAATCCAAACCAACAGATTTAAAGCAGTTGAATAGCAAACAGAACACATGTATTGATGTTACAACGGTAAGCATTTTAACAGCATACAAGTTACATTGATGGCAACAGGCCATCAATAATGGCATTTGAGCAAGGTATGTTAATATGCAACCAATGAAATATATGAACAATAATGTCCCAACAATAAGTTTTGAGAACAACATACCCATAGTACATGAATAATAATTATTGATGCAGATGACGGGTGGGGAAGAGAATAAAAAGTCCATTAACAACTGCACTGGCTTCTTTTTTCACAACAGTACTGCTCAATACTCTACATGTCTGCCCTCACTTTACATCTACCTATGGCCCATAGCTTCTGTGGCACATATATACCTGTTAGACTTTCAACCTGTAATGGTATGGGGCAGACTGGGTGAATTGTGGCTACTTTACTGCAGGGGGCTTTTACATGTCAGTGTTACATACTTGACAAGGTACCCTGCAATGAAGTTGTGTGAGTCTGCTACTAGCATAGTTCACCAGGATTCCTATCTGTGTCCAAGGTGATTGGCAGCAGTGACCACTAGCCATGACAGGGTGACACTTGAGAGACATGTATCTGGAAGATGGTGCGGTGTATGCATCTATCCTGCTTTCATTTGCAGGCATGGGGTTGGACAGTGTGACAGGTGTACATGGTATATTGTTATACTCTTAAAACAACTACTACAAACATTTCATTACCTGTAAGACCTGTGGAGAAAATATCGGTTACCACTATCTGACTGTTTCTACAAATATTTCAAATTTCATGAGTGTATATATGCACATATCTCAGTACCACTTCCTGGATTTGAACCATGTTTGGGTGTGCTAAAATGAACTACAAGGCTCATCACACTGGGCTACTGGGGAACTGCTGTCTCTCATTTAACTGATTTCTGCCTAATACTCTTTGGGTTAGACAGTCTGACCTTGTAATCCTAAGATTCATGCATGACAGTTACTGTACTGTGTAGTAATCTTTTGAAATTATATGATCTGGAAAACACAGGTTAACACAAGGCACTGCAGCAGGGGGCATACTATAATACATTTGACATTAGTATTCAGGGTACGGATCTTAGTGCATAACATATGTCATATTTCATATATATCTTGATTTACAGCTCCACAAGCTACTGTTTTGCATATTAGCTGATTCTCAGAACAACTTTTGTAAATTCATGCTGGCAAAGACATATTTTCTGTGCCGAACCTGTACACATTATATTTATACAACAACATACCTAAATAAACACAACAGTTGTTGGTATAGGTTTTTATTGTAGTTATTTGGCACAGTGCTCTACTACTGCATATGCTGTAGATTGACTATTAATCTAGCAAACTTTTTTTTAATCGTTACATACAGAACACAGTAAACTATTTTTATTTATTTCACTATATACTGAAAGGTAGATCTATACTCACCAGCCTTTCTGCACATCCTTGTTAGTCTGCCAGCATGGGCCTCAATGTTCATAGCCCTCACTTCTGCAGTTGTAGGGGTGGGGAACAGACATTATGCATACCTGTCTATCACATACTTAGGCTAGAATGTAGTACAGCTTTAGCTGGGATACTTATAAACTGCTGGAGTATGCCAGTCTGAGCATCTAGGATACATTGGGCCAAGAGCTCCCACTTCCTATGCTTTAGGTTGACAAAATGATGCAGTTTGGGGGATTCCAGTAGCACTGCTGAGGTTGCATGCCAGATGGTCCTAGGCCTCCACTTTGTACTGAGAGCCCTGGTATTGGCCCTGCAGCATCTGTCATCATGGTGTTCTACAAGAAGTCCAGCCATGACCCTGGACTCCAGGATGCCCCAGGGCTGTGCCCAAAAGTGTGCTCCCTCTCCAACACTAGACATGTTCTTGCAAAGATCAAACTACAAAAGGTTATGGTTGTAGTCCCACCTGCATGGTTTAATAAGGCCATATTCCCGACCTTTGCCATCAATGCACCATTTTGAAAATGCTGAGCACAGCTTAGTACCACACAAACTCACTAAGCTGGGTTGAACAGTGCTTAAAGGGGTAATTGCTGAGCATTGCTTAACAGTGCAAAAATCCATTTAGCTGAGCTTTCTGCTGCTTAGCATTCACATTTCAGCAATGCTTACACTGACTTAGCATAGCTGAGTACTGCTAACCACTGCTCACTTTGCATTTTAATAAAATATCAGGATAATGACTTAATTAATCATGACAAACATATTAGTTAGTGTATATGATTTACTTTACATGATGTCCCTCTATGTGCTTTCATTACATTACCATGGGGTATGACTGTACTGTATGGGATACTTGTAATAACAAGGGTGATTTCACATGTCATATGCACTCACATTTACATTTTAGACCAGCTACACTACCCTGGTTGACAAATATCAATTATGCATAATTTAAAATTAAAATAATTTTAACACTGCTTTCCCATGTAAAAATAAAGCACCTGTCCTGGTACTCAAATTGTGAATGCCAAGCCAGGACTCTAACCACTACTCTATCACTGCATGAGGATTTTGGCTATATATTTGGTTTAGGCAATGCTGAGCAGAAGGCCATAACACACATGTCACACACCTGCTCATCTATGCTTAAACTTACCTGAGAATGGGAAAAATAAATAAATAAATAAACCCACTTTATTTATATGTATCTGTACTCCTTGTCAGTCACAGTAAGGGGATATAAAGGGACAGAGCTTAATTATTGCTCTTACAAACTTAGGAAGTGCGACTATGGTTTTCTAGCACATAACGCAAGCACTCAGGTCTCTCAACAGCAGGTACAAATACGACTCAGTCATTGTCCACCGCTCGGTAATGGCGACCTGAGGCGTGCCTCTCCTGACTACATGAAAGATCCCTTCACCAAGAATGATGCCGCCAATACAGAGATAAGATGATCAGCTTTAACAATTGGCTTAAACATGACATGCTGGACATTGCCCATGGGGCGACTTGCACCTGTCACCTATAGATTCGATTGATAAATTGCCTTACAATACCATATGCCACTTTTGCCTTTTTTGAGCAAGGCTCAAATTCTAAACCTACCAACCTAGAACAAAAAAAAAGAAAAACTAAGGGTAATAATGCTCAATGCCAAAATCGTCTCAGCATGCACGAGGCCCTTCTTCTCAGTATGGAGGAGAACATCTGTGCACAGTGACACAGAACCTGGTTCAAAGGCTCCTGGAGCCACCCACTACTATCAGGTTACCTCTTATCATGCGGCTCGGCGCCCCAAAATCCGACAATACCAAGAAAGGAGGGTATCCATCATCAAAGAAGACACCCACACCTCAAGACTGGTGGCAACATACATGCATCGGAGACCATCCAGGTGCACACCATCATACTAGGTGACTTCAATTACCCTAATCTAGACTGGGAACACTACTCAAGCCCAAACACCTCACTGGTCTGAGATCAGATCACAAACTAATCTCGCTGGAGAAATAAAAAAGACCGAATCACTTACATGCCCTCTACCAGCACCTGCAGGGCTGCATGGATAAAGGCAATCCCAAGCAAAACAAAGACTCGGTAAGACTACATCACTTGATCACTATAAGTAAAAAAAACAGAAAAATCATAAAATCATCCAAAGCAAATTTTGAGAGAAATAAAATAAGACTCAAAAGACAATCATAAGGCCTTCTTTAGCTATAAAGAAACCTGGGAGGAACCTCCCAGATATGCTCAGAACTAGTTCAAAATGATGTGAAGATTACTACAAACTCTCAATGAGGAATTAAACCCACAGCTAGGCTGTTTTAATCATAGTCTTACCTCTGATGGCATTGCAGGGAGTGGCGCACTGCAACTGTGGTCCCGCAGACTTTTGATCCCATCCAGTTTGGCTTTGTCAAGGCAGATCATGCCTTCTAAACTTGATACATCACAAGATGGGTTGCACTGGGCTTGAGTGACAGAACCCACAGGTCAGAGTTGCTGGCGCCATGTCAGACTCAAAGCCTGTCACAAGTGGGTTGATGAGATGAACTGCAAGCTGGGCCATAAAAACACACACATCTGACACAGATATCCTTGAAGGGTCTCACAGAAATGGATAACTGCATTGGCAAATCACTCAGGGTTTAAGTCAGAACATACTGACAGACATTTAGGTTTCAGACTTCATACCCTTCAGGAAATCCATGCTAATGCAAACCTTTTATTTTATCAATTTTATGGGTTTGTAAGTGCAATATTTAAAAAGTGTCCCTGTATTTCTGCCTTTATCCCCCAAATATGTATGGCTTTATACAGCTTTCTTGCTCTAGGAGTTTGAGAGGTATGTGAGGCAGGCATCTGGGCATTCTGCGGAAACCTTTACAGTTCAGGGCTATGGCCATATGGCACTTTTACTCTGGCAGACATTTTGGTTTCAGTCTTCATACCCTTCAGGAAGTCCGTGCTACTGCAAACCTTTTATTCTATCAGCTTTCCAAGTTTGTAAGTGCAATATTTAAAAAGTGTCCCTATTTTTGTGCCTTTGTCCCCTCAATATTTATGGCTTTGTACAGCTTTCATGCTCTAGGAGGTTGAGAGGTATGTGAGGCAGGCATCTGGGCATTCTACAGAAACCTGCAATGTTGAGGGCTATGGCTGTACGGCACTTTTACAATGCAGGTGGTGTGTGACAGAACCTGTCACACACTCCCTGCATTGCTTTCTTGCTCACCTATCCATTTCAGTGTCTGTGGACACTGAAATACTCATTTTTTTGATTTCAGTGTCCGCAGACACTGAAATGCTTTTAAAAAGTGTTGTATGGCACTTTCTGAATGCAGGGGGTATGTTAGATGTGTGTGCACTACCTAAATACACCCCCTGCACTCAGTAATGTTTGTACCTGTTTAGCCTTAGTAGCAGCATGCCTTCATGAATATGCAAGGTGCACTGCTGTTAAAGCTAAGGCTAAATGGATATGATTCAAGCCATGCAGAAATGGCACTATTCCTGCATGGAGTTTATTGAATCCAGGGGTTAGTCTTTTGTGATTTACAATGATTTGACAGAAAACCACAATTTCCTGATAAAGAGACAATAAATATGATTCAAACATCTGGACATTCTGCTACCAGTGATACCTGTTATTGTTTGATTCTAAATGCTACCCATTATAATGGCAAAATTCATATTTCGCATAAAATTGCCTTTTTCCTTTTTTTACATTTTTTTGCATGATCTCATTTTTGCTCCACTGCACTCTGCTTAAATGACCAAATTCAGCCATAAAAATAATGTTTGTTTTTATAATTTTGAATCGGTTTTGATTGCCAATCACCATATTTTTAGCCATTGGCATGCCTAATGCTCTTAATACATGCTTCACTTTGAGATGTCATGCCCCCATTTGATTTTTCCAGAAATGTACATGGTTAGTAACCGAATACATTTCTGCAGCAGACACTGCTCTGACATGGATGCCTGCTGCTTACTGAATCGCTAATTCACCACATTTGCATGGTTTTCCCCAGCAAATGAGGTAATTAGCATTATTCAGTGGTGTCCATGTCCCAGCCTTGTTTACTGGATTGCTCAGCAGCCATATTCCATGCAATAGCTGCTACACTATTCTGACATGGAGATTTGGTGTTATTGAATCCCAGCCTATGTTTCTAATGTTGCAGTAGTACCCTTATTGCACATTTTCTGCATGATTTATTTCCCAAGACATCACCTTGATATATTTACAGATGTGGTGCATAGTCACTTTGAATGGTTTTGCATACCCACAACAGTATGCATTCCTGACATGAGTTCAATTCAAAAAGCCACAGTATAAAAGTGTACATTTATTATGTGAGTATGGTAAATTACACTCCCTGATGTACTATACATCAAGAATAATGCTCACCCTCTCTAACTGTTATAATGAGCTATTATGTACTGCAACAGATCTGCATGTGTGTGTGTGGTGCAGGAAAGGTCTGCTCATTCCTCTGGTTGTCTTTTTTAAACAGCACACCTTTCTGGTATTGATTTATATTGTTATGTGTAAAGATTGAACAAATAAATATGAACCAGGTCTAAGGAAAATAATAAAGGATATTTTAAACACCTTCCAACTCTTCTGAAAAGGCTTCATTTCCAGTAGTAGTTTTCAAGCTGGCAATTGCTGCAGTATTTAGACACATAGGAAAATGTTATTTATTGAAATTGCCTTTTTCTCCAAATTAAATTTTGCTGCAAATAGTTCATGGTTGCATTAGACAACTAGGCTTTTTGGAAAAGTTGCCTAATCCTATTTTGTTTTTCTTTTCTTCCTTTTTTGTTAAAATATAATAAGATTTGTAAATCAGTGTACAGTTTTTTTTTACTTTGTACATTCCTGAGATACCTTAGCTTAGCAGATTTATGTCCAATGAGTTGTTTACTGAGTCACCTGACCAGTCTTTAAACATGCCTTATATATTTAAGTCCACCAGTGATTAAGACTGATACTGGATTGAAACTGAAATCAACTGGAGAATCATATTACAGGTTATAGATACATCAGGTTAACCAAGAAAAAGGTAGGAATATTCAAATGGGTCATGCTGGTCAACATATGTGAATGCTTACTTAGAAATGAAGTTTGGAACAGACAAAGTTGTCACCGGACATCTTTAATGGAGGGGGGGCTGGGAATTAAGAGGAAGAAGCAGGTAAGGTTTGTAGTTAAGTGAGTTTTGAAGGTAGTAGGCAAGAAAGGGTTAAGCAGGTTGGAGGATAAGGGAGGAAGTGAGGTATGGTGAGGGGTGGGTCTTGAAGGTTTTTGAGGTGAGTTTTGGTTGTTGGGAGTCACATTTGTTGTGATCTTGCTGGAAGCAGAATCACGTCCCAGACGACCTGAGGTGGACTAATGTAGGACTTGGGTGGTTACAAAAGATGGTTAGGTAAGTACAGTTTCCCTTTTTATTAGGACTGTGAAGGTGGACTTATATATATATATATATATATATATATATTTTTTTTTTTTTTTTTATTGTTTTTTTCCTTTTCTTTCTCTTGGATCCCAGGGCTTGCGTGTGGAATGTCAGTATAGAATGAATGCTTGGGAGATGGGGGAATGAAAGTGGCCCTTGTTATCCTTTGTATGTTGAAGGGTCTCCTGGTGTTTTGGTGATGGTTAGCGGGCAGTGGGGATACGGCATATTGTTTCACGGGTTTCCCATATCAGTTGCCGGCTGTTTGCATTGGTGTGCTCTGCTGAGGCAGAGTTGTTGTAATGTGTTGCTTTGTGTTCATTGGTGACATGGTGGGCAGAAGGGAGGCAGCGTGGCTTTCTGTGGGCTTCCCACTAACAGTTTATGGTTGTGGGTTGGGAGTGCTCAGTTGTGAAGCATAATCTTGCTTCTTTGGGTTATATGAACTGCCCAATCCCTATATCACTAGGTGGGTTGCAAATTGGCTCACAGATAGAACCCACACTGTGAAAGTAGCGGCATCCATGTCAGACTGCTGACCAGTCATTCATTGGTGTTTGCCGGTGGCATTAATAAAAAATAAAAAAGATGTGGAAATCGTTCTTGTCCCTGGTTCATTGGTGGTTAGTGGGCACAGCCTTCCCTATGGCTGTTAGTAACTGTGCAGAGTAACACCGGTGGCATTCGTAATAAAAAAAAAAAAAAGTGAATTGACATTAAAATGTATAAATGTAGTTGGTCTGGGGGCTAGGGCTGTAGTTCATTATTCTGTTCACAGGATTCATTGGTGGTTAGTGGGGAGAGGGGAGGCAGCGTATTACTTTGCAGGCTCCCCTGTGGCTGTTAGTGCCTGTGTCATGCATGCACAGTAACACCAATGGCGTTAGCAAAAAAAAAAAGAGAGAGAGAGAAAGAGGGGGAAGAAAGTATTCATAGATTCATAGGTGTGTACTGTGCTAAATGCCCTGGGGCCTGTACAAGCCTATCTCATAGATGTGCCCTGGCATTGTGTCACTCGACATTAGTTCCCAGTGCTTCTATCAAGCAGAGCCACTGCAGTGATCCCTGGGGTGAACTTTCTATTTCCCATCCACTCATCAAAATTTTTCTTGACGAGGGCCAGTGAGGTGCTCTGCTTGACATGTATGGGAAGTCTACTCCAGAGCATGGGCAGTCTTTGGGTTAAGAGCCTGTCCCTCCAGCATGATCTGTTGATTGTGGTAATGAGATATGGGTCTGTCTAGCCTGTGGTGTGTAGGGCTTTGGATTTCTTTAGATGTAGCATTTCTAACAGAGCTGGGTCAGATATGGCTTTGTAAGTCAAGCAGAGGTCACCTCTTGGTAGACAATATGAGACAGAATAGCCAGAGTGTTTTTCAGTCTGCCCATGTAGAACATGTGTTTGATGCCCATGATCCTCTTTGTAGGGTACGTTTGTGGCCTTTCCAGCTGTTGCATGTGTCTAATGAGGTACATGCCAAATGGGACATTATACTTGATGACTGGCCTAATGAGGGAAGAGTAGAGAGAGATAATGACCTCTTTCTTCCTGGACGCAAAACCCTTGGTAATGAGATGTGACACATAGAATGGCTTTCTGACCTCAGTGACAATGTGGTGGTTGAAGGAGAGGTTGCTGTCAACCTGTGTCCCCGATCTCTTATAACACCTTCAGTGTTCAGTGGGCTTCCATCGATGTGGTAATTAGTGGGAACTGAGTTTTTCCCAAAGGCGATGAAAACATATTTTTTGGCATTAAGCTTAAGGCCATGGTTTTGATACCAGTCACTGGTCTCTGTGAGGCCGTCCTCTAGGATGTCACTTGGGGAGTTAATAATGGCTCCCAGCTTGCAGTTGTCTGTGAACTTGGTAAGTCAGAGTCCCTCCGTGTTGGCCTGGACTTCTGAGAAGTAGATGTCAAAGAGGAGAGGACCTGGGACTGATCCCTGTGGGACTCCACTCATGACTGGTCAGCAGTCTGACATGGATGCCACTACTTTCACACTGTGGGCTCTATCTGTGAGCCAATTTGCAACCCACCTAGTGATATAGGGGTTGATACCTAGTTTGGTGAGTTTATCAATAATTCCTGAGTGGGGAATGGTATCAAAGGCCTTGGCCAGATCGAGATAGGCTGTATGAACTGCCTTGTCCTCATCCACAACTTTGGTGAATGATTCAAAGAAGTCAACCAGGTTGAGGAGACATGATCTACCTTTCACAAAACCAAATTGCATGGGAGCTAGAGTTTGGAGATTCCCTATATCCTTGTTAAGTAGGTCCATGATGACACAGTCCATAGCCTTACATATCAGACTCATTGTGCTAATGGGGCAATAATTCCTAGCATCTGTAGTCGATCCCACTTTATGAAGAATGGATGAACAGTGCACCATTCGGTAGAGACAAAGCCTGAGGTGAGGCTGTGATTGAACAGGGCACATAAATGTAGTGTCAGTTCACTTTGTAGTAGGGAGTCACATTTGGTGTGATCTTATTGGAAGCAGGATCACATCCCGGAAGACTTGAGGTGGATTAAGGTAGGCCTTGGGTGGTTACAAAAGATGGTTAGGTAAGTACAGTTTCCTTTTTTTATCAGGAGCGTGAAGGTAGACATATATGTCTATATATATATATATATATATATATATATATATATATATATATATATATATATATATATCTATATATATATATATATATATATATATATATATATATATATATATATATCTATAAAGGTTTACCTTTAAAACCGCATATTGCAGAAGGGCGAACAGAGCATTTCTGAAAGGCAGTCTGCAGAATTTGCAAATGCCAAATGGAGAAAGGTTTGAATGTGCAATGAGGGAATGCACAGTGAGATTTGTTGATTGCACATTCGCCATTCTGGGGCAGATTGCACTATTGTGAGGATCAGGAAATGGTTGGTGTTGGCCCCATGCTTTACACTTTGTTTTTTTTTTTTTCTTCAACATTAATGTTCGAAAAACAGCAAATCTGATTTTCGATTTGCTGTTTTTCAAACATTAAGGACTATCAAAATTTAAATTTTTGTGGTTTTGAGTCATTCATATGAGCACTTGAACCACTGTGATTTATGGTTTTAAAGGTAAACCTATATATATATATATATATATATATATATATATATATATATATATATATATTTTTTTTTTTTTTCTCTCTTGAACCCTAGGGCTTGTGTGTCAGACATGAGTGTAGAATGGATGCTGGGGGGTTTGGGGAATGAAGCTGGCCTTTATTATCATTTGTATGTTAGGGGGGGTCACCTGGCATTTTGGTGGTGGTTAGTGGGCAGAGGTTATTGGTTCGTTGGTGGTTGCTGGTAAAAATCTGGAAATTGTTTGTTCTTGTCCCATGTTCGTTGGTGGTTACTGGGAGAGGGGAGGCAGCGTATTACTTTGCGGGCTCCCCTCTCACCATTAGTGCCTGTGTCATGCATGCACAGTAACACCAATGGTGTTAGCTAAAAAAAAAGAAAGAGAGAGGGGGACACAAGTGTTAAAATAATACTTTGGGGTTAGCGAATGAGGGTAGATGTCGGGCAGTTGGTTCTGGGTTAGGTTTTATGTAGGGTTCTCTTCCCTTTTCATTGATGGTTAGTGGGCAGAGAGAAGGCAATGTAGCATTTCTCTGCCTTTCCTCTGCACTGTAAGGAGCATGAGCAGTAATGCTTGTGGCGTTAGTACTTAAAAAAAAAATATATGTATATATATATATATATATATATATATATATATATATATACTAATAAAAAATAATAATAGGGTTGTTTTTTATGTTAAGGGCTTAACCTTACAGATACAAGGTACGGGGTTTGAGTCTGACATCTGGGTTTTGGCTAGCCTTAAATGGTCTTGCAGACTGAGAACTTATCATTTAGCTCAGAGGGTATATTGGGACATTGCTGTGTTACTAGTGCACAGGGTCCTGGGTTCAGGACATGGTAGGAATGAGTTTATGGAGCTCCAATCTTTTTGTGGGGCTGGGCCTGGGTCTGTGAGCACATACAGCAGTACTGAGTGAAGGGAATTGTTACCCTAAGATATGGACAGGCTGGCATTGATATGTGTTTTAAAGTTTTCTTTTTTCCCCTCAGATACTTACAGTGTCTGTTTGCATTTCAGGTAGTGAATTGGAAAATCATGGCAGAGGTATGGGCCTTGAGGCAGAAATCGGCAAGTATCATAGTGGAGGAATTGTTTCGGGAGATGTTGAATGAAGTTGTGACTATCAGCATGCAGGGTCCTAAGACACGGAAAGGGGCAGCAGATGGGGAACAGTACAGGAGCATCCAAAGCCAAGCAACCAGGGCAGATGCTGACAGTGGAGGAGAGGACAACAGAGGTTGAAAAACCGGTGGCTCCACCTTCAACCCCGACAGGTAATGATTTCTTAGGCTCTGCTGGGGAGGTTGAGGGACAAGTAACAGGGAGTGAGTGCCCGGTGTGGAGTGTGGGGCTGCAAGGCAGGAGTAATAGTAGGCACATGGTCTCACAGGATGTAAGGTGGAGGTATGGCCATTGGTGTGGGCTTGCAGGCATTACTGGGTCACTAGGAACTGAGTTTTGATTGTACCCTTTCATTGCTGGAGGAGGAGGACATGGACCCTTGATTAGAGGAGGTAGGGTCAGACTTTGGGATGTGACCGGGGGATTGGTTGACAACACAGGCTTTAGGACAGGAGAGTGAAGCAAGTCTTTTGATTCCTCACATCTCACTTGTGATGAAGGAGAAGATTTGGAAGGGAGAATGTGTGGATATTTTTGAGTTGTTGATGCTGATGGGGTACAGCATCTGATAGAGGCTGAGATGGTGAATGAAAAAGAATTTTTGGCTGCATTAGGCCACAGGTGTGTGGGCAAGTTTCAGCAGAAGATATGGGAAAATTGGGTCTTGGGTTTCATATATTACATGGCGGTTTGGTTGGAAAGGGATAGTACTTTGGCCCTTCCTTTCTTAGCCTATTTTCTGACTATACATGAGACACAAAGGATATGGCCAGGTAATGCATGGCTATAGTATGATCAGAAATTCTGTAAGTGTAAGGCAGTTGACAAATTGACAAATTCATGTGGTGGGAGGTTTGACACCTGGATGTCAAGCTCTCCTCTATGATGGACAGCTTTGGGTTGGAAAATAGAGCAGATAAACCTACAGAGGGGGATGTTGGAGTATGTTGGGCGTTTAATGTGGGAAGATGTTCCTGGGCAGGTTGCAGATTCACTCATACCTGTTTGAAGTTTATGGGAGGGCATCTGACAACACAATGTGAGAGGGGTGAGGGTCAGTTTGGGGGTCAGGTGTCATCCTTTACGGGTCAAAGAGGATGGAGTGGGTGACCCATGGGATTGCAAGGGGTGTGGGTCAGGGCCACTTTTCATGGCCAAAAGGGTGAGGCCCTTTCAGGGAGAAAGGGAGCAGCCAGGGGACCCATTCACCTATTAAGGTGCATGTCTTGTGGGAACTGCTGGCACAGTATCCATTGCCAGCAGTGGCGGGGTAATTGGTTGAGAGTTTTGTGAGGTTTTTTTTTTATCAAATCTAGTCTAGTAGGTGATGGTAAGGTGGGAAAAATTTGAAGTCAGTGTAAGGGAGGGAGGATGTGCTAGGGGCATTGATTGAAAAAGAGTGTCAGGCGGGTACATTGTTGGGCCCCTTTGATAGTCTGCCTTTGACTCAGTTTAGAGTGTCACCTTTGGGTTTGGTTCCCAAGAAGAAACTGGGTGAGTTTCATTTAATACATCATTTATCTTACCTGGAAGGCAACTGGTTCAATGATTTCATCCCTGGGGAGGAAGTCAGAGTGTCGTATGCATCCTTGGATGATGTGGTCCACATCATTACAAGTTTTCAAGATCCCTGGCTGGTGATGGTCAACATTGATTCATCCTTTCACCTTTTGCCAGTTCAGGAGGAGGACTATTATTGGACATGGTAGTGGGGGAGAGTTTTTATTTTAACACTGCTATGCAGATGGGATGTGCAGTGGCTTGTTCCAAAATTGAAACATTTAGTATGGCCTTGCATCGGATATGGCAACAGAGGGTGGAAGGGCAGAGAGCAGTACATTACCGAGATGACTTCTTGCTAGTGGGTGAGGGAAAAGAAGGGGCATAGGTGGTGATACGTGAGTTTGTTGGGATGTGTGAGGAGTTGGGAGTGCCATTGGCTTAACATCAGCTGGTGGGCCTGGCAAAGGTGCTAGATTTTCTGGGATTGAATGTGGATGCGAGTCTAGGTTTATTTCATTTGCCAGGAGAGAAGGTGGTTTGACTACAGGAGAAAATAATGTGGATGTGGTCCAAAGGTAAGGCTCAGGTGAGAGATGTCATGGATTTTTTGGGGTTGTTGAATTTTGCTTGCAGGGCATGCACCCTGCACGTACAGTTTGGAGGTTGGTGGCTTTCCTTTTGAAAGGAGGTAAAAGTAAGCACCACAGTGTAAGGGTTAACAAGCTAGCATGAGAGGACTTAGCTTTGTGGTTACAGTTTTTACAGCAGTTTAATGGGATCACATTTTGGTAGACAGACTGGGTAGGTCAAGAAGATTTGAAATTGTTTACAGATGCAGCTGGGGGTTTGGGTATGGGGGCATTTTTTGCAGGGCAATGGTTTTCAGTGCCAAGGCGTCTTCATTGGCCTGAGGAATGGAAGTGGGATGTTGCTTTCCTGGAGCTTATGCCTATTTGAGCTGCATCAGTGGTAAGGCAGGATTGTTTGAGGGGTAGAAGGGTAGTGTTTAATTTGGACAATATTGCTGTGGTGAGAGTACTGCAGGTTAAGATGTCTAAATCTGCATGTTTGTTGTTGGTTCTTCTTAAGCTAGTGTTGCAGAGTAAAGCAGAACCTTCACAATCTGCTTGGACAAGAACCATGCCCAGCGGCAAATAGAACCAGGACTTGTCCCTAAATGTGGAACACTGTAGAACTCTGCTGTTTTGCCAGGGTCCAGATCCACAACTGTTAACATATAAAGCCAGCACATGTGCCAAATTGTCGTGGAACTAGACGTAGGACTGAACTATGGGCTGGGATTAGAGTGAAGTCCATGATGGCTCTAGCCACAGAAAGACAACTAAGATAAACAATTAAAAGTACAACGGGTGCTTTAGATTTACAGGTATAAAAAAATCAATAATGTAGTCTGGTCTAAGAAATGAAGATACTGGTAGAAAAATATACATTTTAGGTAATTCGTAGTGTAGTGATTATATCTGACTACATAAAGACATTATTTGATGAGCTAAAAATACATATCCTTATCAGTATGGAGGACATATGGCATCATCCCCTGTGTATCTTCATCACTTGCTAGATCTGACCATAAAGATGTCTCCTTAAGAAAGTTCTCTAAGCCAAACTACCTACTCCAAAGTGATACATTGCCAAGGTTTAAATCCACAACAGGCACAGTTGACTCCATTAAATGCAAGAAAACATACACCACCACACTATACCAGCATGTAAATAGCTGCAAAGTTACAGCTGTACTCTGTAGGAACAAGCACAGGATGAATCCAGGAAATAAACCCAGATTGTGGAACCATAATATCCCCAAGCTTCACCTGTTTTTGTAATACCTTTCATTGTAGTTTTAAATATTTCATAACAACAAACAGAAATATTAAACAGATAAATTTAACAAAAAAAAATAACAACATGTAAAATGAACAGACCTTACAGGCAACTATACACAAAAGTTCTGTATGCATAAAAAGATTATCTCTCTCTCTCTCTCTATATATATATATATATATATATATATATATATATATATATATATATATATATATATCTTAGATTAATAAAACATAAGTTTAGAAAAATAAAAAAAAATGATTATAATAGATGCCATCAGATAATTTTGGTAATAGTTATAATTAGTTGATTGTAGAAAAGTTAAGATGTTTACAAGACACAATGTAAAATTTTACAACAATAGTTCATATAAGATCCTTCTTTGTGCTGATTATAGATTGTTGACTTAATTACTAGACTATGCTATGTTTAAGTGCTAAATCTTTGAGTATGTCCCATGATGCTTTGGATCTGACAAGCCAGTTTTGGATTTTATATATATATATATATATATATATATATATATATATATATATATATGTGTATATATATATATATATATATATATATAAATATATATATATATATATATATGTGTCTACCTGAAAACACTGACATGTAAAAACACCGACAACAAAATCACCGACACCACAAAACCGAAAGTTCAACAACATGAAACTTCACATGCCCGACAAACCACAATCCCGACAGTCAACAAACAAAGCAAATCCCCTGTCCAAAAAGCACACACACAACACAACCACACCAAAAACATTACAAACCTACACTAAACCTTACAAACACAACTATCTATGCACTAACCAATTGTAAAAAACACCAAAACTGTAGAACAAACGAAGTGCCCAGACGAAACCAAGGTTCAAATGAAGTGTAACGCAATTTATTTAAAATAGATAAACAAGCATTTTCGCTCCTGTTCAAACAGGAGCTTCTTCAGCATAAAAAGAGCGCAAGCTCACATTATTTAAAACTATTGGATGACAGATTGTTGATGTCACTCTAATTAAACATTTAAAATGCTAGTACACCAAAATGAATCGTTTAACTTCATGTTAAAAACTATATGGGTATACACCCATATACACCACAATAATCGCACATTCAAAAAATTTTAATTGCGCTTTCAAAAATTAAGTGAATAACAAAGGAACACATCGGACTAGTTAGGCAAATAAATAAATAAGTAACCAGGTAGAGAGTGCGCAAGCAATATAAATACAAACTCCCTGGCCAACCTAAAGGTTTTGCAAGTATTGCCCATATATATGAAAGGGATTGTATGAAAAAAGATGGTGAATCCTGATATCATTACTAATCTATAAAAGAGGCATGTAAACAACATATCCATATACAGGTAGTGCTTTAACCTAGAACTAGAGAAATCCCTATTCTATAATAGCATACCTTATGTAAAAGTTACCAGTGCCACCCGTAAAAAAATTGACAGTGTTAAAGCTCAAAATGCCATAACATACTGTCACATACATCATAGGGTTATGAGAAAACTCATTTCAAGCAACAATCACCTTAAATACCTTCTATACTGTAAAATAGACGCTATGTTACAGTTGTCATTGAGACCCGGGTAAGAGAAAGCATCTAATTGTAATTGCCATTCTAACTCACGGGTCTCTAATACTAAAGATTGCGGGCCGCCCCTTACATCACACTTTACATGGTCAATACCCATGAAATTAAAACTGTGGCCACAGTTATTCAATATATGCTTAGAGAGGGCATTATCGCTCCTCTGATTCTTAATGGTGTATAAGTGTTGGTAAATACGGTCCCTGAGTCGGCGATCCGTCTTAACAACATAGAATGCATCACAGCATTCACAAAAAGCCACATACACAATAGATTTAGTGTTGCAGTTGATTTTATAATTAATGGTGAACTTTCTCTTGCCCATAGCGAAAGAATTTCCTACTCGTAAATGTGTACACCATTTGCAACACCCACAGGTATATGTTCCCTTATGTCTAATCATGAGGTCGACTGAGCTATTTCTCTGTAACATATCCTTAAGGTTGTAACCTCTTTTAAATGTGAATCTCGGAGTAGTACCCAGCCTTTCATGTAGCCCAGCGTTAATAATGAAGTACCAGTTCTTGCGAATAATGGAACACAAGGACCCTGAATGTAAGTTGAATGGGGAAATAAAACCTACAGAAGAGTTTGACTTGCTACAAGTGTGAAGAATGTCCACATTGTTGTCAGCAATTAGAGTCAAGTTCCCTGATGGTAGTACACAGTGCCCAACCAACCCAACCTGTTCTTTGGGTGAAAGCAGTGGTAAGTAAATTCCTTTCCCTCGTTTCATTGACACTTCACCAATCAGATCAAAAATGAGATCTTCAGGGTACCCCCGATTTCTAAACATGTCAGCCAGTAATGAGCATTCTTGGTCAAAGGCATCATTAGTGCTGCACATACGGGCAGCCCTGACCAATTGCCCTTTAACAATAGATCGCTTCTGCCTCCAAGGGTGGCAACTTGTGAAATGTAAAAAAGAATTACAATAAGTTGCCTTCCTATAAATGGATGAACAGAATCTATTGTTGTTGTTGTCTTTAACCAATTGGACGTCCAAATAGTCGATCTCAGAGGTTGAAAAGTAATGAGTAAATTTCAAGAAATCAGTTGTAGAGTTCATATGTGCTAGCAGGTTTGAGGCTTCAACCTCACTCCCTTGAAATAACACAAACACATCGTCAAGAAAACGAGTGTAGATCTTAGAACACTGAACAAATGGTGGATGGTTGAACAAAAAGTTCTTCTCCCAATAGGCAACAAACATGTTAGCAACACTGCTGCCACATGGGGAACCCATTGCTATACCTTTCTTTTGCAGGTAATGCTGACCATCAAACATAAAAAAGTTGGAAGACAAAACAATGTCAAGGAGTACTGTGACCAAGTAGGTGTCATTGTTGGATGCTCCGCATTCCCGTAGCATGAGTTCAATCCATTCGACAGCCTCCTCGTGTGGTATTGATGTATACAGGTCAACCACGTCGATGGTCAGAAAGTTGAGGCTGCTGTCAAAAACAGTGTCATTGATCAAGTTCAGAAAGGACCAAGAGTCTTTACAGATTTGGGGCTTTTGTGAATTTTAGGGATCCCAAACATGACAGGCACCCTGGGGTAGGAAATATCAATGAAGTTGTATGTGTCAATATTAATCCTGACCTCTAGGTAAAGATCCCTAAAATATCCTTTGATTCTATTATAGGAGCCCGTTAATTCTTTTAACGAAGAAATTTCGTAAGCAGGTGTATCTAATACCTGTGACATACGGCTAGAATATTCAGCTTTGTCAAAGATAACTAAACCCCCACCCTTATCTGGCTTGATCACTCTCACTGCTGAACTACAAATTTTGTTTAGGGCCATCAGTTGGTCAGGAGAGGTGTTCCTACAAGCCCTATCATCTCTCCCTACTGTGTGTAACTGCCTGAAGTCCAATTCACATGCTTTCTCAAATGTGAATAGACTAGGATGTAAGGGAGGATTAAAGGTACTAGGTAACTTCAAACCAGGTGCACAACCAGACAAATCATTACTAAAAAAGATGTTCAAATTAAGCTTGCGCACAAAAAGCTTTAAGTCCATAAGTGTTTTTGCCAGCCTGAAATTGTAGTCAGGTACAAAATTCAAGCCTTTAGCCAGTAATTCAATTAATTCTTCGTCAATAATGATATCCGAAAAATTGTAAATAAAAAAGTCCCCTTTTTTATTTGATGACACTGATGGAATACGCACATCATTAGTTGTTGCCTCCAGTAAGGAAGTAGCAGGCTCAATCAGAGGTTGAGTTAATTCCAGTTCTTGTTCCTCTGAAATCGGTTGCTGCTTTTCCCTAAAAAAGGCTTTTGTTGGTTGTTGTTGTTGTTTTTATTGTTAAATGATTTTATCCTGTTACTTCTCCGAGGGCCTTGCACACCCGTCAATGCGCCCCGATCACTTCCGGAGCCTGCATCAGTCGAAGTTTGTGCCACCTCATCCCCATTAGAATTAACCAAAGCAGGTAGTTCAGTCTCATCATGAATGCCCAATCTGTTATACTTTTTAAGCAAATTTGGATAAGCAGCGTTTTTCTGGTATGCCTGTCTGTCTCTCACCAATTTCTTAACCTTGTTAGCCTTCAATTTAACTAGCATTGAATCAATGCTAGTAAAAGACCGGTTATAATCATACTTGTATCTGTGAAAATTTATATCAGCTTTAACGCTATTATCAAGCTTTGAAGCCTCGTCAAGTAAAACAGAGATATGTTTGGTATAATTCTTAATCATTAACTCTAATAATTCAGCCCCTTGTTTGTTGAATAATGTCTCCAATTCTGAGAGAAATGCAGAGTCAGTAAATAAACCTGTAGGGGTAAATGAGCTACGAAGCCCCTTAGGTATAACCCCTTCCTTCAAGCACTGCTGGAAGTAATAAACTTCCAGTTGAAGTTTTTTTAATTTTTAACAATGTGTTATCCAGTACTTTCAAATTGGTTGAAATGTTGTCAAAGTTGTTACCTTGACTGGAAGAGTCCGTCGCCGGTAAGCCCGAACCTTAAATGTTTAATTAGAGTGACATCAACAATCTGTCATCCAATAGTTTGAAATAATGTGAGCTTGCGCTCTTTTTATGCTGAAGAAGCTCCTGTTTGAACAGGAGCGAAAACGCTTGTTTATCTATTTTAAATAAATTGCGTTACACTTCATTTGAACCTTGGTTTTGTCTGGGCACTTCGTTTGTTCTACAGTTTTGGTGTTTTTTACAATTGTCTAGTATGGCTTCTGGTGCTCCGTCGAGCCCGGGTTCTCCTAACATCTTTGGCACTAATAGTGCGGACAACTTTTCTGATCACGCAAATATACAAGCGCTGATGGTAGCGCTTTCTCAATGTTTAGACACTATGAATTCTCGACTGGATCATATCGAGAGAATTAGTGTTAGTCAAAGGGGAACTAACGGACTAAATTTAATGGATTGTAATCTTTCCCTCTCTGGAAACAGCAACATGGATATTCCAGCTGGCCAAGCACCTCAAACTTTGCAGACCAGCTTGGGTGTTTTACCTGAGGCAAGGACTTCATTTTCAACCGAGCCGGTTAACAATGGCTCGGACTTGCACTCATTCAATTCTGGTAACAATATTAATAATAAGAATGCTGGCGGTAATCCTGTTTCTCGCACTAACACCAGCTTGCTTTCTGGTACTCAAGATGGGACTGGCGAGGCCGATGCGCTTATTGGGATGCCCTCCATGGCCGAATGGGCGAAAAACTCGACTGCCTTTTTGTTTGGCAGTTTTACAGGTTCGGGCTTACCGGCGTCGGACTCTTCCAGTCAAGGTAACAACTTTGACAACATTTCAACCAATTTGAAAGTACTGGATAACACATTGTTAAAAATTAAAAAAACTTCAACTGGAAGTTTATTACTTCCAGCAGTGCTTGAAGGAAGGGGTTATACCTAAGGGGCTTCATAGCTCATTTACCCCTACAGGTTTATTTACTGACTCTGCATTTCTCTCAGAATTGGAGACATTATTCAACAAACAAGGGGCTGAATTATTAGAGTTAATGATTAAGAATTATACCAAACATATCTCTGTTTTACTTGACGAGGCTTCAAAGCTTGATAATAGCGTTAAAGCTGATATAAATTTTCACAGATACAAGTATGATTATAACCGGTCTTTTACTAGCATTGATTCAATGCTAGTTAAATTGAAGGCTAACAAGGTTAAGAAATTGGTGAGAGACAGACAGGCATACCAGAAAAACGCTGCTTATCCAAATTTGCTTAAAAAGTATAACAGATTGGGCATTCATGATGAGACTGAACTACCTGCTTTGGTTAATTCTAATGGGGATGAGGTGGCACAAACTTCGACTGATGCAGGCTCCGGAAGTGATCGGGGCGCATTGACGGGTGTGCAAGGCCCTCGGAGAAGTAACAGGATAAAATTATTTAACAATAAAAACAACAACAACCACCAAAAGCCTTTTTTAGGGAAAAGCAGCAACCGATTTCAGAGGAACAAGAACTGGAATTAACTCAACCTCTGATTGAGCCTGCTACTTCCTTACTGGAGGCAACAACTAATGATGTGCGTACTCCATCAGTGTCATCAAGTAAAAAAGTGGACTTTTTTATTTACAATTTTTCGGATATCATTATTGACGAAGAATTAATTGAATTACTGGCTAAAGGCTTGAATTTTGTACCTGACTACAATTTCAGGCTGGCCAAAACACTTATGGAGTTAAAGCTTTTTGTGCGCAAGCTTAATTTGAACATCTTTTTTAGTAATGATTTGTCTGGTTGTGCACCTGGTTTGAAGTTACCTAGTACCTTTAATCCTCCCTTACATCCTAGTCTATTCACGTTTGAGAAAGCATGTGAATTGGACTTCAGGCAGTTACACACAGTAGGGAGAGATGATAGGGCTTGTAGGAACACTTCTCCTGACCAACTGATGGCCCTAAACAAAATTTGTAGTTCAGCAGTGAGAGTGATCAAGCCAGATAAGGGTGGGGGTTTAGTTATCTTTGACAAAGCTGAATATTCTAGCCATATGTCACAGGTATTAGATACACCTGCTTACGAAATTTCTTCGTTAAATGAATTAACGGGCTCCTATAATAGAATCAAAGGATATTTTAGGGATCTCTACCTAGAGGGCAGGATTAATATTGACACATACAACTTCATTGATATTTCCTACCCCAGGGTGCCTGTCATGTTTGGGATCCCTAAAATTCACAAAAGCCTCACTGACCCACCAATGAGGGCCTTAGTAGATGGCAGAAGTTCCATCACACATCCTTGTGCTCGTCTTATTGACAGCATTATTAGCAAATACCTGAAAACCATCCTCCAAATCTGTAAAGACTCTTGGTCCTTTCTGAACTTGATCAATGACACTGTTTTCGACAGCAGCCTCAACTTTCTGACCATCGACGTGGTTGACCTGTATACATCAATACCACACGAGGAGGCTGTCGAATGGATTGAACTCATGCTACGGGAATGCGGAGCATCCAACAATGACACCTACTTGGTCACAGTACTCCTTGACATTGTTTTGTCTTCCAACTTTTTATATTTGATGGTCAGCATTACCTGCAAAAGAAAGGTATAGCAATGGGTTCCCCATGTGGCAGCAGTGTTGCTAACATGTTTGTTGCCTATTAGGAGAAGAACTTTTTGTTCAACCATCCACCATTTGTTGAGTGTTCTAAGATCTACACTTGTTTTCTTGATGATGTGTTTGTGTTATTTCAAGGGAGTGAGGTTGAAGCCTCAAACCTGCTAGCACATATGAACTCTACAACTGATTTCTTGAAATTTACTCATCACTTTTCAACCTCTGAGATCGACTGTTTGGACGTCCAATTGGTTAAAGACAACAACAACAATAGATTCTGTTCATCCATTTATAGGAAGGCAACTTATTGTAATTCTTTTTTACATTTCACAAGTTGCCACCCTTGGAGGCAGAAGCGATCTATTGTTAAAGGGCAATTGGTCAGGGCTGCCCGTATGTGCAGCACTAATGATGCCTTTGACCAAGAATGCTCATTACTGGCTGACATGTTTAGAAATCGGGGGTACCCTGAAGATCTCATTTTTGATCTGATTGGTGAAGTGTCAATGAAACGAGGGAAAGGAGTTTACTTACCACTGCTTTCACCCAAAGAACAGGTTGGGTTGGTTGGGCACTGTGTACTACCATCAGGGAACTCGACTCTAATTGCTGACAACAATGTGGACATTCTTCACACTTGTAGCAAGTCAAACTCTTCTGTAGGTTTTATTTCCCCGTTCAACTTACATTCAGGGTCCTTGTGTTCCATTATTCGCAAGAACTGGTACTTCATTATTAACGCTGGGCTACATGAAAGGCTGGGTACTACTCCGAGATTCACATTTAAAAGAGGTTACAACCTTAAGGATATGTTACAGAGAAATAGCTCAGTCGACCTCATGATTAGACATAAGGGAACATATACCTGTGGGTGTTGCAAATGGTGTACACATTTACGAGTAGGAAATTCTTTCGCTATGGGCAAGAGAAAGTTCACCATTAATTATAAAATCAACTGCAACACTAAATCTATTGTGTATGTGGCTTTTTGTGAATGCTGTGAAGCATTCTATGTTGGTAAGACGGATCGCCGACTCAGGGACCGTATTTACCAACACTTACACGCCATTAAGAATCAGAGGAGCGATAATGCCCTCTCTAAGCATATATTGAATAACTGTGGCCACAGTTTTAAATTCATGGGTATTGACCATGTAAAGTGTGATGTAAGAGGCGGCCCGCAATCTTTACTATTAGAGACCCGTGAGTTAGAATGGCAATTACAATTAGATGCTTTCTCTTACCCGGGTCTCAATGACAACTGTAACATAGCGTCTATTTTAAAGTATAGAAGTTATTTAAGGTGATTGTTGCTGGAAATGAGTTTTCTCATAACCCTATGATGTATGTGACAGTATGTTATGGCATTTTGAGCTTTAACACTGTCAATTTTTTTACGGGTGGCACTGGTAACTTTTACATAAGGTATGCTATTATAGAATAGGGATTTCTCTAGTTCTAGGTTAAAGCACTACCTGTATATGGATATGTTGTTTACATGCCTCTTTTATAGATTAGTAATGATATCAGGATTCACCATCTTTTTTCATACAATCCCTTTCATATATATGGGCAATACTTGTAAAACCTTTAGGTTGGCCAGGGAGTTTGTATTTATATTGCTTGCGCACTCTCTACCTGGTTACTTTTTTATTTATTTGCCTAACTAGTCCGATGTGTTCCTTTGTTATTCACTTAATTTTTGAAAGTGCAATTAAAATTTTTTGAATGTGCGATTATTGCGGTGTATATGGGTGTATACCCATATAGTTTTTAACATGAAGTTAAACGATTCATTTTGGTGTACTAGCATTTTAAATGTTTAATTAGAGTGACATCAACAATCTGTCATCCAATAGTTTTAAATAATGTGAGCTTGCGCTCTTTTTATGCTGAAGAAGCTCCTGTTTGAACAGGAGCGAAAATGCTTGTTTATCTATTTTAAATAAATTGCGTTACACTTCATTTGAACCTTGGTTTCGTCTGGGCACTTCGTTTGATCTATGCACTAACCTTAACCCAAACCCTAATCCTAAGGTCCGTCACTATCGCACACTCACCTAACCCACACCCTAACCCTAACTCACTTAACCCGCCCCTAACCCTAAAGTCTGTCACTATCACACACTCACCTGATATGCGCCCTAACCCTAACTCACTTAATCCGCCCCTAACCCTAAAGTCCATCACTATCCCACACTTACCTTACTCGTACCCTAACCCTAAAATCCATCACTATCGCACACTTACCTTACCCGCACCTAACCCTGTCATCCATCACTACCGCATACTTACACACTAGCGCTCATTTGACATGTCGGTTTTGTCAGCGTTGGGATTTTCAACTGTCGATCATCTCCGTTGTCGATCTTCCAGTGTCGGTGTTCTCGTCGCCAGCATTTCCAGCATTCGGCGTTATCAGGTAGACCTATATATATATATATATATATATATATATATATATATATATATATATATATATATATATATATATATCTTAATTATTAAAAACAGAGTAATTAAGATATGAATGTCATATTTGGATAATTTAGTTAGAACGTGGGATATGTAAGAGTGTAAATTGCCATAACAAAGTGGATTTCTCATAACCCATATTTTAGATTGACTTTTAGAGAACATCATAATTTATACTAATGTTTATAGTAGCAAAGGAAATGTAGTAGTCATCATTCTGGGATTTACGGAGAGAGAGAGAGAGAGAGAGCAATTTGGTTTATAAGTGGACTAATATTTAAGTGTTGTGGTCAAATAGGCATTGTTGAAAATGATTAGTTGGGTATAGAAAAGTTTTTGAAAGGGGACCAGTATAGTCATTAATTAATTAATTAATTAATTAATTATTAATTAATTAAGTAGATTTGATTTTTGCAGTTGATTGGTTTAGATTAGTCTATTTTGAGTAAACAATAGAATTTTCGTATTTAAAATTTAAGTTAGTTTATAAGTATTGGAAACAATGTTTCTTGACATCAAAGAAGTCAACCGTTGTTTACAAAAATGTATATCATGTTCATTTATTTTTTATTCCTCCAGTTTAGTTAAAGTTACGCCTTTTATTTGTCTTAATATAATGGTACAACCTTTGGGAAGATTGAGAATAGTTCTTACGTCATATAATGAAAGATTTCTGTGAATACATAGTTCAACAGGAAGTTAGTCTTTGGGTAGTGAGCATTTAGATGAAGTCAGCATTGAATTATTCAGTTTGAAGTTATGATTTAAGTGGATTAGTTGGAATGGGATAAATTATTTTTTTCAGATTCAGAACATTGATTAGGTATTGAAAGACTTTTATTATAAGTGGTAAGAATTTATGTATTCTGAGAACTTTAAAATCTTATTTATTTAAAAAGGTAGAATATTTGGATTGCAGTGATATTTTTGTATGTGATTATACCATAATTTTACCCAAATGGTTTGGTTATGATTATATTCTAGTATTTTTTTGAAGTCTACTAGAATTAGTTATATCATAATATAGCTTAGACTGAGGTAAATTCAAATCATCTTGATTCTTAAGTTAATTTATAATAACCTATTCTAACAGATTGTCTGTACCATAAGAATTAGTTTAAGTTTGTTCTGACAGTTTTAAAGAATTTTTCTATGCATTCTTATAATGGATGAATTAAAATGAATTAGAAGTCTGGGTAAGATGTTCATTTTAATAATAGTAACTTTAAAAAGTATTGAAAATTTCAAATTATTTCATATGAGAATATAGTTACTAATATTTGTTCAAGTTTTTGCGAAGTATTCTTGACAAAAAGTATAGAGTTATGGTGAAAGTTATTCCTAAATTTTTTGGTGAATTATTAATTTTAATTTCTGAGACTGGGAATTCATTTATTAAATTATAGTTAAGATTTAAAAGAAAATGGAGGATTTAATTAGATTCGAATAGACAATTTTGAAACTATATCAATATTTTGTAGAATTTTTGGCAGTCTGTAATAGGTAAGGTGAAATAGAGCGTTAGATAATCAGCAAAAGCAATTATTGGTATGAATGTGTTACACATTTTTACAAAGGCTTTATGCATACATTAAAGAAATATGGAGATAGCAGGCACTCTTGCCTTGTGCCCTTAATAATTTTAATGGGGGTTACTTTATTAATATAAAGAGACATGTGAGTATTATAATAAAGATATTTTATTGAATTATGAAAAAATTGAGGGAAGCCAAAATATGGCATGACTGTGAATGGAAAGTTCAGGTTTAATCGAGGGAAGACTTGATGGGTAAAGGGTGATGTAATGATATTTTGCAATTCTTTCTTATTTGGAAATCATAAATGGTTTAAAAAGTTATTGTACTCTTCTGGGTTGAAAGAAAGGTTGGATTCACCAAAAAAAATGGGAATATATGTATATTGACAAAGGTTTGCACAATCTCTTCTTTTGTATGAAATGAGTTAACTTGATATAAGATTTAAGTTATCAGTAGAGAAGCCTGACTAATACTTATTAGTGTTGCAAGAGGTTTAAAGGGGGTTTGTGCCATTCTGAATATTTAGCTAAGGTTTTTGTTTCATAAAATGATAAGTGTGGCATAGATAGTAAATATAGTTCTTTCTTAATATTAGATAAACTTTTTTCAGTATTATATTTAAAAATGAATTCCTTTTTTTATAAATGTTTTTAATAGAATGTGACGTTATCTATGAAAATACCCATGATTTGGGCTTTCAGAGCAGTCCATTAAATATCAACTGGTATCTGAGAGTCAATCAATTTATTTAAAAAAAATCACTGAATGCAGTGTGTATTTCTTGCTTTATGTCATCCCTCTGGAGTAAATTAGGATTAAGAGTCCAGTTATACCTTGCATTTTTTGTCATATGAAAATCTGACCAATTAATATTTAAGGTAATTCTAGAATGATCCAAAAATCTTGGTTTTATTTGAAGGATAAAGTCATTATTAAAAAAAAAATTCTGATATTAGAAGAAAAGTCTAATCTTGCCCACATTTTATACAAAGAGAAACACAGGTGTATTTCTGTAGTGATGCATAATTTGGAAAGGATCAAATAAAATAAATTCTCAGGTCATATAAAGCAGTTGATGCATAGTAAACTCTCAGTTCATATAAAGCAGTTGATGCATAAGTATTGTATGACCTTTTCTGACCTATACTATCTGTTAAAGGGTCTATTATGACATTGCAATCACAATGAAATAAAGGTCAGGAAAATGACTTAATACACTATAAACATCTGTAATAAATTTGCACTGTTTAGTGCAAGGTGCATAATTATTAAGTTGAAAAATATGTTTATGGAAAAAAATATTATTTTTAAATTATATAATATCTCCCATTAACATCAAACTCATATTTCAATATAATGTTTAGAAGAGATGACTTGATAAGAATTACCACACTTGCATTGTTGGATTATTTACCTGACTCAATTATTACTTTGAACCATTTTTTTTTCATATTAGTCTGGTTCCATTGTTTGGATGTCATATGTGTTTCTTGAATAAAAATAATTTCTGCTTTAGATTTGAAAGCTAAGTGAAAAAATAGGTTTCTTTTCTTAATTGATTGGCTCCCCTTAACATTCCAAGAATCTATTATCCACATCTCATTAAAATAAAGAAGAATTTAGTATGTAATGAAAATGTGTGACTACATTTTATATATAGCAATAGCTCAAAAAGGTGATAGGCATAAAATATTATATTGAATAGAATGGAAGCAGTATTAATATTTGAAAAATTTCCAAGGTAAATTCTGAATATTAAGTTTGATAAGAAAAGCATATAGCACTTAACTCTTCCTGTTAAATCCCTATGCCTAATCACTATGTGACAAAACCAGGAAGATAATTGCATCATATTATGTAGAAGACTGGCGGAATCTAATTTATAATAATAACAAACATTAGTAAAGACTCTACAATTAACAGTAAATAAAAGTATTGAAAATGTCAAAAATTCTACTTGGATAGGATGACTAGGACATTACTGCCCTGAAACAGAACAACATTCATAACCTATCTCCAGCATTTTTGGAACAGTTAAAAGTGAAAGAATAGATCACAAGGGTTAAACTGAATTAGCAAGGCAGCTATAGGTTCATATCTAAAGTTATTAACAATGCTAGAAAACCTTTAACATAATTGTGAATAAAAATAATTACAGACAACTTGTGAAGTAGTTGGGAATGTATAGCGATCACTCATCACTGTATGGATGTAACATTTAGAAGTGTGTTTCCCTAATAAAGGCATTTCTTTTAGAAACAGGAAGTGTTCATTAAAATCAGTGCTTAGTGTGAACTGTTCCTCAAAACTAAGTTTAGACTTTAAATAAGTAAAACTTGACCAACAGCAGAAAGTTATAACGTATTTAGCAACATTATTTTTAAGTAACTCATTGAGGAAGAGTATCATCTAGGAAAATCAAACAGGTCTCAATATGCATTTCTCTAGTCTGAAAGTGTTAAGCTATATAAACATCAGCAAGGATTTATTTATGCTAGCATTCAATCTGGAGTAAATTAAAAAATATTAGAAAAAGTATATTTTGCTTCCTTTAATGACTTAATCGAGTATTTAATTACCTTATATTGAAAGAACAATATTGTAGGGTATCACATCTGGAATTTAATTTTTCTTGTCATTAAAAATGAATAATATAGAGAAAGTTTATGTCCATTTTGTTTAATTTGTATGGGAAAATCTTGTGCAAAAGTAATCTTGTTATTGTTCCAGATCAACAATTTTCTTTTCTTAGCAGCTGTGAGTATTCTGTGCTTATCCTGGTAGTTTAATCATTTAACATAGATTTCTCTTGGTTTGTCTGTCACAGATATGGGTCTTAACCCTCAGTGAGCTCTCTGCTGAAGATCTCAGTAAGATTTCTAGCAAGATCATTTGACCATATTTTTCAGTTAAACCCCTCATTAGGATGTTGTTGTGTCTGCTACTAGCTTCCAAATCTATGACCTTTTCACGTATTTCATGAAAGTTATTTGCATTGTTTTTAGAATCTGCTTAGAGTTGTTCAATTTTGATCTCATTTTCAGAGAATGTTGCTTCAGATAAGTCCAACCAACTGGCAACTTGACATTAACTGTTTCAAATTGGTCAGGGAGTTGTTGGATAGCCATTTGTAGTGATTGGAGAGCTGACTTTATATCATCAAGAGCAAAAGATTGTTCCATTTTTGATTTTGACATGTCTTGTTCACCTTTCTGTTTGGTAGTTCATGCATGTTTAGAAACAATATTCTTTTTCACTGTGGATAATACAGAAACATTTTTTATTGCAAATCCATTTATCCATTTGTTCTAAGTCAGGGACATTTGTTTAATGGAATTATTTAGTTTTAAAAGTTTGTAAATTAGTCAGATAGCTTTAATTTCTGAGTTAACATAGAATTCTTCCTTTCTAGATTGTCAGTCTAAGCTCATGAGTTCAAGTAATCCACAAAACAATCACAACCAAAAATAAATCAATTAATATTGATACCAAATGTATCAAGAACAGTGAAAAAGTGTAAGTAATTTGAAGGTTTAAGATGTAGTTATCTTTTAACATGCTGGGAGTGACTTGAGATTTAAATCGATATTAATAATGCAATGTGGAGCTAGATTAATGCCATTTTTACAAAATGGTAGCTATTTTCCACCCCCCACCAAAAGTAATAGAATTTTAACCAAAAGTAAGGCACGTAATACACGGAAAGATAGAGCCCTTATCACTGAAATAAACAAGCTCAGGACCTTAATAAAATCCAGCAAAGCCAAGTCTGAAACTAAAGTAGCTACTCATATCAAAGGCAATCACAAGGCTTTTATAGCCATGCTTGTAATCTGAAAAGCCCAGCACAACACTGCAATGAGCTGATTGTGAATGCTGTTACCTATACTGAGGCTAAAGATATAGCGAACCTACTGCCTAATAAATTCAGCTCTAACTTTACCCTTATCTCTCCTCTATCCATTCCTCAAGATATACCTGAGTCTGTTTCTCCTCTAACTATTACACAAGTCCAAGTCCTAAAAGTGCTATCAAAAGCTAAAAGTAAACATCAGTGAGTCCTGGCAATATCCCTGGATCCATCTTAAATAGCATGAAGGACAATTTGGCTACTACCCTAACAGCACTTTTCAACCTCATACTCCATACAGGTTTTGTATCAAGAAAATGGAGAACAACTGCAGTAATATCTTGCAAAAAGGAGGACCTTCCACAGACCAGGCAATTAGAAAGCCATAAGTCTGTCCAGACTCAAATGCAAAGCCATGGAAAGACTTATCATGGAATTAATCAATGATGGCATAGGGAACCAAAAAGCACAAGATTTATTTCAGTTTGGATTCATCAAGGGCAGTTCATACGTATTCCACCTGTGAACTTTTTTGAAAAGGACACCAAAGTAAGCGATTAAGGTAAAATGGTACAATTGCATACATCAACTTGGCCAAAGCTTTTGACACAATCAGACATGGTAGAAGATTTAAATAAACATGCCCAAAGATTTTGACACAATCCCCCACTCAGGCATAGTAAAAAAGCTTAATGAACTGGGGATAAGCCTGATGTCACCCACTGGATTGCCAACTGGCTCCTGGACAGGAAGCAGCAAATCAAAATAGGGGAATTTACCTCCACAAAGAGACCAGTCATCATTAAAGTTCCACAGGGTTCCATGCTGGGAAATCCCGTGTTTCACATCTACTTCTTTGAAGTAAAAGCCAATAAAAAAGTGCTCTGTCTAACAACATTTGCAGGTGACCACAAGCTAGTAACAGTTATTAAATTAAGCCCCATTGGCTTAGTCAACCTGCAGTAAGCTTTATACCAAGTAAATAACTGTTGTCAAAATCATTGACTGAAACTAAATGCCAAAAAATGCATTAGCATAACCTTTGAAAAGTTGTCCACTAGCACATTGATACTACACCCCAAAGTGTTGACCCAATTATTCAGGGTTTGAGAACTTATGTGGATAGCAACCTTTCAACAAACATGTGTCCATTGTCATCCGAAAGGCTTTCTATATTGCACAGGTTATAAACAAAGAGATTGTGCCCAGATCTATGGATTACGCCATTCCCCTTTGCTCAGCCCTCATTAGGCCAATAATTGAGTATAATGACCCTTTTGGCATGTATCTGCCCAGACACATGTAAAAACTGGAATATCCACAGAGATACCTTACTAAAATGATGCAATATCTAAACAATATGTCCTAAATGGACTGATTCAAAGCCATCTATACCTGGTATCCTACAGACTGCTAAGAGGTAACCTGTGTCAGGCATAAACAGCATCCTCTGACCCATTAATGATGGATTTACTGTATATCAGCAAGTCAAATAGCATCAGACATGCTCAGGCTAGGGATCTAAACCTCTTCTGCAGAATCACTAGAATGGTTTAGAGGGACAGGTATACTTTATAGAGGATACTGCTGCTTTAGAACAGGTGCCCCATCCATGTAAAACGATGCTCGTCCTTGTCCATATTCAAGTGCAATTTGGATCTATGGATTAAAACAGAATTTTACCGCAGGACTGTTTCCTGATATATTAGCATTCAGAGGCAGATCCTAAATGCTTTTTTCCCATGCATGGGTTCCAGTCACATTATCTGGGGTATAATCCCAGTTATTCTCACTAGGGGTAATATATAATTAATGACAATAGGATGAATAAGTTCAGTCTAATACCAAAAGGAATAATCTAATTCAAGTTCCAAGAGGGAAACTGGAGAGGTTTACAATGGCCCCCAAGGGTAGCTAGCCTAGTACTTACCTATGAATCTGTTAACTTATAATAATTTGCATGTCAGTTATGACTAACAGCTAATGACTTGCTTAATTGTGTTTGCGGTAGACATGTCTACTGCAAATGCTATTTTAATTACCCTATATTGACAGTACTCTAAAATGACTCAAATAATTATCTCATCCAATCTTTCAGAGGAAAGATGAACATGAAAAACACCATATCATTTGTAATACTTTATTATTGTATTGAGAAACTAAGAGGTGAGGTCACAGACATGCCCAGGTTTGTAGAGGTGTACAAATATTATTATTAGTATATTGCCAAAATTTCCACTTTTGTTTTATTTATTTTGACAGTCATCTTAGTTGTTTCAAATTAAAAGTAGTCTTACTGGGTATTAATTACATTTATTGAATAGAAAACAGATGAATGCTTACACATATGTTTGAATATTTAAACAAGCCAACTGGAAATAAAACTTTCTGGTATAACCAACAGTTTTACTAGATAGCAACTATAAAAGCAGTTAGAAAAATATTTGATTAAAAAAAAATACCAATACCTCTTTGCTGACCAAGTAATGTTTTTGATCTTCTCCAAATGAATAACTTTATTCTACGGCACTCCTAATTTTTTTCTTGTTGAGATGATTGCAGAACTGAAAGAGTCATTAGCAATAAAGTAAATCAAAACAACCAAGTTGCTGAAAATAATTTTTTAATATTGGAAGGTCCATGACTTGAACTTATTACGATATTACAACATCATAATGGCAATATCTGGAAATGTAAAGATGTCTCTCTTTGTAACACTGGAATTCACTGTTTGTTGACTAGTTAGCCAAAAACAGCTTTTGAGTGACATTGAAGGAAACTGCATTATGAAAACCGGATTTGTGCTATGCTGCACTTTTTTGGGAGTAAAATTGTTTGTCAATACTATGGTTACAACAGTTCTATATAAAAGCAATTAGTCTATGAGACTTAAAACAATCTGTGCTAAGCATCAGTGGTTTAGCATAATAAAATACTAATGATCTTTCTGTTATGGCATGGTACGTGAATGCGTGATTCAGGGAAGACGGAGATTGCATGCTACTAGGGATAACTGCCTGCAGGTCTTTATAGGTCAGCATTATAGCTAATTATTTGTGCAGACGTGTGTGTGTGTGTGTGTGTGTGTGTGTGTGTGTGTGTGTGTGTGTGTGTGTGTGTATTTGTGCTTCTAGAGCACTTTCCCAGCATGTATTTTCTGCCTTATCTAGCAGAAAGGATTCCCAGCCTGTTTTGCATACAGCAGGTTTGCTCAGATTAGAAGTGAAGTGATGACCTTATGGCCTGCAATGCATTTTAAAATTAGCCAGATAAGCAGAATTGGTTCATTTAAGAATGTCACAGTTTTTTTTTCCACTTTTTCCCCTTAATGTCTGATACTACATTAAAATTCTTCTGCTGTGAGTATCTCTCATAGCAGGAGGAATATTTTTTTTTGTTTGACATCTGAATATATTCAGCTGAATTATGTTCTTTTACATATCATGTAGGGCCGCACCCTTACAACCTTAAAGGCAAAGCCACATCATTGCACAGGCAGCCAAAACATTTCCGCTGATCTAACTTACATTGTTCTACTTGAGGTTGCAGCGAACTTTTGAATGCAGTTTATTGGCTAGCCTTGTTGGAGTCTGCATGCCGATTGCCTAGTACTAACCTATGGACCTATGAACCTATATGTATTTTGTTTTTTCCAGGCAATGGCAGAATTCATTTGTTATGTACCTGTGCTTGATGTCAGTAATCAAATTCAAGTAAATAAATAAGTAAGACTCATTCTGGTATGTCATGATCAGGTGTGGTATATTGGAGCACTTTATTCTAGTCCAGCACCAACCCATTACAACAGAGGTGGGGAGGTGATAATGACCATTACAACACATTTAGATAACTGAGTGAGATCCTAAATAAATAAATGATTATAATTCTGTATTGATGGGGAAGGACAAAACCCGAGACAATAAACATTGCATATATAACAGGAAGGGAAAGGTTACCCCTGGACTCGAAACACCACATACATGAAACTGAGGAGATTCTTGACAATGAATATTAAAACAAATATTATGTTGTTTTGTTTTGTAAAAAAACAACAGAAGACAAAATATCACTGCCTTATACTGTCTAGTGATAGATATGACAACCCTAGGCATAAATGTATCCAGAAGTTAAATTGGGGGACTGGGGAGTGATGGACGTCTTACGCTACACTACTGGAATATCTCTGAATAATGAGAGTGAGTCAGAACTCAGATCAAACCCCTCTAATGTGACATTCCAGTGGCTTGATATATTAAATGCAAGGACAGCTAGGGCTATAGGAAAATATCTCCACTGACTCTTTGTCATGTAGCATAAGTTACTATTGTATGCTATAAAACATGTTCATGGATTGCAACTCCTGAGCCCTGTATGTTTTCCAAGTACTTACTTTCATGAGTTAAGATTTTTATCATGGCTCCTTAATGGATTTAGTGATCAACTAGAAGTAGCGTAGCTTGCAGTAAGTACTGCAAGCTATAGTTTGTAATAATAGATAGGTAGGGGGTTCTAATCTCACAGAATCCAACATGTGTGTGTGTGTGTGTGTGTGTGTGTGTGTGTGTGTGTGTGTGTGTGTGTGTGTGTGTGTGTGTGCGTGCGTGTAAATATATTATTCTATGAACCTATAGATTCGAGTAATTCTAGCTATAGTGTATGATGTACACTAAAATATCAAACAATGCCGGCACTGTAATACCAACATCCTGAACATCCCTGCATTTCTATTTGTCATCTACAAATGAATGCATAATTACCCCATGGTACTAAATGAATAACAGCTACTAAATATGAGACTAAAGTGCAATAATGATTGGGCACATGCACAGAGCAAAACAATGTGTGTGTGTGTGTGTGTGTGTGTGTGTGTGTGTGTGTGTGTGTGTGTGTGTGTGTGTGTGTGTGTGTCTGTGTGTGTGTGTGTGTGTGTGTGTGTGTGTGTGTGTGTGTGTGTGTGTGTGTGTGTGTGTGTGTATTTTCAGATAAAACAGAGAGACAGGGGTTATCCTAAAAGCATAACTAAGATGAAATAATTCTTTGCAATAATTTTACTCCGTACTCTTCAGTATGCATGTAAATGCTATCAAGTCGAATATATTGTTAGAAGGACCCATCTTCTAGCTATGCACTGTGAGGCATTCCTTAAATAAAGAGCTTGCCTTTGCATATAGCAGATAGTAAAATTCATTCAACTCAAAGTTTGCTAAGCAGAGGTATCAAACAATAGAATCAGTTTTAGACACTAATGACTTTGTAAGTCATAATTCTGAAGGTCAGGAAAAACTTAATCACATATATATAATAAGCTTTTGATGTCTAGGTTTTCTTTCATCAAATACTTGATGCCTCCCGGCAATCGTCTGTACATGCTTTTGCTTCAGTTAATAAAGCTCTGGAAATGAATTTTGACAATGTAGTTAGAAAATCTGGTACAGTGCAGTAAAATTTAGATTGAATTGTTCCACCAATTAATTACTTTTGCTTTCTTGATAGAGTTCTGTAAGTGTTGCTGGATTCAGCACATTGTGGGCAATCTGTTTTCTAGTCACAACTTTGTTACTGCAACACTTTATAATCGCTTGTGAGATTCATTGAAACCCCATTGCTGAAACTTTTTAAAAGAAGCTCAGCCATTCTGCTCAAAAAGCTCAGTTAACATACTTAGTTATTAATGCCATTGTCTGCAAGACATATTTTAGAAGTGGACAGATGTCCAAATTATTATTGTTGGCTACGCAATTCTAATTTGTTATTCTTCTACTCGAAAAGTATATTCACAGATTGCAGAAATGCAGGTATGTAGGCAAGGAATTTACACTTTCTGGAAATAAGTGCTGCAGCATTTTGTTTGATGAAGAACAGTTGTAATGTAGCTTACCAGTGCAGGTGGCAGTAAGGGTTGAACTAAAGGAACAGGTAATGAAGAGATAACATAGTAGCTGGCAACAATGCCATGGGGATTGGGATAAGTTAATTGAGCAGGTAATGAAGACATGATATAGCAAGTGGCAGAGATGCCATGGTGATAAATTAGAACAAATGGGCAGGTAATAAAGACATGTTAGTGTAAATGGTAAAAGTGGTATAGTGATAAGGTAAAGCTAACTAGGCAGGTAAAAAAGTGAGGCTATAGTAATTCATGAGGTAACATTCAGAAGGGTAAGAATCAGTGCTGTTCAAAGAAGAAAGTGCTAAAAGTTTGTACAGTCACTTGATCTGCACATACTTTACTTCAACTATGGTATATATAAAGAATTGAGAAGACACAGCATCATAAGAGTTGTGGTGCACAGTCCTGCTAGGCAAACAATTGTTTTGTTGTTTATGCCAAAGTTTGTCATGCAGCTGGAAAAGAATTCTGCAGCCTTTCTCTCCACGAATCACCAGCATATTGCCCACCATAGAACAAAGTGGTATTTTGTAATCCTCTATATTATAATGTAGAGAATTACAGAACAAGCACAAATCCCTTATACCTTTTAATCAGTAGTGTGTGTGTGTATTACATGGCGACATTTGAGAACAACAAATTTGCAATACCATGTCATAATATCATGCAATAAGATGTGACTTTTGAATTATTATATGATTTTTGATACTATTCATAATTTCCAAGCTTTATTTTGCACAAACCAATGCAATTCTACTTTCTACTTATATATTTTTTCTTAGTTACCTGTGCACATGATCTATTAGAGTCAATCAAAATACAATTAAAATTTGCTCTCTGGTCTTATAAAACTCAGTGTTTCATATCACAGCGCACATTAAAAAGACCTCCCTTTTAGGCCTACTGTATGCCTACTATCCTTGTAATATGAATCTGGGAATTTTGAGGCAATGTTACAACTGCCTCATGTACATAGACAACCCCCTCCTCCTACCACCAAACACTAATACATGTGAGAGATGAAATTATACAGCCAAACTGGAGGCAAAGCTCTCTCAACCCAAGACTGGATGAGACAGTCAAGAAGAGAAAGAAAATGCTTGCATCACACCACCAGTCTCACATGGACCCATTAAACCAGCACTGGGAAAAAACACACATAAATACATGAAAACATACTCAGAGGCTCTAAATAAAAATCTGCAAAACCAACAGAGACCTCAAAAGCAAACATCCAAGCAACCTCCACCTCCCCCAACACAAACCATGAAACACATACTTCACAAAACCAGTGTGCCAAGCAATCATAGCCCTTAAGGCAAAATAACATACCCAACATACTAGTAATAGGTGACTCTATAGTTAGGCACACTGACGTCCCACTCACTAGGCTGAATAAGGAGAAGGTTACTGTAAGCTGCCTGTCGGGCGCCAGGATCCACCACATAACACAAGCACTCAGGTCACTCCAGAACAAGTACAAATATGACTCTGTCATTGTCCATGTTGGTGTGAATGACCTGAGCCGTACCTCTCTGGACTACATGAAGAGAGACATGGAAGAGCTCTCTGATCACATAGCCCAGGCCGATATGACCCTGACCTTGAGTAGCATCCTGCCCTCACCAAGAATGATACCATGGTATAAAGAAAAAATTCTCAATTTCAACAATTGGCTAAGTTTCTGGTGTCATTCAAAGGGGATCCAGTGTCTGTCCACCTGGGATGACATGCTTGACAAGCCACGCTGCTTCTCTAGAGACGGCTTGCACCTGTCACGCTTAGGCCTTTGAATACTGGCCAAGGATCTTGCCACCCCTATAGTGCCTTTTTTAGGCAAGGCTCAAAAGACAAACCCACCTCTGTAAATAGCACAAGTAACAAAAAACTGAGGTTAATGCTACTCAATGCCAGAAGTCTGAACCTCAAAATGCACGCATTCAAGGCACTCCTCAGTATGGAGAAAATTGATATATGTGCAGTAACTGAAACCTGGTTTAAGGCTCCGGAGAGTACCCCAGCACTACCAGGCTACAACTCATTCATTTTGGCCACAGAACCCAAACTGAAATTCAAAAGGCAGGGGTGTATCCATATTCATCAAAAATACCCACACCTCCAGGTTAGTGGCACAGCATGATGCTTCAGAGATCATCCACGTGCAACTAACAATGGGCAAAACTACAATTCAAATTGTAGCTTGCTACAGATCACCCACCATGTCCTAGGACCCCCATTCCACATTTCTGGAAACACTGGGAAACAGAAAGGTCCTACCAAACACCCTAATATTGGGTGATTTAAATTACCCAAACATTAACTGGGAGAAATACTCAAGTACTAACTCCCTTGCCCAACATTTCCTAGAATTTATAAATTCAAACACCCAGGTTCAACTGGTCAACACTCCCACCAGAGGTGACAACATATTGGACCTGGTCATCACCAGCATCGGCGACTGTTGTTCCACACTGGAAGTCAACCCCTCGCTGGTTAGATCTGACCTTAAACAAATCACTTTGGATGTCCACATTCTGCCCCACCCCCAGACACGAAAACCACTGTGAAAAACTTTTCAAAAGCAAACTTCACGTTACTTAAGACCGAGTTGGAAAGCTTCAAAGCCCCCATGCTGAAGGATAATGCTGTCCAAGCTGCAAAATCCTTTACTAATGCATTCTATGGGCACCAACAAGAATGCATGGATCATGCCATCCCAAGCAAAACCAAGACTCACTCCTCCAAGAAAAGGAAACCAGTCTGGTGGACTCCTGCCATAAACAAGATATACAATAGAAGGAGGAAACTAGTACAGAAAAGAGTAAAATCCCAAGAAGGGAATACATCCCTGATCAGTATCAGCAAGAAACTATGATCCTCATAAAATCATCCCAGGCGAGCTTTGAAAGAAAAATTGCCAACGACTCCAAAGATAACCACAAGGCATTCTTTAGCTATGTCAAGAATCTAAGTAGCAATGCTGAGATCTGCTCGGAGTTAGTGGAGAATGGCACAAAATACTGAACTGACCGATATCGCCAGCATCCTGGCAGACAGGTTCAGCACAAACTTCAGCCCCCTCTCACCCCTAAAAGGGCCCATAACCATATCAGAAGAATGTAGAGTCCCTGAAATCACAGACACTCAGGTTAAAACAGCCCTCTCCAAAGCCAAAAAATACAGCATCAATGGGACAGGCTGGTGTCCCAGGCTGCATCCTACATGAACTCAAAGATGAACTAACCCCTCACCTAAACACAGTGTTCAAACTTAGCCTCTCCACAGGGTACGTACCCATAGAGTGGTGCACAGCAACAGTTATTCCACTCCACAAAGGTGGAGCCACAACAGACCCTGGGAACTATCACCCTATAAGCCTGACTAGCTTGGTCTGCAAGGTTATGGAGCGCATCATCATGGAACTCATTAACAGAGACATTGGGAACCTCCAAACACTGGACCCTACCCAGTTCGCCTTTGTTAAGGGCAGAGCATGCCTCTTAAACCCGGTGGACTTCTTTGAGACAGTTACCAAGGCTATAGAAGAGGAAAAGGTGGTACACACAGCCTAGCTAGACCTCACAAAGGCCTTCAACACCATTCCCCATTCTGGTATTATAGACAAGCTCACCAGCCTGAACATAAACCCCTACATCACAAGATGGGTTGCCAACTGGCTCACAGACAGAACCCACATGGTGAGAGTTGTGGGAGCTTGGTCCGACACTAAACTGGTTACAAGTGGCATTCCCTAGGGCTCAGTCCTAGGAACCCTCCTGTTCGGCGTATACTTCTCAGAGGTACAGGCAAGCACAGGAGGACTATGGCTGACCAAGTTCGCAGATGACTACAAACTAGGGGCTATAATTGACTCTCCAGCTGACACAGACATCCTCCAAAAGGGTCTCACTGAGATGGATATCTGGTGTCAAAACCATGGCCTCAAGCTAAATGCCAAAAAGTGCATAGTCATCCCCTTTGGAAAAAACAAAGTACCCACAAACTACCACATAGGTGGTAGTCCCCTAAATATGGAAGATGTAATAAGTGATCTGGGGACCCAAGTAGATAGTAATCTCTCCTTTGATAATCACATTGCCAAAGTGGTTAGAAAATCCTTCTATGTGGCCCACCTAATCACAAAAGGGTTTGCATCCAGATCAAAAGAGGTCATTGTGCCCCTCTACTCATCACTCATCAGACCCATCATAGAGTACAATGCCCCATTTGGGATGTACTTTACAAGACACCTGCAACAGCTGAAAAGACCACAGAAGTACCTCACCAAGAGGATCACTGGCCTCAAACAGATGCCCTATGCAGCTCGACTGAAGAAATTACAGCTGTACTTGGTTGCATACTGCCTACCCAGAGATGATCTCTGCCTGACATACAAGGCCATGTCCAACCCAGAATTGATGGACATGCTCCATCTAAAGAAAACCTTATCCCCGCGAGCCACACACTCTAGGGATCTAAACCTCACCACAACAATAAATAGGACATGCTTGAGGGATAGATTCCTGTCCCAGAGACTTCCCATGCTTTAGAACAAGATCCCAATCTACATTAGGCAGAGCTCCTCACTAACACTCTTCAAAGGAATCCTTGACAAGTGGATGGGAAAAAGAAAGTTTACCTGGGGATCACTTTAGTGGCTCTGCTGGTGGTGGCGAAAGCCAACACATTCTGGCTAGGCTAATAAATGCCTTCGGGCAGATAGCCTAGTACCTACCTATGAACCTATATAAAGAAATGCAATGCCCTTTGCTATACGATGGCTGGGATTCATGGAAAGCACAACTTGCATAGTGGTAATGCACAGGGTGGGTACAGTTCAAAGACGCAGATAGCAAGGCCATAGAATGTTCAAAATAGCGTGGTATGTAGTACTAGGCAAAATGTGCAAAATGACATGTAAATGATGAACATTGTGCAAATGAAATCCATGTGTCATGCAGCCAAAGGAAACAAAAGTAATAATCCAAACCCATTTTGAACATTGTCACTTGAGATGTACAAAAGGAGCTATGCTAATGATAGCAGCAGCGGTATTACAGCAGTATGTTTTAGGAAACAACATCTGAACCACCAGGGCAATATTTATGTGTCCGTGCATCAGAAGGGCAGGACCTGTGAGTGACATACTTAACATGTTTGATATACACCAACGGTTCCTGCAAGGTGACTTCCCACAGGTATATACAGACAAGTACCATGAAAGCAGGAAGCAGGCCACATATTATACTGTGCATATTGTATGTTGCTAACAGTGCTGAATATGTGCCAGAGCCCTACTTGATGTCCAGTATATACAGGACATTGATTTATGGTTGTTTAAAAAAATGAAACTGTTTTTATGATAAAATGTCTGGGAATTATACCTATGAGTTTCAAATGTAATTTTCAGTTGTTGCAGTAATTTCATTATAATTTCTGACCATAGCTATATCTGTATAAAACTAAAACAGATTATATGCACAGAACAATTGATGAAGGATGATGACATTATAAGTAATAAATATTAGATGAAATACAGGTTGCAGTGAATGAGTATTCTTACCTAAAATGCAAAATTCCAAGAAACTCTTGGTTTTTCCAATACTTGAACAGTTCTTTTTCAAGATTTTGTGGTATTTTTCCTGGAATAATGGGAAATTTGTGTTCCTACAGATTCTGGCTAAGGCTTTTGCTTCCTCTATAGTGCCCCCTTTAGATAGAGTCCATCTGATGGACATTCCAACCTAGTAAATTCTAATGTTTTAATAAATTATTGTGGCTCTCCTCAGTAACCGGTGTCTTAATAAAAAATGCCCAAACTTGACTCTCTCTCTTGCAATTTGAGCACGTGTGTTTATATGTAGTTACAGAGACATGATTCCAAAGCAATAAAAGCACTTCCTCTATTTCTGTGTATTGTACTTATCACATCTTCAGGCTTGCACTTATGGGGAGTATCAGTATTTGTCAAGAATGTCATTACCTCTTGACAGATTCCATGGGATACTACATTTTAACTCCTGGGGGTCCAAATTGCCTTAAGCAGAAATAATTATCACCTCATAGCTAATTGTGCAGCACACTTTCTGTCCACTTCTGAGAATGATAGCTATTATAACATGCAAATTGAAATCCCCATTAAACCCATCACTGTTCTACTGGGGTACATTAACTATCTATCAATACATCGGCTGACCTACACTGCCAAAGGGGAACATGCCCAACACTTACTTGATCTTAGAAATTCTAACACTTTTACAAATAGCTAACCATCCTACTAGGTGGCCCAAAATCCTTGATCGAGACCTCACAAATATGGCCATTCCTTGCACAACTCCATATGTGTTACCTTGTCTTATTAAATCAGACCCTTAATTAGTGGTGTTTCCCATGTAAATTTTTCTGTGCTTAGGGATGTTTCAAAAGCAAACTTCCTTTAGTTACTTGATGGCCTAAATAAATTCTGTTTTAATTATCCTCCAGTGGATCCCATTGCTAAAGCTGCTGCCTATACCTCTGACTTATATGCCCACTTATCTAGTTGTGTTGAAAAGATAATGCCTATCCACACTAAATATAATAAGAAATTTAGAAACAACCCCCTGTGGTGGAATACCTGTATAAATAAATTAAATAAGAGAAACAAACTGCTTAATGTTTATAAGAGGCCTCATGCTACCTACTTTAAGAGCACATTTAAGCAAACTAGTAAAGAGATTAAGGGAACCCAAAGCTGACTAGGGACATAATATTGCCACTAAAGCCAAAAATAACTTCAAAATGTTCTTTAATTATGTCAAGAAGTTAAGAACTATCACCCAACAATGCTCAGGGTTAGTCCAGGATAATACAGCATATTATGTCCAAAAGGAAATAGTTAAAATCCCAGCTGACAAATTTAGTGCAAATTTACATTTACATGTCACAGTCATAGCTATTCCATGAGTAACACAATCCCAGCCACCTCCTTTAATTACAATGGAACAAGTTCTACAGGTGTCTCAGAAGCTATGAAAATGTCATCCATGGGTCCTAATAAAATACCAGGTTGTCTGACTATCATTGCTCAGTATGGACTATCTTTACCCCCTTCCTATCCTTCTTAATCTAGCTCTTTCCACTGATGACATACTTGAACCCTGAAAACAGTCACTGTACTGCTGTTACACAAGGGTGGCCAGAACATGGACCTTGTTCACTATAGACCTCAATATGTAAAGCTATGGAGCATATGTCAGAACATATTAATCTGTACATTGAAAATCTCTTAACCTTGGACCTTCACCAATTAAGCTTTCTCAAAGAAGGTCCTGCCTCTTTAAGCACATTAATTTCTTTGAAAAAGTAACCAAAGCAGTCAGTAGTGGTTATGCAGTATATACAGCATATCTGGACCTGGGCAAGGTATTAATGACAGGCTTGTAAATCTGAATATAAATCCTTATGTTGTGTGGTGGATAGATTACTGGTTGTTTGACAGAATATATGTGGTTGGAGTCACTGCTGCCACCTCTGAATGCACACAGTTGTCAGTAGTCTAGCACAGGACTAGGTGTTGGGGCATCTCCTATTTGGCATCTATTTTTCAGACCTTCAAGCCCAAAAATTTGGCCTGTGGTTACCTAAGTTTGTAGATGGCAGTAACCTGGATAAAGGTGTTTAATATTCCACTACCTCACAATTGCTTCATCAGTAGTTAGATCATATTAACAATTAGAGCACGGGCAGTAGCCTCAAATTAAATGTGAAAAAGTGTATAATACCTCATTTTTGTAAACAAAACATTGTCAAATACTATATATGTGACACAGCCCTCCAATCAGACGCTGGAATTTTGGCACTTTTTGATAACTCCTTATTGTTTGACTATCACATCTTCACAGTAGGTCAGAAAATCTTCTGTCTGCCTTATCTAATTCCCAAAGATATCTCCACCAGATTTAAAAATGTCTTAAATTTCCTTTACTTATTTCTTGTCCAGCTCATTACTGAATATAATGTGCATTTTGGCATGAACCTGTCTAGTCATATCATCCAACTTGAGGCACCTCAGAGATTCCTAACCAAAAAGAACAGTGGCCTCAAAAATCTTAGTCATCATGATAGACTGGTAGACTCCCTCTGTTTACTCAGTCTCTTATAAACTCCACTGTGAGGATCTGTGTTTAGCTTTTTGAGCCATGTGAGATCCAACCCTCTTTCATTGCCCATTTCTTTACTGAACACATAGTCACTCAAACAACTAGATAAAGGAAGTAAACCTTGTTCATAATTTTGATGACTGTTGCACTAGCTTTAGCTATATGGGTTATATCCTACCAAGGATATAAGAGCTGGCCAACTTATAAAGCTTTAGGGCATCTTGCATGTACCCAAACAGTCAGTTAGCTCAAGCTGAGATGACTAAAAAGAAAGGTTTGGGCACCAACCCCTTCAGAGCTTTCCTGCCACCAAAGAATTTGCTCCTTTGAAGCATTTGAGAATCAATGGTCAGCTTGTGCTGTTCTTTTGCTGGGCAGATAAATTCCTCTTGTGAAAAAAAAAAGAAATTTCCATTGTAAAACTTCTTTATTTATTAATGCTTTCTTTTTCAGTAAAGTTAGTTATAAGCTAGGAGTTAGTGTTTTCATGAACTGTTACCAGACTGTACCGTACTCTTAAATGAGAGCACACTTTTTTTCCCTGGATGTTTAAAAGTTGTTTAAAGTGATTGAAAAAATATTTTTACTGTGGAGAAATTGTGTTTATTTAACTTTTTGGGGCTATTAAAGTGTTTAAAGTTCTTTTCACTGTGTTTATGTGTGAAAAAGGTGATTTCTAAATACTTTTAATGCTTGCCAGCTTTTGCGCTTGTTTCCCCTAGGAAAGAGGCACCATTTTTGGCTTGACCATGAAACACATTACCAGTACCATGGTCAGTCCTTCCCCCAGCCACAAAAAGAAAAACTAAGCAAATTACTTTTTCCACCACAACAGGCTAGAAAACTGCCTCAGATGCATGTGAGTGACTCTGCTGTGCCATTGTTTGTTCTTCAGTTCACCCATCTTTTAACCTGAATCTGTCTGGTGTAGCACCTACAGCCACAATGGAACAGGGGTTTGCCATGTCCTCTGCGGCTGTTGGGGTCCCTTCAATGTGCAAGTGAAAGCTACTCTTGATGGGTCTGGGAGAGAGGACAGAGAAGACTTCCCTGTTTTGTCAGAATGCTGTGTTCCCTGCTGGGGAAGCTTGTGGCTGTCATTGATAGCATTGTTGGCCCCAAGTTTCCTATCAAAAAGAAACTGAAAGCTAAACATGTATCTATTACTCCTTAAATTTCCTTAGACAGGAATAGTTTACTGATGATGACTCAGGGTTTAATTCAGGCAACTGATCCTTCTTGTAAAGTGTTTTTTGGTAAAAAAAACAGAGATATCTCTTTTCCTGAAGAGATTCAAGATTCTGAATCATGACTGGAAGACAAAAGGACAGATTCAAGGCTTTTTTCTCAGGTTTCTGATTTAGACTCTTAGGAGAGCTCAGTTTCTCGTTCTCACTTTAAGGATTTCTCTTCCTCTGAGACTACCTCCAGAATTTGCCAGTGTTTTCAGTGGGAGAGCACTAAAGTTTATCAGTCCCTCAGAAATACTATGAGCTATTGCAGAAGGAATTTCTAGACCCTTCACCCATTCCTTTGGTTCTGTCAGCACTGGAGGATGTGTGCATGTGTTACCATCTGCAGTTTTCCTGATAGTCAGCCAGCTCCTCTAAAAAGGCAGATAGAATGTATAAGTTCCTCAGTCTTTTAAGTTTATTTCCAGTCTTCCCAAACCTGACCCAGCAGCTGTAGCTTTAGTTCATCTTACTGCTGCTAAACATTTAGTTAATCCTACTATTTCTGATAACAATGGGAAAATTATTAATAAGTATGGAAAAAGGTGTATGCTTCTGCAACTTTAATTTTCAGAATTATGAATTGTCAGGCTCACATGTTAAAGTTTATTCTAACTGTGAGAGTATGAGGAATGTTTTGTCTGCAGTTTCTTCTTGTGAGGAAAAATGTGTTTTAAATTTAGTTTCTTCCATTGCACAAGCCACTGTTCATTGCTTGCAGTGCATGTATGATTCTGCTGATACCTCTTTCAGGGATATGGCCACTGGTACTAATTCTGGGAAGTTTGTCAGGCTGCATTCTCAGAACCTCTCAGATGTTGTGAAAATGAGATTTTAAATTCTCTTTGGACAGAGATTTATTTTTTGTTGCCTCTGCTGCAGACATCATCAAAAAGTGTAATGAAAGGGATAGGTGGATTCCAAACGCCGTAAAGGATTCTCTAACCCCTCCTTCAATGTTGACAAAAATAAATAAATTGAACAAAAAGTCTCAACAAAATACAGGTAAATAGATGTTTAAGAAAAAATGCCAAGAAGGTTCCAAAGAAATCAAGAAACTCCCCAAAGCCAAGGGCAGTCCAACAAATTAGAATGACTATATAAATAACCCCTGACTAGAAGTCCCTTTTCCCTTCCAGAAAGTCTGCATTTTCACTTTTCTCTTTGGCAACAGATAGTTTCAGAGAAATGGATTCTGAAGAGTATCCATCAAGGTTACAGATGGCCCTTTTCAGAGGGCAATTTCTCACCCACCCAATCACTCTTATTTTCCCCTGTCCTTCATCACATGTTGTTCCATGGAGTGATATAACCAGTTCCTCCTCCCCAGATTGGGAAAGTTTTTTTTTTTGTTTCATTCAAGGATGTGTTTAGTGCCAACGAAAGTAAAAAAAAAAGAAAGAAACTTCTTTGAGACCAGTTCTGGATCTTCCTTTGATAGTGCCCAAGTTCAAAATGGTGTCACTGTCAAGGTTTCCTAGTCCTTACCGATGAACTTATAAACACAAGTCCAAGAACATGATAGAAACGGTCTGTACCACAGCCCATGCAGAAATGTAAATATGTATTTATACTACTAAGGGATGCATCTAATATTTAGGCAACTCAGGAGGAACACGTCAAAATAGTCCAGACCTGTGTAGAAAGATTTTTGTTGTGTGCTATACTACAAACTATGGAGTTGGGCAAAAACTGGACTAGCAAATAAACTTCATGAAGGAACATCATGAAGGAGCATTTTAAATCAGTTATAGCAGCAGCATAGAGCATAGTGAAGAGATGGGGAGGAACATGCAGCAACAGCAGTACCATAGCCAAGGTGAATGTGGGGACAGTGCGATGCAACAGTGACAAAGAAGTAGCATTCAGTTCACAATTTATGTGACTCAACCCCCTTTTTCCCATTTTCTGCATGACGTCAGGGTGTCATGTTGACTGTCACCATCTCACTCGATTCAATGTCACACTCCTGACTTCCTCGACACTTATGCCTGATTTTCACAGATCTGCACTCACACAATCCATCCACCTCTCTGCTGGACACCCTCGGTTTCTCTTATCTTCTTCTCGTCTGTCCCAAATCTTCACCAGATTGTTGTCTGCATTTCTGCATGTGTCCAAACCACTGTAATCTGTTTTCTTTGATCTTTTCTGCAATTAGAGCTATTTTGGCTTCTGCTCTTATGTCCTCATTTCTTCGTCTGTCCCATAGTGTACATCCTACCACCCTTCTAAAGCACTTCATTTTCACCACCTCTAGCTTGTTCATCTGCTCTGCCTTTACTTCACAGGTTTCTGTACTATACTGTGGTACTGGTCGCACCACTTACTTATGAATGTTACTTTTCAGCTTCTTTGGCATTCTTCTGTCATACACTGCAGCTGACACTCTATACCAGTTGGCTTTGGCTCCTCTGATTCTAGCTTTGACCTCTTCATTCACACTTCCCTTCTCTTCAACCACCCCTCCCAGATACTTGAAGCTGTTAACCTGCTCCACTATCTTCCCTTCTATCTGAGTTCTCAGCTTATTCTGATTTCTCCAATTTGCTGCCATTACCACTGTCTTATTTGTATGTAGTTTCATCCCACTTGCCTTCATTTTTACATTCCATTCCACTATCCTTTGCTGAAGTTCTTGCTCAGAATCTGCCTTTAATGCCACATCACCTTCATACAGCAACTTTGTTGATCTATCATCTCTGACCTGTTTGCTAATGTAGCCCATAACCAGTATGAATAGCAGAGGGCTCAGAGCTGAACCCTGGTGCACACCCATTCCCAATGGGATCCCCTCTGTAAGACAAAACATGGTTAGTACTTGAGTCATTGGGTCCTTGTGTATTGCCAGCACTAATTCTACCAATGTTTCTGGGACTTTGAACCATGGCAGTACTGCCCAAATCAGCTTTCTTGGGACGTTGTCATAAGCTTTCTCCAAGTCTTGGAATGCCCAGATGGACTCTATCCTCACCTCTAGCTTCTTCTCGACTATATTTCTCACTGCAAACATTGGATCAGTTCTGCTGCATCTCGATCTGAACTGCTCATCTCCTATCTTTCTTTCTATTACTCCCCATAGCCATTTATCAATCACCCTCTCCAGAACATTCATGTAATGTGACAGGAGTGTGATACCTCTGTACTGCCCACAGTTGTGAATATCCCTTTTGTTCTTGTACTCTGGCATGAATACTCTTATTTTCTAGGTATCTGGGATACACCTTTCTCTCATCACTGCTATGAGTACCTACAGGAGCCATTTCTCCCCTATCTCACCCAGCATTTAACATATCTGATTTGACCTCATCTGAGCCTTTTGCTTTATCTGACTTAATTTTCCTTAATGCTATTCTTACTTCTTCTAGGGTGTGCTTCTCTTCTTCTCTGATTGTAGGCAGTGTCTAGGGAAATACAACTCCTGTGCGGTTTCTTCATTCAGAAGCTACTGGAAGTACTCCTTCCATTTGCCTTTGATGTCTTGTGGACTGGTGATTAGGTTGTTGCTGGCATCCCTTATGGAGGGTGTCTGACTATCATTTTTGTCTTTCTGTCTTTGTCTTGCATCCTGATATAATTTTGTTGTATCACTTACTGAACCACTTTCCAGAAGCTAGTAGAATGCCTTGGATGCCCTGTTCTTTGCTATTACAACTCCTTTCTTAGCTTTTTCTTAGCCAACCAGTATTCCTTCCTAGCCTGGTCCATCTTTTCTATCTCCCATTTTTTTCTCCACTCCTCCTTTCTTTTGATGACTTCCTGGACTTTTGCATTCCACCACCAGCTTTCCTTACTTACCTTATTTCCATACCTGGCTCTGTCGCATATCAGTTCTGTTTTCCTCACTCATGGTGATTTGAGGCACTGACATTCTTCTTCAACTACACTACACAGACAACACAGAAAGAAAATGATGCATGCAGTATCACACCAAGCTATACAGAACAGTGCTCAGACTGACCATTCTTTGCATCAGATGTCAATATACCCATACAGTTTAGGCTCTGGCAGTGTACAGCTATCATCACTTATAATGGGAGGAGATACAGTGACAGGTGACTGCAAAATTAGAATATGTTATAGAGTTTTTGGGGGTGAACACTGCAGACCAATAGTCTGGAAGTTGGTGGGGAGTCAGGGATCATTTTACCATGCTAGAGTTAACCTACAATGATGTGACTGTTGACTATTGGTGGTATCCACTATATTAGCTTTCAGAGTCAGGTGTTGATGTGGTCTTTGGCTTGTGGTATCAGGGCTTGATGCAGTTCATGACAATAAATTGTATAAGACTATGTGCATGCACCCTATTGGGACATCCTTTTGAACCTAGTGAGCATCATTACCTATGACCAGTATAACACTCATTACTGCAGATGAAACGCTGTCTGTGCCAACAGTTGACTAGGAAGGGGAAGAATCACAGCTGTGCACTTGTGGGAAACCATCTCAACGGGTCTGCTTGGTACACTGTGAGGTGCATATATTTATGGCTATATCTCCCTTCCTTCACACACCTGATTGTCACCTGCAGTTCATGTTATACACCTATATGTACCGTCAACATATAGCAACATATAACCCTGACACCCCAAAATGCCTTGCAGGATATTGTACCCATTGTAAACCATGCTCACAGTTTGTATCCCCCTAGCCACAGGTAGATAGTACATTTCTATGTGAGTATCATTGATTCACACTTATTCATACATTATGTCATCTGTCTCACTCTCACTGATATGTATCACATGGTTTGTTGTTGTTGTCAATGTAGACTACTAGGCAGGACAACTTGTTAAATTCTGGGAAGGTCCATATCTGTACAGGTTTTCTTAGAATTCCTGTAATTCAAAGTTGCACAGTTGTAAGTGGTGTTACACAAAATGGTGCTGACTGTTTATATGGCCCTAGCAAGTGCCATTTAACACATCACAGTAAATGTGAAGCATGTGCCTGGTATATATATATATATATATATATATATATATATATATATATATATATATATATATATATATATAGCATCTGTATATCAGTAGAAATATAGTGCAGTACTACAGCCTTATCACAATGGCTTTTTTATAGCATTACAGTCATGTTCCAGCAGTAGCGTTGTCGCCTCACAGCAAGAGGTTCTCCCATTCAATTCTTGGCAGGAGCGCTTTCTGTGTGGAGTTTGCCTGTCCTCCCCACGGTCGAGTGGCATTCGAAAGACATGCATAGGGCGTGCCTTAGTTGAAGGTTGGGTATTGAGCTGGCACCTCGGCACTGTAAATATCTACTGCCAATCATTAGCAGACCGGAGTTCTGCTGTGGTGACCCCTAACTGGGAAAAGCCAAAAGTAGAACAACAGTCATGTTCCAATGCCTGCAGCCATATAGTAGTGCCCCTGTGCAGTTCTGTGGTGCAAGACATATGCTTCATAAATATGTGTCCACATCCGGGAAATTATGATTTTGCACAATGAGTGGACCTGACTGAGTCATTGTGGTTACTTCATGGATAACAGACTGATGGTCTCCAACTTGATCTGCTAGAGATAGCGTGATTTTCATTTTATTCCCACATGAACTTGAGGGAGTGCCTTCCAGGCAGTTATTATGATCTAGTGTGAAAGGAAAATGCCTGTTAATAGATGGCTTGAATGCAGTGTGATGTCACTGGCACCTCCCATTCTGGTGTACTGCATTAGCACTATAGGTACAGTGAGTTGAAGTCGTGTCACCACAACCTCTTTCACCATTTGGAGACAGAAGTTAAGGGCATGGAGCCTGAAATGTACTGTAAACACTTTATTTCAATATTACTGCCTTCTGACTTTTTAACTGTTGTATGGAGATGTAGCTATTTTTATACCCAGTTATATTTATACCACACACAAAGCATTACAGTGCTAATATTTTGACCACAAATGCAGTACCAGCATTTATTTTTTAATGCTTACATGTGCTGAAAACCGACTGGAATCTGTGAATCATGCTAAAAACTGACTGGAATCTGTGAATCATGCATCCTAACACTTTGCACCCAGGGTGGCTACCCCCTTCACCCCACCCTAAATACTCCTCTGCTGTTGTACATGCATGATTAAGAGTACATCCTTTGTTTTCCTGTTGTGGAGTAGTAGCATCTCAACATGGTTGAGAGCCACACTAGATGGTGGTACGTAACAATATTTCCAGGAGGAGTGGAATATGACATTTTTGCCAGCCCATAATACAATGGGGATTGTATTTGTAGCTTACATGTCTGATTTTCCCCATTGTGTTGTTCTGCAGTTTCAGATGGGAAAGAGGAGGCAGGATAGCTGTAGTCATCTCAGTCTTCATAGGCCAGTGTCTCTGGCCCTCAGTCACCAGTGGTCTCTAGGGCATGATGGTCCTCATGATGGAGATAAACTAGAGGTACTACTGGTGTCCTCCTCATCTGCTTCCCAGAGGGAAAGAGGGGTTGAATCCTCCTGTTCTGAAACTGGACTAGAAGAATCTCCAGTGATTTCTCAGCATTAGTTGTCGAGGCTGCTGGACACTGAAGCAAATAAGATGCTTTCATCAGCAAGAAATAGCATCTTCTGATATGTCTGATGGAGTCAGCTGTGACATGGCTCCACCCATCAGGCTGCAGGGAGAACAGATAGTCCATAACATCAGCCACCCAGGTGAGTGATGCCTGGATCTGCTGTCCTCTGGACCAGACTGGTATACAACTGTGTCAACACTTTACTCTATCCCCATCCCGGTGATGTGTCATTCCCTATTCCCTGTTCATTACTCATCCCTCTCATCACCATTTATATACTTTATGCATGCATGTGTTGATTCTCTGTTCTATTCATATCTTCACTGAATACTTCTCCATCTGTCTGTGTGCTTTCTGCTTGTCTGCTTGCCTCTGTTACCTGTCCTTCCTCTAACCCACCTGCAGCTTTCCCTCAAATTTCTTTTAGAACATATTCAAAAGGGGCTCCCATCAATTAAAAAAAAATATACCCTTCTTCTCCACTATGCTTTCCTATGGTTACTCTTTTGTGTTTCTGTCTGTTTGCTTTTATCCCAGTCCTACTCAGTCAGTGTTAGTGACAAACAGCACACACTTGCCTTTACTGCTGGAAGGTTGTCATGTTCTGGGTTCTTTTCCCACTAAAGGTGATTGGATTCATTTCCAAATTTCTGACACAGCAGTAGAACATTTGGGGGTGCTACTCTACTGAGTATGCTGCACTTTGGATGAAATGTTAAACTGAGGGTCCATCTGTTTGAGTTGGCAGTAGCTTAAGTTTGATGTAAAGGATTCAGCCATTTGAGCTTCCACCAATTAAAGCAATGTAGTGGAAATTCCCCGCTGCCCTGACAAATTTCCCCTAGTAGTGTAAATACCACCTGAGATCTCCCCAGAAAAGATACCACTAGCTTAATCGGACTAACCCAGTTAATAAAGGATAAATAAAATAAAATTAGCAGACTTTCCTTTCAGCCTCATTTTCTCTTATTTATATGATAAATAGGGTTACCACATTTGCTGTGCATGTCTACAATGAGGCTTCTTTTGGCTGCTATTTTGCCTTTATTGCACCGGATCAGTGCTGCATGTAGCTATGCAGAGTTGCAATGCATCTTGTTCACTTACTCTATTATAGATCCTGCTATAGAACAGCCTAGTGTTGTTTATCCTGTTATTGCTATGCCTATTTTTAATAATGCAGTTGGTATGCTAATGATATATAATGTATAATATATGTCTGATTGACTGTGTGGCTCATCTTGCTATGACTTCCTTAAAAATTAGTGATATTCAGGTATGTACACTTGTCCATAACTTCTAGCTTGTATGTTAGCAACAAGCATCTCCCTAATAATCCTCTTATATAAAGAAACATTGTATAATATGTTGTATTTTTGTAAATGGCAAAACAAATCTTTGTTTTGCTCAACTCAAATAATAATTCTTTGGCATTTATTTCTTGACTGCATAATACCTTCTTTATGAACAGAGGCCACATCATAATCCTCTGATTTTTCTCACAGCTTATGTCACCAATTGCCTCTTACTTTTCCATCTTGTTGCTTTGACATTTTAATCTATTCCCCTCATGTTGAATATCTATGTCTTCCATGGACCCTTCTAGTCTCCCTCTCATCATTCAATACCAAATAACACAAACTTGCAACCTCTGTTTAGTAAAAATCATCTTTCAACATTTTAGGATCTTCTCCAACTCTGAGCACTCCCAAAACATATGTACCACATGAGCACTGTCCTTAGCACATCTCCGGCATCTCCCCTCACCATTCTTCAATGCCCTTCTTATTTGTGTCCAAGTCCCTGCCAGCAATGCAAGGAAGATAACCATTTGAAATATCCAGATTAGCTTCAGTAAGAATAATTAAAACAAATCATTTCAGAAATGTTTAGGTTACTAACTTGTTCCGTCTCTGTTCTTTTTATCTTAGCTGGTAATGCATTGGCCTAACACTGTGCTATCTGTATTAGAATTATACAATTAACATAATAGTATGCAAACAATTTAAATTAGCCTGAAAAAAGGGAATTTAGTTCAATAGTTTTTGAACTATTTCTCTGTATTTTGTGATGATGAATTCTTTAATTGGAACTATGCTTCAGGATACAGTCACTATCAAGTTCTTGTTTTTCTCACTTTTCTTGCTAATAAACATACCTCAGGCAGATGCCAGACTCATGAAAAGACTAACATGATACTGGGGAGATAATACCACTTCAGACAAGCAATCTGCTTTTCTGTGCTCTGCTTCTAGGGTAATGTCTCAACTGCTAGGATAAGATTGTGACAAGTATTACAGTACCTTGCAACTCTTAATATACACATCACAGTCTCTGGAATTCAGATCATAGTGCGAGATATTACTTCCTTGTATTGTTTAGTGGTCTGCTTCAGAAGAGCTTGTATTCTTCAACAGCATACAGCCTGCCCTGTCCAAGTTATGAATGTGGTTGACAGAACGTAAAGCACTAGAAGTCTGGGTAGCATACATACCATAGAAACTTTTAAATCAGCTTCACATATAAATTGAGGAGCAAGTCTGTGACCAAAATTGTCTTAACAGTACAAGGTGACGATGATGAGTTAACAAAGAGTGTTGTGACCACAGCACTGGAAAGCTGCATGATGTATTTACATTTCTTATTTTAAGTATTAGTCTTTGTGGCAAAGGAAACAATGTGAATGTAACCAGTATGGTACTGTTTTCTAGTTCGGGAGCAGTCTGTCCGTGAAAGTAAAGGGCAGTTGTGACATCAGACTGGAACTATATGGTTTAGAGGGGGCTGTATATATCTGTCTGAAAGAAATATGAGATGGGATACTAGATACCTTATATCTTTGGCCGCAGTATATAGTAACTACTGCCACACATATTTCTTCAATTCTTTATTGTTTTCCTTCTCGTGTTCTTTCTTTAAATATGACTGCAGTGACTTGTGTGTGGGTGTGTGTCTGTGAATCTCAGCTATAAATTGAAATATATTTTAAATTTGTTTCTCTTTCATTGCGATCACTAAGGTAATTGTAACAAAGCAGCTACTGGTATATTTTTGACATTAGTTTGTATGTGAAAGAAAAGGGCAGTTAAGAGATTAGACTTCAACAATCTTTTACCTGATTTGTTGGTATGGGTGCACTGCATGTATCCCTGAGAGTCGCAAGTGACAGACAGCAGATACCAATATATCTGACTGAGCAGTGGTAGCACAGCAGAGATCCATTCATTATTTTCATGTGTCAAGCTATCTATCTATCTATCTATCTGAAAATATTTCTGCATGTGTGCGCTTGTGTGTGTGTGTGTGTGTGTGTGTGTGGGTCTGTAACATAGTGAAGCCTTATGAGAAGCATAGAGCAGTTAGGTTGTGAATCAAACAGCACTAATACCATATCCTAGCACTGTCTGACATCTGCTGTTAATCCTAGAAATCACTCCAGGAGATCTGTGTAAAACCCAGTCCTTAAACAATAAGAGATCACCCTAATACAGAGCCAAACAAAATGGACATGCAATTTCCAAGTGTCTCTGTGGCCAAGCTTTGTACATCTGTGCATCTTGAGACAATGTAGAGATTGTCTCAGGTTCTCACACAACCAATTAATCTTTAAAGAAACTATCATAGCATGTGAGGAATGTACATGCACAACTTCCTTGGAAGCAAAAATCTTGTTTAACAACAATCTTGTAAATAAAAAACACACTACATCCTCTAAATATACTGCTCACCACACACATAGACCACCTTATATTGAGGCACTTGAAGGAATTCTCTCCAAACCTCAAAAATTTCCTAAGCCTACAAATGGCAATGCATATTCTAAGAAGTTTCTAAAGTACACACAAAATGCAACAACACCACACATAAGCCTACAGTCACTGGTTTCCCAAGATCAAAGTCTATTAAGCAAGAAAAAACTTTACCTAGGACTCTTGTCATAGAGGAGTCCATTTTATGACACACAGATTCCCCAGGCATTAGCCTAGCAAAGGAGAAGCTAATGGTCAGCTGCTCATTGGGAGCCAGGATCCATGACATCACGCATGCTGTGAAGTCACTGCAGCACAGGTTAAAATATGATTCTATCATAGTCATAGTCGGTGTAAATGACCTGAGATGTACCTCACTGGACTATATGAAAAGAGACATTATGAGTCTCTTTGAATATGTGCCACAGACAGGTAGATGTCTTGCACTGAACATCATTCTATGTTCCTCAAAGATAATGCCACAGTATTATCTGGTGTCATTCCAGGAGATTCAATAGATTCAATATCTGCCAGCATGGGAGAAGATGGTTAGCACACCATTTTACTTTGACAATGATGGTCTGCACCTGTCATGACCCCCCCCCCCCTGCTGGGCTTACAGATATTGGATAAACCTTTATCCACCCCTTAGAGCCTTTTTCAGTCAATGCTAAAATGACAAACTTACAAACTTAGGAAAAAAAATCAAAGCAAACCTAAGGTGTTAATGTTCAGTTCTAGAAGCCTCAAAAAAGAACGCCACACCCTACATGCTCTCCTCACTCTGGAGAATATAGCAATCTATGCTGTTACAGAGATTTGGTTTAAAACCAGAGAAATTACTCCAGCAGTGCAAGACTACAATGCCTTCCACACATTTAGACCAACAGATACAATGTTTCCTGGACTTTAATAACACAAATACCTTGGACCAAATCATGCATGGTCCATCTAGATGTTCAAACATACTGGACCTAGTACTCACCAACATGGGTTGGCACTGCACCCCCACTGCCGTATCAAATCATCACTGGTGAGATTGGATCACAAAGCTGTCTCCTTCAAACTAAAACCCAAGTGAGAAAGACCACTTAAACCTGTAACAGTTGACCTGAAAAAGCCATTCCATCAGACAAAAAGAACAATTTTCTCCTAACTCAACAAACCTTTAACAAGCAACCTATAAAATTCTGGACAAGTATTAATAATCTTCTTTCCCCAGGCCAATCTGTCACACCTAACCCACTAGGCTCCAACCCTGACAATCCCTCACAAACAGCTAATGCCTTTAACTCTTTCTTCACAAATGCTATCCAAACATTGGCTAGTCACCTATCTACTGACACCTCAAACCTACCCACATCTTCTTCTACTCCACCTCCTGCTTTTCATTTTGAACCTATTCCTACCTCCTTTATCTTCTCACTCCTTAATAAACTAAAACCTACCACCCCTTCTGCCGACAGACTCCCTGCAGAGTTCCTTCAAATAGCTGCCAAAGCTATAGCCTATCCCATCTCTATACTCTTAAACAGATCTATTACAGAAGGAACTGTTCCCTCTATCTGGAAAATATCTCATATTATTCCACTCTACAAAGGTGGGAACTCCAATGACTTCTCTAACTATCATCCTATAGCACTCCTATCCCCTCTTGCTAAAATATTGGAAAAATGCATACATAAACAACTACTTAACCACCGTCTCCAAAACAGCCTACTTGCTTCTTGTCAGCATGGATTTAGACCTTCCCATAGCACCACCCCTGCATTGCTCTCCTTTACTAACTCCATCAACTTTAACCACAATAAAAATATTCTATCATCCGCAGTCTTCATTGACTTGTCTAAAGCTTTCGACACGGTTAACCACCAACTTCTTCTGCACAATCTTACTTCTCTCTCACTTGATGCTCCTTCCATTACTTGGTTTACATCATACTTAAATAACCGTCAACAGGCAGTTCTCTGGAAAAACTTACTATCTGATCACCTTCCTATCTCTGTAGGGGTTCCTCAAGGCTCTATCCTAGGCCCCCTTCTATTTTCCATCTTTATCAATGACCTGCAAACAGCTATCCCTAACACCACCTGTATTCAATACACAGATGACTCCACAATAATCTGTACAGCCACCTCTCAAACTGAACTCCAGTCTATTACCCAAAACGCCTTTAACACTGTACAACAATGGTTCTCTCGATTGTGCCTGCTCCTTAACCCTAAGAAAACTAAACTACTACTCTTCTCACAAAGCCGAAAGTCCATTCCTTTACACTTCACTCTCACTTCCAACAACAGTACAGTTATCTCACCTGATCTTACCACTAAGCTACTAGGAATAACTATAGACAATAATCTCAACTTTGATTCTCACATTAACAATACTATAAAATCAGTTAACAAAAAATAGGATCACTATATAGAATCAAACCCTTTCTCACTCCGCTAGCAAGGACCACAATAGCTAGAACCCACCTAATCTCTACCCTACTCTATGCCTCACCAATATTCACCAATCTCTCTAAAAATAACCTCAATAAACTAGTAACATCCTATAATAACATTGCTAGATTTGCTATAGCATTTACTTTCAGAACCCATCACTGACTGAACCTAAAAGAACTAGGATGGCTCGAACTCCCCAATCTACTCAAACTCCAACAGCTTACAATAGTGCACAAGACCCTATATCAACCTAGCAAAACCCCAATACTTTCCAGTCTCATTACACCTTACACTAACCTGAGACACCTGCGCTCTTCTAACAAACCTCTGATCCATACTACTAAAACTAACAATTTAGCAGTGATTGCTTGTTCTCCAATGCTGTTGGAAAAATATGGAATAAGCTTCCATCTGAGATCTTATCTCTCACATCACTCCCTCTGTTTAAAAGGAATCTAAAACTTTATCTCAATAAACACTGGATTTGCTCCTGTACTAACCCAGTCTAACCCTCTCCTCTTTTCTTTTTCTTATTTCTTTCTCATTTCTTCCCTACTCTTTTTCTTCCTCATATCTCTAATACCTTTCCCTTTTCACCTCAACGCATTTTTTATCAATTTTTATGTTCAATTTCATTGTAATTAATAATATGTTTATGTCACAATAATACATGTTTTGTAATTTTGTAATTAATATTGGAGCTTTTCTCCCCGGGCCTCTACTGAAAATGGACATATATCCAGCTAGACTAGCCCGGTCAACAAATGTAAAAAAAAAAATAAATAAATAAAATAAAAAAAACAGTTAGTAACTATTATAAAGCAACTACATCCTACTGAGTGACAGTTTAGCAAAATTCAGTGCTCCTGAACTCCAAGATCACAGCAGTCTATACAGAATTCTTCACAGAAAACTTGTGCAAACATTTAAAAAGCTGCAAAGAGGCTGCTAGCAGAAATAATCCCACAACAAACACCTAAAGCAACCGCACTTGCAGAATCTCAGCATGGTACAGTAAACTCTCAGTTAACTGGAACTCAAAGCAACCAGCACTCTCAAGCAACCAGCAAAAAAATTATCGAAGAAATGCAGTACAATTTTCATGTGTTGCACTTTCTGTTTCCCCCTCGAAGAAACATACCTTAAGTTTTTAGAGTTTTAGAGTGTTAAAAAAGAAGATAGGAATAAATTCCCTCTCACTCTCTAACCTGAGAACAAGTCAAACCAAACAAATAATATAGGGTACAGTAATTAGTTGAGCCTATTTTTAATAGTGACTCTCAAACAAACAGAAACTACAGCAATCCAGCATATATCAATTCCCATGGGTGCCGGTTAAGTGAGAGTTTACTGTATATAACAAAAGGAAAAAAGTTGTGGCCAAAGTCAGAAAAAATGAGAAATACATTGCTAGCGCAAGTCCAGATACTCAAAAGAGGGGTAAAATCTTTTAATGAAATAACTTTTAAGAGTTTTTTTCATCCTTAGAGCAGTCAGAACCATTAACAAATGTTCAGAAATTCATGTGATCAACGTCATGTTACATCACACTAGAAAAATAGCCATAAAAATAAATAAATAAAGGAACTGAATGCTACATAACGTAAACATCTTTAAATATTATGGATTTTGTCATGTACAAGATTAAGAGTTTTAATTTTGCAACTCACAGCTTCAGTACTCCAGATGTTGATGCATGGTCATTAAGTCTTGAAGGGAATCAGTGTCTTAAGTTTAGCTGCCAAATTAATTCCCTATACTCAATCCTGGGTTTCCCAGGGACCACTTCTGGTATTAATGAGAGCATTGCCCAATATAAAGCACTTAAAACCTGAGGTCATACATACAAGGGAATGCTTGTAAAGTATGTTAGTATCTTTTTTGATAAAAATGTCATTCATGTGCTTGCATATTCACCTCCTTATTATTCTTTGAAGTTTCCCAATGTAAAAAGAGGCACATGACTAACAGTTGGTGACAAATATAAGACCAGTACTATAGCAGTCTTGCCAGAGAGCAAAATCATTTTCAGTTGTTTAAAAAACATTTCAGTTTGTGCCCTCCTCAGTCGTTACTCCAGCAGATGTACTCATTGACTTAAAACTGTACACAAGAAAACTGAACATGGCAATTACCTTTTATGGATGCATCCAGAATAGCAGACACATCTGAATTAATGTAACCCACCCCACCACCACCATGCCCAGCTGTGCAAATGTATGAAAAACCATGTGAGAGAGACATCAGATATTTCCTAAAATAGAAATGATGTTGAATGAAATTGACTTATTACAAGAGTTAGCAACCAGTCCATTAAACTTAAGAAGCCCAGCAAAGGCAGAGGGCTGGTAATAACAGACAACCAAGACTCTTCAGCTTGCATGTATAATATTCTGGTTGACTCTGACAAATACACAGAAGTTTCCAGGAATGAGATTAACACTCCATATAGAAAATTGACCTTTTTACTTGGATCTTCTTTCACAAAACATTATCACTAAGAACTATATGATTTTTTTAAGTGTTGATAAAGTCCTGAAAAAATATTTTGCATACATAAAAGAAACAAGTCTATTTCAGACCTTTCCCTGACCTCATTCTATTTGATAGAAATGTGAAACCCTTCATCACAAAAAATGCTTACTTCTTAAGAAATTTTGGGATTTCTTAAGAGGTATCAATCAGAAATAGTCAAGAAGGACATATTTTTTGTCACTATAGGAGTTGTTAACTTATGTTCAGCCATATCACACCATTAAGGTCTGGAGATATTTGAAGATGCCCTAACGAACTACATCTTACTATCCAACACAGATATCAGGCATTAGTCTCCATAGAAAACATGTTTGACAACAACTATCTGTTTGTCGAAGGAGAATTCTATGGACAAATTCAGGGGGTGACAAAGAAGACAGAATGTGCCCCATCTATGCCAACATGGTTATGTTATTCCAAGTTCCTGGATGACATATGCATATTGTGGTCTGACATAATGAACAAGTTAAACATATCCAGTCTGGTTTTCCCTTTTTGTCATTCATGCACCATATTTCTCAACATGAAATTAACTAAGAAAGTAAAGGTTAGAAAGAAAATTTTGTTCAAATCTGCACTGCAAGCCAGTTTTCTCCAACTCCTATTTTCATTATGACAGCGACCAACCACACTTTCAGAAAAGAATTTTAGTGAAAAACCAGTATGTTAGACTGTCATGTATGACTTCAGATTATGAAATCTTTATCAAAGAAAACAATAACCTGTATGCTATGTTTTTTTTTACCATGGTTACCCTCCAGACATTTCAGAAACCATCCAAGATGAAATAACAAATACTTGGTGCTACAAATACATACCAATCTGGGGACTATGGAAGGAATGAGCTGTTACTAAGAAGAATGGGGGTACAAACTATGAGAAGGCAATACCATTAAAATACAACAATGATTCTGGAGTGATAAAAAACATTTTGAACAAAAACAGTAACATATTTTCTGACTTTCCAGAAGTGTTAGGACATTTGGGTGAATGACCGCTTATAATATAATAAAGAACAAAAAAGTTAAAGAGAGGTTTGAAAGAGAGGAAGAAAGCATCACCACAATAAACAAAAAGCAGGGAACATACAGGTGTGAGTTTTGCTACCAGTGCAAGTATATTTTGGATGGGCAGAACAATTACTATTGCTGCCCATAACAAAACCTACACATCAAGTAAACATTTTAATTGTGGGAGTACTGGTCTTACATATGTGACCAACTGTTTGTCATGCACCTCTGTTTACATTTGAAAAACTGAAAGAACACTGAGGAGGTGAATTTACAAGAACATGTCTGATAACATTGTTATCAAAAAAGATATAAATGCACTTTACAAGCATTCCCTTATATGTAAAACCTTAGGCTTTACATTTTTTACATTATACAATATTGTCAAAGGAAAAACAACTTCAAAGAGATCAACACACGGCAGGTTCAGGTTAAGGCACTTTAATCTTGCAGCAAGGAGACAAAAATGTGCTAATACAGAGTTTGTCTAACTAGAATCAGGAAGTGAAGCCATTCTTATACATTTCTTACAAGACATTGCCTACTAAGCTGATGTAATAAATCGCAAGTTATTTCAATATTATTTCATAGCAGCTGTTTGTCCATGATTTTCTGCTGGCATATCAAGTTTATAAAAAAAAACTTCCTAAGAAAAACAATGTGGCCTTGATGACCACCAGTCAGATATAACTTCTCACTATGCAATATTACCATTCAAGGTACTATGGCTAATTCGAGCACAAAGCAAGTAAAGATTATAGTTAATTTCTTCAAGCAGTCTTTGTTCAACTGTATCTATCTTTTCTGCAGCTGTGCATGTTCTCATAACACGAACAGAGCTGATTGTTCAAGTTCAATAACATTATAGAAAACAGTATTGTTCTATTCATTATTTTCCTGACCTAGCAGATAATCACCTGCTTCTCAGTAAATTTCCAAAAGGCATAAACATGAATTTTGCTGTGCTAGCAAATATTAGTTCAGAGAGCATCTTGCAGTTTCAGAAAGCATATTGCAGTTTGAAAAGCATCTTGTAGTTTCATACAAAACTAAGCTATACATAAAATAGAATGAAATGTGTTAACCCTTTAAGCTTCTAAGCACAAAACATATACATTAATACATATTTTTCTAACATTTCCCCCGTTAATACTTTTTATTCTATTTTCAAAGGCATAAACAGTTTGCTTCTTCTCCTAACCTCTTCCATTTAGAATTTGCAGTTAAGAGAGTCATTCAGTTTAAACTTATGAAAGTGTTTCATGTTTCAACAGTTCTTCAATTTCAGTACTTTGATACAAAGTCTGAGAAGCTGACATGTCTATCAAATCTTTAATTCATCTTTTCATGCAGGGAATATCACAACAAACGCACACTCCTAATAGGAGTAATCCCACACAAATGGCAATCAGGATGTTCATTAGGATGCTACCCTACCCCCCAAACAAATTCTGGAAAAAATCCATCAGTGGGTTTGAGCCTGGTTTGGTCATGGCCGACACTTGCTGAATCACCTCAAGATGGTCGTTTATCTCATGCTGGTTGTCAGGAATATACAAACAGCATTCCTCTTTTATTAAAGCGCACGTACCACCTTTCGCTGCTAGGGTGAAGTTGAGAGCCATGTGGTTTTGAAGCACCACAGTTCTCTTAGCGTTCAGTTCATCAGTTATAGAAAAAGTTGCATTACTCATTACTTCGAAAAGTTTTGACAGTTTTCTCAGCTCCCAAATTGATTTTACTGCACCATATGCAGGGGCTATACCTGCCCATGATATAATAGTGTCACTCAAGTCCATGTGTGTCAGTTTATCTTTGTTTTTTATGGAGTTATGGTTTCTCCAGCCTGCTTCAATTCGTCCATCTGGGTTCTCAGGTCTCTTGATTGGATTTCCAGGTTTCTTGGTGACCTCTCTGACATTTTGAATTCTTCCCTGAGGCAAAACTGCAGTGTGTCATATGGCCGGAACCAGGTAACCCAAAAAACAACTGCCGGACCAATTCTCAGGTAACCATTTGTATGCTTTTTTCCCACACACAAAATAACAATTCTCTACTTTAGTATTAATATATACTTGCCCTGCATGAAACATTTTCTTATCAATGATAGATAATTGTTTAAAAAGAACAGGATTACGTTGTACTTCATCAACCGTTTTGTGCATTGATTCAAAATATGAGTCATAGTTTGTATCACAAATATAACCTGCATTATTAGCTTTGGTATAACACTTATAAGGAACAGTCACATTACAATTGCTCCAACCCACCTGAACAGTATCATTTTTGTAAAAACATACAATTCCCTTTTGTGTAACAGGCAGGTACAATGCTATTTTGTCTTGTGATTTCACAGTCGTAGTATCAAAAATCAGATTCTTCTAGGTCTCATTGACCCCTAGGGGGACAGCAGTCATTAACAATCCTCCATATGCTGTTGGTGTAGCTGTGCTAATCCAGCAGTCTGAAACATTAAAAGTTTCAGCATACACATATTTAATGGCTTGGTAAGTGTTAAAGTTCGGATGCCAGTCTATGAGTAACGCATCTAATTTATTCAGTTCAGCTCGTGTGGCTGGAAAAAGGAAAGGCCACAGCAAAAAGATTAATGTTATCAGTATAGTTAACAGAATGATCATGCAATACATCTGAGGTTGTTCTGTATTCCTATTTGCTCCATATCTGGTCATTTTGTTCTTGTTTAACAGTAAAAAGTTTTTTGTCCAGTTCAAAGTTTTTAACCAGTTTACAATGTGTCAGATGAATCCAGGATGCTCGCTCTGCGATCTTGACTGCAGTGGGTGTTGACAGTAGCACTTCGTATGGCCCTTCCCACTTCGGTGACGTCCAATTCTTTTTCTTGATGACTTTCACCCAGACCCACGTGCCTGGGACTACTGCTGCTTCCGATGGTCTGGTTTGTTCTTTATCTGAAACAGAATTTAACTGCAAAAGTTGTTTATTACTTAAAAGTCATCTCATATATTCTGCAAGTGAACTGTCAGCGTCCTGGTCTGCAGGCATGAGAGGTTTCCACTGAGGTATATAGTATGCCCTCCCAAATAATTTTTCAAAAGGAGTTAACCCCTTTGCATTTGGAACAGTTCTCATGCTCAACAATGCCAGAGGCAGGCAGTACACCCAATTCTTTTGTGTCTCACTAATTAACTTCCTAAGTTTATTTTTCAAAACCCCATTATGCCTTTCTACTAAGTCCTGCAGATTATGGATGGTATGCACAATGGTTCTTTAAGGAAATTCCAAAATATCAGCTCAACTGTTGTATAGTTTGATTTACAAAGTGTGTGCCATTGTCACTGTAGATCTTTTCCGGTATGCCAGATCTAGGAATAATTTCTTTAACAAGGACTTTTGCAACAGTAGCTGCATCTGGATTTTTTGTCGGAAAAGCTTCCACCCATTTGGAAAACATATCTATAATGACAAGACAATACGTCTTATTTTCGCATTTGTTCAGTTCTATGAAATTCATACAGATAATATGGAATGGGTACAGTGATGCAGGGAAACTCACTTGTTTAAGTTTCAACTCCCCTTGTGCATGATGTTTGTTACAAACATGGCATGCCGCACAAAACTTTTTTGTGTAGTTTGTAAATCCATAGATAGTACCCCACCAGCCTAGAACCCACATCCCTCGGAGTCTTTTATAAGTTTTTTTATCTATTACTTCTAGCATGTCGAGGGATCAGTTGCTAGTGTCCTCTCCTGCTTAACTGGTGAACCTGGGAATATTGAGGCAATGTTACAATTGCCTCATGTACACAGACAATCCTCTCCTTCTCCCACAAAACACAAATACATGCGAGAGATGCAACTATACGGCCAAACTGGAGGCTGAGCTCTCTCAACATAGGACTGGCAAGACCAGACAGGAGGAGAAGGTAACCACACACACTACATACCCAGTCACACATAGTACCATCACAACTTCAAATCATACACATAATCACACAAAGACATACTCGGAGGCTCTGATCAAAAATCTACCAAAACAGCAGAGGCCACCAAAGCAGGCACCCAAACAACTACCACCTCAGGACCAAACACATGCAACACATAGACCACACAGTCAGAGTGTCAAACAGTCACAGCCCTTAAGGCCAAACACAATGCCAGACACATTCGTCATTGGTGACTCCATAGTCAGACACACTGACGTCCCGCTCACCAGACTGAGTAAGGAGAAGGTCACAGTAAGCTGCCTGTCGGGCACTAGTATCCGCCACATAATGCAAGCACTCAGGTCTCTCAACAGCAGGTACAAGTACGACTCAGTCATTGTCCACGCTGGTGTCAACGACCTGAGACATACCTCCTTGGACTACATGAAAAGAGACATTGAGGAGCTCTCTGATTATGTAGCCCAAGCAGGTATGACCCTGACCTTGAGCAGTATCCTACCTTCACCTAGAATGATGCCACAATACAGTGATAAGATGATCAGCTTTAATAATTGGCTTAAATTCTGGTGTCATTCAAAGGGGATCAATGTCTGTCTGCCTGGGATGACATGCTGGACAAGCCACGCTGCTTGAGGGACTGCTTGCACCTGTCACCCTGGGCTTCCGGATATTGGCAAAGGCTCTTGCCACCCCATAGTGCCTTTTTAGGCAAGGCTCAAATTCTAAACCTACCACACTAGAACACAAAAGGAAAAAAACTAAGGGTAATGCTGCTCAATGCCAGAAGTCTCAATCTCAAGATGCACTCGAGGCCCTTCTCAGTATGGAGAACATTGATGTCTGTGCTGTGACAGAAACCTGGTTCAAGGCTCCTGAGAGCACCCCAGCACTATCAGGTTTCACCTCATATCATGCGTTCTGGCCCCAAAATCCGGACAACACCAAAAGGTAAGGGGTGTCCATATTCATAAGGACACCCACACCTCAAGGTTGGTGGCAACGCACAATGCATCGGAGACCATCCAGGTGCAATTAACCATAGGCAAGACTGCTCTGCAATTTGTAGCATGTTACAGGCCACCCTCTCAAACTCAGGAACCTCACATGGCCTTCCTGAAAACACTGGAGGGGATAAATGTATCTCCAAACACCATCATACTAGGTGACTTCAACTACCCTAATATAGACTGGGAACACTACTCAAGCCCAAACTCTCTATCCCAAAGGTTCCTGGAGTTCATAAACTCAAATGCCATGGAACAACTAGTCACCATCCCCACAAGAGGAGAAAACATACTTGATCTCATCATCACAACCATGGGATCACAATGTTCAACACTGGAAGTATACCCCTCACTGGTGAGATCAGATCATAAACTAATCTCGCTGGAGGTCCTCATCCCGCCCCCACCTGAAATAAAAAAGACCACAGTGAAAAACTTCTCAAAAGCCGACTTCACACTTCTAAAAACTAGTGTGGTCTCCTTTAAGGCCCCTGAGCCAGTGGTAAACATTACTCAAACTGCTGAATCACTTGCAAATGCCTTCTACCAGCACCTACAGGACTGCATGGATCAGGCAATCCCAAACAAAACTAAGACTCTTTGTACCAAAGGCAAGCATCCAGTCTGGTGGACCCCAGCCATAAACAAGCTCTACAACAAAAGGAGGAAGCTACTACAAGATAGAGCAAAATCCTTGAAAGGTAAGACACCTTTGATCATTATAAGTAAAAAACTAAGAGCTCTCATAAAATCATCCAAGGCTAATTTTGAGAGAAAAATCGCCAAAGACACAAAAGACAATCATAAGGCCTTCTTTAGCTATGTTAGAAACCTAGGAGGAAACTCCCAGATATGCTCAGAATTAGTTCAAAATGATGTGAAGATTACTGAACCTACACACATTGCCAACATACTGGCTGACAGGTTCAGTGCAAACTTCTCCCAAAGGAGATATCTATACCAGAGGATTGTAGCCCCCAAACATCTCCAACGCCCAGGTGAAATGCTCTCTCAAGGAAAAACACAGCATCCATGGGACTGGATGGTGTCCCCGGCTGTGTGCTCCACGAACTCAATGAGGAATTAAACCCGCAGTTAGGACAGCTGTTTAATCTTAGCATCACCTCAGGATACGTACCCAAGGAGTGGCGCACGGCGACTGTGGTCCCACTTCATAAGGGCGGTGCCTCCACCGACCCTGGAAATTACCATCCCATTAGCTTGACAAGTCTTATCTGCAAAGCCATGGAGAGGATCATAATGGAACTCATAAATAAAGACATAGGGAACTTGCAGACTTTGGATCCAACCCAGTTTGGCTTTGTCAAAGGCAGATCATGCCTTTTAAACTTGGTTGACTTTTTCGAAACAGTCACCAAGGCCATTGATGAGGGCAAAGCAGTCCATACAGCCTACCTCGACCTGGCAAAGGCCTTCGACACAATACCACACTCAGGTATCATCGAAAAACTCATCAGCTTGAATGTAAACCCATACATCACAAGATGGGTTGCAAACTGGCTAAGTGACAGAACCCACAGGGTCAGAGTTGCTGGAGCCACGTCAGACTCAAAGCCTGTCACAAGTGGTGTCCCACAGGGCTCAGTCCTGGGTCCACTCTTGTTCAGCATCTACTTTTCTGAAGTACAAGCAAACACAGGAGGGTTATGGCTGACAAAGTTTGCAGATGACTGCAAACTGAAGCCATAGTCGAAAACTTCTGACACAGATATCCTTCAGAAGGGCCTCACAGAAACGGATAACTGGTGCCAGAGCCATGGCCTAAAGTTAAACACCAAGAAATGCATAGTCATACCCTTCGGAAAAAACAAGATTACCCCTAGCTACCATATAGGTGGCAATCCACTGAGCACAGAAGAAGTCATCAGGGACCTGGGGACCCAGGTTGACACTAGCCTTTCGTTTGACACTCATGTTGCTAAAGTAGTCAGGAAAACCTTCTACATTGCCCACCTGATCATGAAGGGATTCACGTCTAGATCAAGGGAGGTCATCGTCCCCCTGTACTCATCACTCATTAGACCTATGATTGAGTACAATGCCCCATTCGGAATGTATCTGACCCGAGACCTGCAGCAGCTGGAAAGACCCCAAAAGTTCCTCACCAAAAGGATAAAGGGTCTCAAAAATATGTCTTATGCTGCCCGACTGAAAGAACTCCAGCTCTATTCAGTCTCATACCGCTTGCTCAGAGGTGACCTGTGCCTGACATATAAGGCCATATCAAACCCTGATTTGATGAATATGCTTCACCTCAAAAAATCTAGATCCCTCAGAACCACAAGGGCGGGAGACTTAAACCTTGACAAGGTTATTAATAGGACGTGCTGGAGGGACAGATTCATCACCCAGAGACTCCCTATGCTGTGGAACAAAATCCCGGTACATGTGAGGCAGAGCACCTCACTGGCCTTGTTCAAGAGGAATCTTGACCAATGGATGGGAGATCGCAGATATACCCCAGGGATTACTTCAGTGTCACTGCTTGACAGAGGCACAGCAAAATAATAGGCATATTTTTTTTTCAAACTAAAGGGGTGGCAAAAGCCACATAACTATGGGATAGGCTTATAAATGCCCTTGGGCAGATAGCCTAGTATGAACCTATGAACCTATGAACCTATATGCTGTGAACACTCGATTCACTAACTGTACCATCCCCCCTGTTGAGACATGGCACTGCCCATGGCTCAACAAAGCTGCATATCTAAACAAATTAGACCCCAATATCAGTTTTCCTTCTTTGGAGATGTACAGCCCTTTCTCAAGAATTGCTCCTCATTTTATCCATTTCTGTTTTTCTACTTTCATAGTGTCTGCATTGTTTTCAACATTTCTAAATCTAAAATCTCAGAAGGTTGTAATTCCTCACTCAAAAGAAATATTTCTGAAGCTGAAGCTGCCTGCTTTGCAGCTGTATCAGCTCTCGTATTGCCTTTTGAAATCCTATCCTGTTGCTTGGTATGAGCTACACATTTACAAATAGCTACTTTCTGAGGTAACTGAATAGATTCTAACAAATCTAAAATAAACTGCGCATGATTAATTGGTTTACCAGTAGATGTTATCATTCCTCTATTCTTCCACTGTTGTGCAAAAACATGTACAGTAGAAAAAGTGTACTGGCTGTCAGTAAAAATGTTCACACATTTACCCTTTGCCAAGGTACATGCCCTTGTCAAGGCAATCAATTCTGCTGCTTGTGCAGATAAGTTGTGTGGTAAAGACTTTGCTTCTAAAATCTCAGTATCAGAAACTACTGCATACCCCACTAGGTTCTGTCATGTAGGACCCCTTCTGCATGAGCCGTCCACGTAATATGTCACCTCGGTATCATCCAAGGGAACATCCATTAGATCTTTTCTAGGCAGTGTCTTTTGCTCAATCTCCTGCAGGCAGCTGTGTGGTGTGCCATCCGCAGGGGTCGGGAGCAAGGTAGACGGATTCAAAGTTGTACATCGTTCAATTGTCATATGAGGTTGGCTCAACAGTTTAGTCATACAGGAAAGATGTCTAGCAGGAGAAAGATATGCTACTTTTTCTTGCAGTAAAATAATCGCGACTGCATGAGGCACTCTCAATGTGAGAGGGTGGAACAACACTACTGAGGCCGAAGCCTGTACTGCCATTGCAGGTGCGACTACTGCTTGTACACAGTGGGGCAGGGATCGTGCCACTGGGTCCAGCTGTGATGAATAGTAAGGTATGGGGCATTGCTTGTGTCCATGTTGCTGTGTTAAAACTGATGTCATATAACCTTGCTTACAATCTACAGTTTGGAAAAAACGTTTATGATAGTTTGGTAATCCTAAAACTAATGAGGATGCTATCAATTGTTTTAGTTTGCAGAAAGCTGATTCTGCTTCTGGTGTCCATTGTAATAAATCTTGTGCTGCCATAGGCTTCTTGTATATCAAGTTGGTCATTGGAGCAGACTCCAAGGCATAGTTTGAAATCCAACTCCGACAGAAATTAGTCGTACCCAGGAAGGACATAATTTCCTTCTTGGTAGTCGGTTTGGGTGCTTGTAAAATTGCTATTTTCCTATCTTCATCTAATGTTCTGCCTTCTTCAGATATTACATATCCCAGGTATTTAACCTGCTTTCTACAAAGCTGCAACTTATTTTTGTTTACTTTATGTCCTTGAGTGGCTAGAAATTTTAGTAATGCTATGGTATCTTCTCTGCATTCTTGCTGGGTGGGGGCTGCCAGCAGGATGTCATCTACATAAAGTAAAATCTGACTGCCTCTTGTTGGGCTAAATCCCGCCAAGTTGCTTGACATCTCTTGTGAAAATATTGTTGGACTTTCACAATATCCCTGTGGTAGTCGTGTGTATGTATACCTTTTCCCCTGAAATGTAAATGCAAACCAGTGTTGGCTGTCAGGGTGTATTGGTATCGAAAAGAACGCATTGCTAATATCTACCACAGAAATATACTTCTGTTGAGGCTTCAAATCATTTAATAGGGTGTGTGGATCTGGCACCATAGGTGCTCTAGGCATTACTGCATCATTTACAGCTTGTAAATCTTGGACCATACGCCATTCTCCATTTGCTTTCCTGACAGGAATTAAGGGTGTGTTACATGGTGAATCAGAAGATTCTACCAGTACTCCTTCCTTAAGTAAAGCTGCTATTATAGGTTTGATTCCTACTTCTGCATATTTCCTTAAGGGATACTGTCTCTTTTGTGGTCTAAATGCTGATTTTGGAGTGATAGTAACTGGTCCTGCTGTACAAATTAGTCCTACATCTGATTTTCCTGTTGACCAGAGAGTTTCTGGTATGCTTCATAAGGCATTTTCTTCCTCTTCTAGTAAGAGTGCTAATCAGCTGTCCTCGCTAGACTGCAAGTGTACAGCTGGGTGTGTCTGTGTTATCCAATTTAACTTCTGCTTCTGTACTCCCCGTTCTGACAATATTAACTCCGTCTGTTTTTCCCACTTTGTGACTTTTTCTCCTAGATCTGCCCATTTCACATTCTTGTTCTTAGTCAAACTAACATGTGGTAATTGATTAGATTTATAGAGTACAAAGAATTCCTGGGGCAATCAACAGCTAACTACACTGTTCCCTTCGGTGTCCCAGTACAGATTACGTAATACTAATCTGTTTGCATGGTTTCTAAACAGTTCTTGCTCATATTCCTTATCAGGTCCTGGAGTGCTACAATAATACAGAGTACAGTGCAACAAATGCTGTTTATCAGTATCAAGGGAGGGGAACTTACTGATGGCTACGTTCATCAGTTCTTCAGTTACTGCCCCTGGACCAGTCGTGACCAAGTCCTGGCTGTACCAATAAAACGTTTCACCCTCTGGTCACACCTCAAAAGTATCCATTTGTCGCTGTGCTTCCATACCTTGCATAGTTGGAACTACTGCTATGCCAAATATCTGCATAAGATCCCTGCCCAAAAGGTTTACCAGGCATTTTGCAGAAACAACAATTTTGCTTTTCTGGGTCATCCCTGAAACAGGGTCAGTTATTGCTATGTTATGGGAGAGTGGCTCCCGATACAGCTGTCCATTAGCTGCTTTCACTAATATGTAATCAAATGATTCTGAATTTTCTGGTAGTTTGGAAGGATGTATCAAGGTCCCTGATGCCCCTGAGTCACACAGGAATTTAACTTCCCTCCCCTCTCCCAGAAGTGTAACTTCCGGTTTCGTGCCTGCTAAGGAGAGCTCTAAGCTCAATAATGCTAAGTCTAAAATTTCACTTTCTTCATTATCTGCAATTTCTTGCACTTCCTCTGTTTCTTCTATCACATTCTCTACTCCCTCTATCACATTTGCATTTGTCTTTTCTTGGTTATTCCCTTCTAGTGATTCTTGACTATCATATAGTCAGTCCTCACCCTCCTTATCTTCCATGGCTACCTTCTTGTTTTGCTTGCAATCCCTTGCTAAATGTCCCTTTTTTCCGCACTTAAAACATTCATCCCTTTTCTTTCTGTCTTCAAACTCCTCTGATCACCAATCAGATTGTTTGTTTCCCTGGGCATTTTTCTTGCCCTTTTTCCCAGACTGTACTACATAAACCTCTGCTCCATCTTCTACAGAAAATACTTGGGCTTTCTTTTTCTTTTTACTGTTAAAATGCCTTTCGGCATGTCTAGCATATTCAGGTAGTGACTGTAATCTACTTGTATGATGGTCTACCATGTGCTTTGTAATAAAGCTGTTTATAGGCAAAATACTGCCTTTTAAAAATGCATTCTTTAACTGCTGCTCATACGGGGAATCATGTGTTTGGTTTTCAGGTACCTGCATTCCACAATGGTTATTAAAACACTCCAATAATCTAGCATAATATCCGTCAACAGTTTCACCTTCTTGTTGGATGCATTGATTAATGCAAGTCCAGTCTGCTCTAGGCTTCCATTTTTCAGAGATTCGGTCTGTTAGACCTTTCACTCTGTTATCCAGTTCTGCGTTGCTATGTGGGAGTGGCATGTGTTCTGCCTCACGGGGATTCCAGTTGCCACTGATCATGTGCCATTCTGGACCTACGATTTGTCTAACTACTTTTTCTACTTCTTCTCCATTTAAATGATAACTTAACCTCATGCCCTGTAAGTCTTCTAAAAATTTTCTAAAATTGACTTTTGGATAGGGAATTCCCTCTGTGGCTTTCCGGATGAATTCCGGTGTCCACGGTCTATATAACCAGGAGAGTTGGGTCCTGCCCTTCCTGTCCTGCCTGAGGATTTGGTACTTCTATGAGTGGACATATCTCTTCTTTACTCATAGCTCGTGAATTTTTGTTCATTTGATATAACTCAGTATCCCCTCTTAAGTTACGTGTTCGAGACCTAGTCTCGATGGGATCTCTGACATACGGTCTTGGCTTCGCGGAGATGGCCGGGTATAGCGGAGGTGGACCAGCTTGTCCACTAGCTTCATATTCTGGTAAGGGAAGCAGAGGGGGCAGAGGGGCTGATGCTATTACTAAATTATTGTCTACTTTATCTAGAAACATAGCTTTTGAATTATTACTTTTTTGTTCCCTACAGTTTGCTTCCTCAATCCACCTGTGTGCTTGAGGAATGCCTAATTGACATTGCTTTTTCACCTGACCTTTTGCGTCGGTTTTAAGCTGTTTGACAAGTTTAATAAGTGAGAATTTTTCTAATTTGCCATCAAATTTATATTTATCAACCCATTTTGTATAGTACCTAACATTGTCAGCACTCTGTAATTGCATATATTTTGCATCTTCAGTTAATGGCGGATCTTGGGAACTTTTTGTGTACTTATTTCCCATATTGTTCTGACTGTTAAAAATGTTATGTAACCCTTCTTATTTTCACGTGGTACCACGATTTCTCTTTTTCACAGTTTATCTAGAATAACTGCCTTACCTATTCTGTTTCCCTGATCTATGACAAGACTGCAGTCTTCCTGTCCCTGACTTGTGCAAGACAAATCTCCTGACAGAAGATACAAATCAAGTCCCTGATCTAAAACAGATAAAAGGTAAATCTCACCTTACCTGAGCCTCCGTGATTGATTGCCTGGTTCGAGGAAAAACCGTTAACTCGTCCTCCAGTCGCAGATCAGTAAAGTGGCTGGCCTCTTTTGAACGACAATTCAGTCAGAGGTCTTTCAGAGCAGAAGAACCAATGTGGTCTCTTCCCCGTATGGTTTCATGCCACCTGGCCTATCTGACCTGAGGCGAAGTGAGAGTTTCCGGTCCGAAGGACCAATCTGTCAAAGGAAAAACAACTTCAAAAAGATCAACACACGGCATGTTCAGGTTAAGGCACTTTAATCTTGCAGCAAGGAGAGAAAAACGTGCTAATACAGAGTTTGTCTAACTTGAATCAGGAATTGAAGCCATTCTTATACATTTCTTACAAGACATTGCCTACTAAGCTGATGTAATAAATCACAAGTTCTTTCAATATTATTTCATAGCAGCTGTTTGTCCATGATTTTCTGCTGGCATATCAAGTTTATAAAAAAAAACTTCCTAAGAAAAACAACGTGGCCTTGATATAACTTCTCACTATGCAATGTTACCATTCAAGGTACTGTGGCTAATTCGAGCACAAAGCAAGTACAGATTATAGTTAATTTCTTCAAGCAGTCTTTGTTCAACTGTATCTATCTTTTCTGCAGCTGTGCATGTTCTCATAACACAAACAGAGCTGATTGTTCAAGTTCAATAACATTATAGAAAACAGTATTGTTCTATTCATTATTTTCCTGACCTAGCAGATAATCACCTGCTTCTCAATAAATTTCCAAAAGACATACACATGAATTTTGCTGTGCTAGCAAATACTAGGTCAGAGAGCATCTTGCAGTTTCAGAAAGCATATTGCAATTTGAAAAGCATCTTGTAGTTTCATACAAAACTAAGCTTTACATAAAATAGAATGAAATCTGTTAACCCTTTTAGCTTCTAATAAGCACAAAACATATACATTAATACATATTTTTCTAACAAATGTTCACATTAATATAAGAGGTGATACTTGGGAAACCAGGATTGAGTAAATGGAACTAATTTGGCACCCAAACTTAGACACTGGTTCCTCCCCAGGACTTAATGACAATATATCAACATCCAGAGTACTGAAGCTGATAACTGCAGAATTATTAAGTTTAATCATGTGCATGACAAAATGAATACTATTTAAATATATTTACATTATGTTAGCACTCAGTTCCTTTATTTATGTATGTTGAGATATATTTTTTCTAGTGTAATGTCGCATGACTTTTTCAAAATTATTTAATGGTGAAATACAAGTTTCTTGCCAGTTTTGATGAAGTCCTGACTGCTCCAAAGATGAAAAGGCTTACTGATTATTTCATTAAAGGATTTTACCCTATTTCTGAGTGTTTGGACTTACTCTAGCACAGTATTTCTTTGGTATTGGGGTTTATTACTTTGCATTTTTTGTTCAAGATCAGGAAGAGCTACAAGAGCTCACTGATTAAACTAAAGGAACAGGGTTAATTAAGTCCATCAAGGCCAACTATGAGCTCAAGATAGCCTCTCTGCCTAAGGACAACCACAAGGCATTCTTCAGCTATGTCTGAAACCTCAAAGTAATGCACAGCAGTATGCTGAATTTGTGGTAAATGGCAACACCTTCAAGGTGAGCAGAGAGGCATAGCAAATATGTTAACTGACAAATTCACCTGAAACTTAACTCTCTCACCCCCCAATAGCCCCTGTGAAATTCCTTCTAGCATATGCCCCACCTATTAGCAGGGAGCAGGTTTTGGAGGCCGTTTCCATGCCAAAGCCAAAAAAAAAACCTCAATGGGCCCCAGTAATATTCTGGGTTGCTTCCAAAATAGCTTAAAACATGTGATTTCAGGAGAACTTGAGGCACATTTTAACTGCAGCCTCAAAACAGGTTACCTACCAAGTGAATGGAGGACTCAACGGTTATCACACTTCACAAGCATGGTCCATCAAATGACCCTAGAAAGAACAAAACCATCATTCTGACAAGTCTAATATGCAAAGCTATGGAATGAATTATCACATGGAAATAATCAGCAAGGACAGTGGCAATCAATACTTACTGGACCCATACAGTTTGGCCTTGTCAAAGGAAAGTCTTGCCTACTTAATCCGGTAGACTACTTTGAGAAGGTCACTAAGGCAATAAATAGGAGTAATACAGAGTATGGCGCCTACCTTGACCTAACTAGAGTGCTCAATATGATTCTTCACTCAGGTATTGTTGACAAACTCACCTAACTTGGCATAAATCTCTACATAACTCACTAGATTGCCAGTTGTCTTACAGATAGGACCTAAGAAGTCAGGATTGGTGAGAAAAGCTCTACCAAGAGACTGGTCAAGAATGGAGAACTTCAAGGATGCATGCTGGGACAGCTCCTGTTTGCATCTACGTCTCGCAATTCAAAGCTAATGTCTAGGACCTGGCTTACCAAGTTTGCAGATGAATGTAAATTGGGAGCTATCATAGATTCCTCCCCACTACACTAGCAACCTGCAAGAGGGAGTAACACAAACAAATGACTATTCCAAAGTCATAGTTTAAAACTCAATGGCAAGAAGTGCATTATAATGCCCTTTAGGAAAACATCCACACAAGCCAATTACTCCATCAATAAAACATGTCCAAGAGTCGGCCCAGTAGTTAGGGATCTAGGAACATATAGAGACATGAATCTAGCCATCAACAAACACATTGCTAAGACAGTAAGAAAGTCATTCATTGTTGCCCAGCTTATAAGTAAGGGTATGGCATCTGTGTCTGAGGAAGTTATAGTACCACTTTAATCAGCTCTTATTATAGACATCGAGTACAGTGAACCATTCAGCATGTACCTGAACAGGTATTTGCAATGCGTCTGTATCACATTATTGAAATGTGAAAATATTGAATGGCTGAAATGTTGAATATTCCATTCATCAAAACCATTCTTGTGGGAGGCTGCACCCCCCACACCTTTTAGTAATTATATATACCAACTCCGAGATTGCACTACAGTGAGGTAAGGGCAAATTTTCTGATCCTCACTGTACCGCATTCTCACAAAAAACATTTAGATGAACGGCACATCTGACATTTCAGCCGTTCGATAGTTTTAATTTTTGATAATGTGATATAGACCCTTAGCAACAGTTGGTATGCTCAGAGAAGTTCCTCACCAGGAGAATTCAGGGTAACAATACACTGTCCTTCATAGAGTGCCTTAAGGCCCTGTCTCTATACTGAGTCTCATACAGGGTAACAAGAGGTGATCTAAGACTGGCATAAAACATATCCTCAGATTCAGCCATGATGGGTGTTTCGTACATCTGCAAAATAAACAGCATTAGATATACTAGACCCAAGCATTTAAAATTTTCCTGTGACATAAATAAAACATGCTGGCAAGACTGATTTGTGTCTCAAAGAATCCCCACACTCTGGAATAGGCTCCCCATCCATGTGAAGCTGAATCCATCCCTAATGCTATTCAAACATAACCTTGACCATTGGATGGAAGATCATAAAGGCAGACAGCAAGTAAAATATTACCTAACTAGCATACACATACACACACACACACACACACACACACACACACACACACACACACACACACACGCACACACAAAGCCCTTAGCCACCTCCAAACTACATACCTCTCCTAATAGACTTCCATTTGGGTCAGGCCCACTGCTAGACTTATGAAAGCCTTGGTGTTTGTTAGCCTAGTATATATTTATGAACCTATGAACCTTTTTCAATATGTAAAGAAAAAGTGTGAGAGTGAGAGGGGGAAAGTGAGAGACAAATTGATGGATAATAAAAGAGATTATGGCATGAGATGTTGGCGATGAATGGAGCTGCAAACTGAAATAATAATTTATTTTTTTATTTCCTTCATGGTCATAGAGACCTTCACAGATAACAGCTACTGGTATTTATTAGCTTTGTGATTCAGCAAGCTTTAATTATCATATGATCCATGCATAATTTGAATACAGATTTTAATACCATTTTTTCATAGGATCATAGGAGGTTACTAGGCTAATAGCTCAAGGGATCGTACAATCTCAGCCAAGTACAATGCCTGTTCCCAAAAATATTAAGGTATTAAGCTGAATTAAGTCAACAACTACTGTCCTCGTGCAAGAGAAACACGGGGGAAGCTCCCAGGGTGAATTTGCAGTTTCCCATCTGATCATCCAAATTACACTTAAATAGGGTCACCGAAGGGCTCTGCTTCACCTGTACTGGAAGTTTTTTCCAGAGGAGAGGTAACCTCTGTGAGACATATCTGTCTCTCCAGCAAGTCCTGTTGATGTCACACACTAGATTGAGTTCCCTAGAGTGGGTATATCTTATACCATTTGATTTATGAATGTGCAGTATTTCCATAAAAGCGGGATCTGAGATTGCTTTATATGCAAGGCAGTGGTCACCTCTGAATAGTCTGTAAGACACAGAGCATAGTGACAGTGATTTCAGTCTGTCAACATATGACATATGCTGAAGACTGTGAATTTTGCGTGTAAGAAACCTATACTAAAGGTAGCATTGTACTCTATAATTGGCATGATGACTGAGGAGTGCAGGGGGGTTATAACCTCTTTTGCTCTGAATGCAATGTCCTTACTTATGAGGAGGGTGATGTAGAAAGTCTTCCTTTCCACTGTGGAGATGTGGTGCTCAAAGAAAATGTTGCTGTCAACCTGTGTGCCCAAATCTCTCACCACAGATTGTGTGTTTAGGGTGCTGTTATTAATGTGATAATCTGCAGGGATGTCACCCTTGCTGAAGGGAATGATAATTCATTTTTTTCATTGACTTTTAGCCCATGACTTTGGCACCAGTTGTTTGCCTGTGTAAGTTCTTTTTGTACAATGTTAACAACATTTGAGGACACAATAACTGCATCCAGTTTGCAATCATCAGCAGACTTTGTCAGCCATAGGCCTTTTGTTTTAAACTGTACATCCAGGAAATAGATTCCAAACAATAGGGACCCCAATGCTGATCTCTGTGGAAAACCACTGGTCATGGGTCTGCTGGTGGAGATAGAGTCACCTATTTCGACTGTGTGGATTCCATTGGTGAGCCAGTTTGCAACCCACTTGACAATATACAGGCTGATCTCCAGCTGGGTGAGTTTATCAATGACGCCTGAGTGGGTAATAGTATCACAGGCCTTGGCCAGGTCCAGGGTAGGCCATATGCATGGATTTGCTTTCATCTAGGGCTTTGGTGACCATCTCAAAGAAGTCCACTAAGTTCAAGCAGCGAGATCTCCCTTTAAAGAAGCCAAACTGGGTTTGGTCAAGTGTTTGGAGTTTTCCTCTATCTTTGTTGATAAGATCCATGATTATTCTTTCCATAGACTTTCAGATTAAGCTGGTCAGGCTTATGGGTCTATAGTTCCCAGCGTCTGTGGTGGCACCTCCTTTATGTAACAGGATGATGGTTGCTGTTTTGCATTGAGTAGGTACAAAAGCAGTGCTTAGACTGTGGTTAAAAAGAGTACCCAGTGGCGCAGCTAGTTCCTGTCCTAATCTATTTTTAATGCAGCCTGGGGTATTATCAGGTCCCATGAAGCTGTATTTTTGGCTTTGAAGAGAGCATTTATGACCTGCTCCTTGAAGATACTCGGTGGAGGGCAGGTGGTAGGGATGCTTTGGGGGATATGTGGAGGGGATGGGGTAGAAGTGTTCACTGAACCTGTTAGCTAGCAGTCTGGCTATTTCTGTGGGTTCAGTATATATGGTGCCTTTAACAACTAGTTCTGCTCAGATCTGGGTTTGTCTGTGAAGGTTTCTGATGTAGCTAAAGAAGGCCTTATGGTTATCCTTAGCAAAGGAGGCTAATTTGGATTCATAGTTAGCTTGTATTTTGATTATATACAATCATTTTCATTAGAAAAGTGTATACCCTGGACATTCATATTTTTTAAAATAAATGTTTTTAAAATGTTACAACTCTACCAAATTCTTAATATATACAGTTTAGTGTATTTTTTCTGTTTATTGCAAGACTGCTTGTTATTTTGATCTACTTATGATTATGTCATCAAGGGTCTGTATTATCTATCCCTATATTCAATTAAATGAAGACTAGGTAGATAGATAAACAGACAGGTACATTTTAGACACAGTACTGCTGATGCACGAACGTGGCACCTACCACTTTCAGCAAAAGTTTAGTGACTGACTTTCAGGTCATATCATTAGAACTGAGGAGAATTGAACCAGGAGAGATGCGTGTTTGTCTGGAGATCAGCACTTTAAGGTGACCAGTTTATATGGCCATGGTGACAACTATATAAAATTGTCAAAGCCAGACATCACATGCCTAGCTGATGCTTCTATATGGAATGAGTTTTGATTCTACCTGTACAGCAGCTTCTCCCATGTACTTGGGGAGGACAGATATGTGGAGTCTGGATTGACCCCGCTTAACACCACATCCATTAAAGTGTCAACAAGGAACTCTGGCCAAAGTATAGTCATTGCTTATCAATGTGGCAATCCAAACACCTGTTAGTGGCATCAAGAGTGGCAAAAGACATGAAGTTAATTCAAGAGGCCTTCCATGTATTGGGATGGGGGGAAGACCTCAGCAGATATTACTAATAGGAACTAAAAAGCCAGGAAGATAGAGCTTGCAGCAGTTATTGAAGTGAAGGTCAGCTGTCAGATGGAATTGGTGCTATCATTGTGAATGACTTGTTGATGACCTCAAAAATGGTCTAGACAGCCATTGTGTGCATAATCACAGTTTTTCTCAAAAGTGGTGGAGAAATGCAGACTCTGACTGTGAACATTGTCTAGATGTGGAAGGGATACTAAGGATTTTCAAATACCCAATTAATTTACCAACTTACATTCTCTGAAGAAGCAGTGGCAGAAGCAATTGGGAATGAGTTCATTTCTGTAGATTATGTCATTGCAGCAAATAATTCTAAGGTGATAGAGCTGAAGAAATGGATGAGATCTATACTAAAATGTCAAAACAATATAAACCACAAAGCAGCTAGGTGTAAAAACTGAAAGTCAAAAAAAAGTATTAACAGAAAATACTTTATTGAGTGCTTTCATACCAAAATCACTAAGGACTTCATCATAATGAAATTAATCACATACAACAAGAAATAACATTTGAATTAATTGATAAATTAATTGAATATGCTTTTAGTGGGTGTAACTAGATAACCCTAAAACCTATCAGCTTACATTCATAAAACTGAAGCTAAAGAAACATGGCCAAAAAGGTCAGGTAAGAACCTAGCATTTAATTTATTTTCTGCCATAGCAGGTCCATATACAACAATGCATTCTCCCAGTTTTTCCCCTGACATAGTTTGCAACTCTTTCAAAAATAAAATTTCAAACTTTTTAAAATCAGCACATGACAAGGAATGTGTATAGAGTTCATTAGTGTCATTGCCTTTTTGGATAATGAGCATATGTTCATATATATGTCGTATCCTTTAGATTTTGCCTTTATAGAATCTACCACATTTCAACTAAATAGCCACTTAAACCACCCCTGCTATAATAGAGTTAAATCAGTCTGGGCATGGTATCACTCTGGGACAGACACGTATAATCACATTGAAACTTTCTAAAATATATGTCCATTGTTTGCAGGCTCTACGCTTGATAATTTTCTTACAGTTATCAGTTGACTGTCCTGTACATTCTAATAATCCCTTGGATAGTAAATGATGATCCACAACTAAATATGGGGTGGATGGCAGCCTTATTAAGTAATCATTTATTGTCAAAATCAACGTTCTAATGCTTTTCCAATATACTCATATCACTGGTAGTATCAACTGAATGGTGCAAAACCATAGCCTTATTAAAACTGAAACAGATGTTGGTCTGTACATGTACAATAAGATAAATATAATAAGTACAAATCTATCCATCATCTGCGCATCAACCTCACTGATAATGTAACCAAAACCCAAGGCACAAGCAAACCAAAACACAAATAGTTGTAAATCCCAAAAGCAAAGAAGGATAGCACTTCAACCACGATATAAAAATCACAATCCTTTATTGCACACGTAAGCGCTTTCACGATTCAACAGACCGCTTCATCAGACAAAGAAAATCACATACAACCTGGATTTTACATAGCAAGCATCAATTAAGGTTTTAAAATTCCCTCCAAAATGTTTAAAGGAATAGAGTTACTAAACAGATAAACACAATGAGTGTTTAGTGTGGATTAAAGACTTGGATACAACTGCTGGATTACTGTGCCTTTTTTTTTGTTTAATAGTGTTACTAAAAGCAACAATCATTTGGCTATTTTTGAGCCGTTTCAGTTTTAAAACTGGTAATGTAATCAAACTACAAGGTTACCTTTTATCAAGAAATAAACACCCTGCTGGCCTCACTCTGCCATCAGAAATAATTCTAAAGATGTGTATCATCTGCCCTTTAAATATACCATTCTTTTGTCTATAATTGTGACTATTAGTAAAATGAAATTAATTTTTTATAAATAGTTGAATTAAATTTCAAATATACCATGTTATTGTACAGTAAAATGTCCAAGAAATTTGTTCACGGTCATTCATAGTAAAAATAAATCTTAAAAGCACAGTCATACTATTTAAATACTCACAACAATTGTTCCAAACTCTGACAATAATCAGACCAAATCAATAAAAAAGTCATCTAGAAAGTTCAGCTATTTCATAATAAAAGGCTTAGAAGGACATTCATCAACAAAGCTGTGCTCAGAATAACATAAAACCAATTTTGAAAAATAGGATTACATGGTGCAACCCTAGCTATCCCCAAGACTTGTAAGAAATACTTCCTATTTAAGGTAAAAAAATTGCACTTTAATATTAAATTCATAAAGCTGCACATGATGTTAGTTTCCCTGTCACTAAATCCACAGAATTTCAGTAATAAAGTCTCTGAACCAGCAAAGACCATTATTTTGAGGCATCACAGTAAAATTATCCTTAATATGAGTTGGAACAAGCAAGTCATTCACCCCAAACCATCCCATTTTATTTCCTATAGGTTATGGAGATCCTGCTTAGTAAGTCCACCCACCCAAAGAAGTGAAAGTATATGGAAAGAAAATGCTTCAAGGTCCTGTACTGGAAGTCACGTGGTGCAAGTGGGGCTTTGTTGGTAATGTGCATGCAGTGAGTGTCCCCCAGAACTCCAGGAAAAGGACTGTTACAGAATAAATGCATAGTGATGGTTCTTTCTTCCACATGCATTACACTCACATCTAGGAACTCTTAGGAGTCACAAGGTTGAGATTTGTGAAACTCCCAACATATCCCCAGTTGGATGCTGAAAGATATCCAAAGCAAGAAACCTTAATGGTGCACAAACCTTCATGTCCACTGGGATAAGCATTCCATGCAACAGCATTGATCTCTCATGAGGATGGTATCATACTACTAGCTCCCATATATTCTCTCTATTGCTACAAGTTGACTATGTCCCAGTCATGGAGTTGATGATATGTCACAGACTCAACTGAGACTCAGTGGGTGGCAGCACATATATCAGAAATGATGGCTTCCAGCACATCTTATAACACATGCTGACTTGCTAAACCAGGTGGTATCCCTATCATCTATGCAGGACAGAGTGAATTTTATATGTTTCTGAATCATGTTGCCAATTTTGATTTAGTCATTTGCCTAAGTGGTGATTTGCATTAGAATATCGGCTCTCAGTTGCATGTCATTATGTCTATGATGCATACTGTGCTATTCTTCCATCAGCACAATCATATTACATGTGTCTCAGAATCATCAACATCATGAGTGTCACTGCTTTCCATACTGTTACACCAAATGCAGTGTGCCATTTGTTTCTGAATAGCCCTCAAAAAGTGTAGGATCATTCAACAGCAGTTAAAACCAAATAAAAGACAAATTTGTAAAGAAAAATGAGATTCAGAAGTGCATTGTTCTGCAAGATACGACTAACGAAGTGAAACAGTAGGATTACCCATTGACAAAATGTAAAATATTATATTTCTTATAATCTGATATATACACAGATTGTTACTACTCTGCAGCTTAGGTAATAGAGGTCATGCATTTCTGGCAAATTTTTCCTCACTGGTATGAGTTTTAAAACTGACACTTTGTAATATTGTCCTACAACTTTAGGGTTCTCACTAGTCATAGTAATTATACTATACCACATTTCACAAAGTATTATTTATGACCACATTAATATATCTTGCATTTTGTTAAATTAAAATACTGCAGAGTAATGTATTTACTTCTTTTACCCATATGTCCTTTGTGAAAATAAGTCAAATAGAAGAAAATCACTGTATGTGTTATGACCCCACATATTAAATATATATCCAACCCTATGCCATACAGGCATGAATCCCTGACTACAATCCAGGTGACCCAAGTTCATCTAGAAACTTGAGAGATGGAGAGACTGGGTGGGGCATAATGGCTTTGAATGCTTGATACTAGTTTGCTCATTCTGGTGGTCATGTAAGTCCACCACATTAGTGACACCTAGTGGTGGGTTGGGTGATTTATCTCAGAAAATTCTGGGCAGGCTCACTCTTCAGGCAGTGAAAGCACCTGTATGTCAAGGAGGCAAACCTGTAGAAGAATGAGTGTATCTCTACAACCAGGTACCTATGTGCACTCTGCCTGCAGGACAGGTCAGGAACAGGACCACTTCAGGACCAGCCTCTAACATGAAAGACATTTATAGATAGATACAGATAAATTGGATATATGTATGTTGTTGTTGTGACTTTCGGCTTTTCCCGGTTAGGGGTCGCCACAGCTGAACTCTGGTCCACTAATGATTGGCTGTATATTTTTACGTGCTGAGTTGCCGGACCTGACGAACAACCTTCAATGAAGGTATGCCCATTCACGCATGTCTCCACACAGAAGACACTCTAGCTGAGAACTGAACAGGACAACGTCTTACTGTGAGGCAACAACAGTACCACAGCACAACCATCGCAGTCACCACCACTGCAGTAAATAGGATATATGTATGTACATTTCCATAATAAGTACTAAACATATACTGTAATATTTTCACTTCTGTGTGACTGTCCTAGGCTCACACATCCTGTCCCTTCTTCTTTCACCCACCTTCTTCTGTGACCTACTGCCTGACACATACACATATGATGTCAGCAAACTATTAGCACACATATGAACAATATGCCATATTTCACACATTGTTGTAATAAACTAGCTTATTACACCTTCTTGTCTACTAATGCTTTTTCATTCTGTATTAATGACAGATGTTATATTTTCATTGAATGAATAATACAGTATAAAGAAATTAATATACAGGTAAAATTATACTGCAGCTGCTTTTCTTAGTAAGCTGAAGAAGAGTACAAATGAATTATCTTAGAGAAGGGCAGTACTGTTTGCAATTAGTGAGCTGAATTATAGGAAATGTAGTATACTATATACATATATTTACAGAACATTCATGAAATGGGGTGTAATTAGAGAGCAAAACAGCATGAATAAAATTATGAAGGACTTTGACACTATCTAAGAAAAAATATTGAGAACTGTGTAGATAGAACATATTAAAGTTAGCCTGGGGGAAGAGCAGGGACAGAGCCAGGAGGTTAGCAACTGGGCCTTTATCTTAACTTGGAAGTTTTTGAAGGTTGCTAGTTGTCAAATGGTAGTAGGGATGGTGGTCCAGGTTTTAAATACATACATAGAATATAAGGCATCATCATAACTGTTGTGCTATTTTAGGTTGGCTGCAAGGTATTTGTCATTAGAAGAGATCTGGTAGAAGAGTGTTGTTGCTTTGGGGGATTTTAAGGTCAGCACTTGGTATACTATTAAAGTAAATAGGACAGGTAGTTAATGAATTCCAATTAGTTTAGTTCCTTAATCTCCAAGCAATGGTGTAGTGCAAAGGACAGTGTGGCTGCAAATTTAGCATCTTTGTTGTAGTATTGCTCTAGTTTATTTAGTATAGTTGCATGAATATTTGTATGAATAGGAGAGGAATATAGCAGACATAATAAGAAATAGGTCACTGCTGTGATTTTATGAGAATATTCAAAAAGACAGGTGGAGGTTCTTAAGTCTTTATTTGTGGTGACTTTTTACTGGATTTAATATTTGAATATCAAATTTGATGTGGTTATAAATAACTGCACCTAATAACTTGATATGTGAGACGACGTCTGGTAGGGATTTGTTACTCATTTCACAAAAATGTGATTTCTGGTGGTGGTGGTGGTGGGGGTTAAAGCACAGCAGATGACTGTAGAATCATTTTCATGTTGAATACGAGCTGTATGGCTGCAGGCAGAAAGAAATTGCTCTTAAATATGTTGTCACATCCTGAGCATAGATCATGGGGACATCAGTGGACACTGGTAGGTATGGAAAGAAGCAAAGTGACACTTTATATATTTTGCTTGTTAAAACAAATAGCTTCTAAACAAACTCAAAGAAGAGGTGACAACACCAGGGTTATAAAGTGTATTTAGTAACTTAGGGTGGGATATGGCACTGAATGCCTTAGAAAGAAGAAATAATATTGATCATACATGTTTTCCTTCACTCCTGGTTTGGTTGGTTGTGTTGAAAAAGGACAGCAAATGTGTCATTGGTCTGTGACTGGGGCAGAAACTATGCTGTGACAGTGACAGTAGCATGTTTTTAAAGGCACGGAAGATCCAGGGAATAAAAGCACCTCTCAAGTATTTTGGACAGAGGGGGGAGAATAGCAGTTAGATGGTAATTAGATACTTCAATGGATGTTACACCTTTGTGGAGAAGAAGAAGAATGAAAACTTTGCTTCCATAACATAAGAAGATTCAGAAATGGAACATTTTATGAAAATAGACACAGCATTTGGTAGAATGTGCAGTGGCAAGCTAAAGTTATTCAGCATGTAGATCATCTGCAGCTAGAGTGGAAGGTTTTAGGTTGCTAAGGAAGGAGCTTCTGTATATTTTTTTGTTAGCACTGGTTGTAGGGTGAAGGAATGAATGTCAGTGGATGGACTGATTCGTATTCGTGAAGTGAGAGTTAAATGCGCATACAATGACATGGCATTGTTACTGGGTAAGGGGTTAGGCTGGAAGTTTTACCAGGTTTTACTAGCTTGTTTTGTTATATCTAGTAGGGGTGGTGACCACTTGAGTAAAGCTGTAAATGTTAATTGAGAAGGTGCAGATGAATGCTGATGGCTGAAACTCCAGTCATTATTAATGTCATCAAGAATGAGAGTTTCTAGGGTGATGTTTAATGCTGTCCAGGAAGGAATATCTTCAATAATTGAAAGGTTGTTCTTAGGGAGAAAATAAAAAGTTATAATACAGAGTGATTTCTTATGGTTAGGTTTTAAGATCCTGACTAAGATTTCATCATTAATAAAGTGGAGTACAACTTGTGAAAAAGCCAAGATATCTAATATATTATAGCAAACCTTTCAACCCCACCCCTTTTGCCCATGTGGTACCTCTTCTGATACTATATCACTGGGGCAGGATTGCATCATCCTTCATTTAAAGTCTGAGCCGTGATGCTGTAGATGCTAATAACTTTCAGTGACTTGTGAGATAGCATGTCAGTGATTTTTTAGTGTGCACTGAGTACTTACACAGATGCCGACTGCCTATCCAACAGGCATATGGAGCCCTTTATGACATACTGTATTCTCTGCATAGACTGTTACATGTTGTAGAGTAATTTTCAATAAAATTTTTAAAAAACATATAGGCAGTTTGTTTGGGTGAGCTGTTAAAGTGTGCCTTTGTTAGCTTATGCAAATACAGAACATTTACTGACTTTTTATTTAAAGCAATTGCAGCTAATAATACACATCAGTCACAAGCTGCAAATTTTCAGACTGAGAAAGGTAATTATTTTCTTTTTAGGATTTACATAATTAATAAGAAAGATCTTTATCTGCTGTGCTTGAAGGAGGGTTAGACATTCAAAATGTTATGCGCATATTTAGGATTGTAAACACAAATATGCTCCAGTAAATAGTAACAATCATACAATCCCTTTTCTTTGTACTTCAAAATGGGCTCAGTTCATGAGAAGATATTGACCAGACTGTATTCATTAGGTTTGCATGTGTTATGTCCACATTTACAAACTCATTACTAGTCTATGTTTGACAGTCAATATCATGTTTGCATTGGCAAAGAAAGAGTAATTAATAAAACTCAACAGTGTAGCCACTCTAGATTAACTCCTCTTATACCAACAAACAAATACTTCAGTAAAAAATGGATGAGAGCAGAAACACAGCTTCTTCTTCTTCTTTCGGCTGCTCCCGTTAGGGGTCGCCACAGCAGATCAACTGTTTCCATTTCTTCCTGTCCTCTGCATCTTGCTCTGTCACACCAACCACCTGCATGTCCTCTCTCACCACATCCATAAACCTTATCTTAGGCCTTCCTCTTTTCCTGTTACCTGGCAATACAGCAAAAAATATAAAAACATTTGAATACGGTTAGCACTTTCTCACTACAGCTGCTTCATCAGACCATAAAACTCATTAAATCCAGCTCATTTATATACTCTTCAACTCCCAATTAAACAAGTAATAATCAAATAATTACACTAAATTGATATAATCAACTTAAAGAAACAGACATACAAATATCTTACTTTATCTAGTATATATGCAGTAACCTAAAATACATATACATAATAATATTATTAAAAACAACATATGTGTGTATAAATATATAATAATAGTAAAAGCATTATAAACGCCACATTTTTAAATAAGGTTTGATAGATGTTCTATCATTTAACCCTGGTCCCTTTTCAGCCTCCAACTCAATTATCCATCTTAATTCACTCAATTCTAACTTATTTTTAATATCCCCCAACCTTAAATCTTGATGGACACATTCAACTACTTTGAACAAAAAATGATGCGTTGTACCCTTACATATGATGTGCCTAGCCAAGGCACTCCTATCAGAATCTCTATTCCAAATAGCTGTCAAATGTTCTCTTGCCCTTTCTCTAAGTGAGCGAGTAGTCAAACCTACATAGAAAGAGGGGCAGACTGAACAGACAGCTAAAAAGACTAAACTTCTTGTTTTGCAGCTTGCTTTTACTTTAAATTCATATCTTTTCTTGGTCTTAGGATGTATAAAAATTCTGTCACCACTCAACACTTCATAGACACTACACTGTCCAAATTTACTTAGACCATAAGCCTCATCCCTTGGGTTATAAAGGTGACACAATAATCTCTTAAGATTTTTCTTATTTTTAGAACAAAACATAGGTTTAGTACCAACAATCTTAGCTATATCAGGATCAGATTGTATTATAGCCCAATTCTTATGAACCACTTCATTTACCTTCTTAATATTCCCAGCAAATTCCAACCGAATAGGTAAAGTCTCATTTCTGGGTCCTTCCCTACAATGTTGAGAGGGAATCTGATCATCACCACATATATATGGTTTTGCCCTACCTCCCCTCAATCACCTAACTTGGTTAAAACCTACATCTATCTCATTTTTCTTATACTTCCATTGTAATAACTCATTGCTAAAAGTTACCATATCCTTGTCAAACTGTTCTTGCTCCATATCTAATCTGGATATGCGCATGACTTGACCTTTTATAATGTTCTTATAAACATACGTAGGATGCATACTGTCTCTACTCAAGATATTTTTTTCTTCTACACTCTTTCCTATAAAGCCATGAAGTTAATTTTCCATTAATATCTTTAGACATCTAAAAATGAAATTTCTGTATAAGAGACTGAGTAAACCTCAAAAAATTTGTTGTAGTATCTAGAAATGTTAAAAAAATGTCTCTAATTCTCCCCTTGTACATCCCCAAACCAATAAAAGGTGATCTACAAGCATCCTATAAAAGAGGATTTTGTCGGCAAACCTCTCATGGGATAAAACACATTTGTCCTCCCAGTAAGCAAGGACCATGTTGGCATAGCTATTAGCACATGGTGTGCCCATAGCTATGCCAAACAATTGAAGATCGTATTTTTGACCAAATAAAAAGATACTATTGTCTAATATCAACACTAATAACATACATAGAAAATCTATTCTCTTCACATCATATGTACTATGTAAACCCAAACAGGTCCTTACAGCCTCTAACCCATAGGTATGAGGTGTCACTGTAAAAAGTGAATTTATATCCATAGAGACAAAAAAACATCCACCTAACTGCTCGTAGGAACTACAACAAGTCCTACCTAAATCAAACAGAAGTTGCTTAGTGTCCTTTAACACAAAAGGCGAAGTGTTAATTATTGGCCTTAAATTTCTTTCAGTATACTTGGATAAGGAGTGTGTAATCCACCCCTGACCAGAAACTATCAGTCTTAAGGTTGGGTTATATCTACATTTATGTAATTTAGGAAGGCATTCAATAATAGGAACAACAGGGTTTGTAACCATCAAGAAATCAAACAATGATTTTGGAATCAAATTGCTCAAATAACAGTCATACAATGACTTATGCACACAACTATAACATAAATCTATGTCAACTAAGTTGATCTGTTTATATATATTAACATCATTAAGCATGATGAGCATACAATCAACATAATCCTCCGTATTAAAATGGCAATTCCCCCTCCCTTATCAACAGGACGAATAGTAATGGATGCATCATTTCATAGTTCTTGCAAAGCTGAATATTCATTCTTATCTAAATTAAAAATTGTCCTTGCTGCTATAGTTACCAAAACCCAGTACCTCTTTCAATTGTGCTTCACGTATATTACAAAACACCACTAATAAAGGATTTAGATCTGGAACAAATGAACTTGGTTTCTTAATCTCAATACAGGGTCCGGCATTATTACCAAACAAATATTTTAATATCACATTACGTGCAAAAAGTCTAATGCCTAATGTCCAGGACAGTACTTACAAAATCAGTACCAGATGCTGGTACAAATGTATATAAATTAATTGGATTTAATGAGTTTTATGGTCTGATGAAGCATTTGTGACGTGAAAGCGCTAACCATATTAAAAGGTTTTTATATTTTCTGCTGTGTTTCTCCTCTCATTCATTTTTTACTAAAGCAAGAGTATTTGACATTAAATCTGTGAGTCCCACTCAAACCGTCACTGTGTTCAAATCTATACAATGGGGGAGGGGACTGAATGCATTTTCATGATCTGGTGCCAGTTTATGAAAGCTTCCCCAACATAACAATGCTCACCATCCCTGCTATGGTGATGCTGGGTTCTTCCATGTTAGTACACAGTCATGCGGCATCTTTGATTACAAAGAGCATACTGTCCTCTAAGAATTTGGCCATCAACATTTGTGTTGCTATAGAAAATCTAATTAAAATAAAATCTCATCTTTGATTACAAACTGCATACCATCTCCTATGAAATTGGCCATCCACATTTGTGTAGCTATGAGAAATCTAATTAAAATAAAATCCCAAATGATAATTAAAATGTCCTTAAACCCCATTAATCAGAAAACAACTGCCTGAGAAGTTTTCATTGTCATCCTACTTGTGAGTTGTAAAAAATAGAGGAAAAATCTGTCTGGTATTATCTTTGTCTAATATTGATTGTTGTCATCAGCAGGAATAAGGAACTGAGAAACAAATTGGAAAATATTCTGGAGACACCAAGTCATAAATTAAGAAAACACTTTTCAGTACAAAATAATATTTTATATACATACATATATATATATATATATATATATATATATATATATATATATATATATATATATATATCAAAGGGCTTATCATTAATATTTGCCATTTTACTATACATAGGTTCATAGGTTCATAGGCGTGTACTAGGCTAATGGCCCTGGAGCCTTTACAAGCCTTGCCCATAGGATTACCCTGGCATTGTGCCACCCTAACTTAGTTTCCAGTGCCTGTGTTGAGGGGCTTCAGAAAGATTCTCACTATATCTTGTTGCCTATACAACTCTGAAAGGTGCCATCTCCTCCCTACAAAGTATCCAGATCCCTAATCTTGTAGTTATGTCACTCATCCCATTCCCTTCTAAATCTTAAGTCCTCCCCCTTCCACCAATGTGGCCTTTAGCAATCCCTGTCACTAGGCCACTCCCACTACTGCTGTGTAACATGGAAAGGTTATGTCTAATGCACATCATGGCCTTTCAGTGCACTGCGCATCACAGAGTGGTGTAGTATTGCATGAATCAGTTTTATTTTTTGTTGTGTTTATTCTGGCCTATAGTTGTGGAACAGATGCCATCTCTTAGCCAGTGTAGCAGCATACTGTGCCAGCATCTGCTTTACATGGTCTTCCTCTGTAGATGGTTCCTCCAATGGCCCTGTAAGTGGCACCTCCGCTACCACTGGCTCTGGTCAGTGCGTTCCTCCCATGGCAAACCCCTGCTCCAATTACCCCCCTACAGCCATGCTGTGCAGCATCACACACATTACAGATATCTTGCTCCAGTTCTGTGGAGCATAGTGCAGTGTGCCACCTGCAAAATGTAGGCAGTAGGAGTAGTTCTTCAACAATCCCAGCACACACTCAGTGACATTGCAGGTCTGTGACACAGCAGTGTTGTATGTCATTTTAGCCATGCTCTGTACATTGTGTATCACTGTTCTAAGTACTGGCTTCATCAATAATATTCCCTGTGGGAAGTCAAACCACACAGATTGCTGTTATAGACCAGACATGTGCCAGGTGTAGGAATTGTGTGAACTGTAGGAAGGTGCATAGACAGAGTGTAATACCCTGTGTGTTGCACACCATCCAGTAGTTGATAGCATGGAAAGTGTTCTGAGTGGCACACAGGAGTCAACATTAACCAAGCAGGACCTTGATGACAGTAAGTATGCAGTCATAGGCCCACATCACCTCAGGGAAATTTGTTACTCTGAAGAATGCTCACATAGTAGTATTTCTCTCCTCTGTAGTCCACAAAAACAGATATGCTACTCAACATGCTGTAGCATAACATTAAAGAAATGGTGTAGTATTCATGAGTTGGAAGCCTGTGATGCACCAACCATATCCCCTGATGGTTACACGAAGGGTCCTGTAGCAAGGATCCTCAGTACTACACATAGCTCCATGTCCACAGGGATTGGTATTCCACATATCCCATGGGACTCCATGTGAAGACAGCAAATGCCTACACACTCCTATATGGTGTTTTTGTCTACATGATAATGTTTGACTGTATCCTTTCTGTGACACATAGAGTGACACAATACACAGACTTGGAGAGTGTCTGGAAGAAAAACCTGTGACATGTACCATTCAGCTAATGAAGATGTTACTCCTAATACCTTAGTGTAGTCTTTCCCTCAGTTCATTAAAAAATGGCAGTTTACCAATATACTGCACATTATAAATTATCTTGCAATTTTTACACATTCTTAAATCATTCTGTCATCTTGTTTAGCCTCACTTGTATTCACAACTGGCCTCTTTATCATAAGCTTGCTCATTTCTGTATCATTATATGGTCATTTGCAGAAGATGCTGGTCAGGTTATTTTCCCTTACTTTGATTTGTTGTTTCCAGTGCTTGTGAATCAACCCCATCCTGCCGCCAAATGCACAATTTTACCTAATGCATTGCAGTATTTACTTCTGAATCCTAGTCTGAACATTTATAACACTGTGACAGCAGTTTTTTGACTTGTGTTTCTAATTTTTTTCATATTTGAACTGAACCAAAAAACATAATAAAGTATGCAAAACTGAAAAAAAATGTATACAGATGAAGTGAAATACATAAAAAAGTTGTACTAAAAGAAAATCCTTAAAGCAAAGAGCAAATATACCTTACTCGCACATAAAAACAATCAAAAAGAGTTCAACAGAAATATGAAACAGCTCATCAGAAAATAACACACGTTTCGGTTGCAACTCTACAAATTGATCAGTAAAATAAACATAAAGTAACACTATTTCCTTCTTAAAGAACTAAAAAAGAAAATGGTAGAATTACAGACAGGAGCAAAAATAGAAGTAAAAATCAAGAAAATGAATGAAAATGTCAAATATAAAAGGAAAGAAAACCGAGAAACAGTACACAGAGGAAAAAATGAAACCGATACACAGAAAAGGCAAAACAGAAAAGTCAACACAAACAATTCAGCAAACAGCTACTAGAGAAGTGATAGTAGCATCCATAAAAAGCAAATGTTCTAAATGCTTTATATGTAAAAATTTACAAGTCAAGAACTTGATTTTTCCATGTTGTAAAACCAGTAAAAGAAAATGCATGAAGTGGGTATTACAATCGACAATATTATGCAATTTAATGACATTTAAAGTAAAATGTGTCAGTATGGTATGTACTCTAGTATTACTTAAAACAATATGAAACTGATTATCAATGCTGTTCTGTCAGATAAGTAATAACAAATTGCATGGGGGATTGCCTACCCCCATATATTTTTTTTAATTGTTGCTTTTTTTTACATTTTACATGCACCAAGGTTGTTTATTGACACATGCAAAGTAGGTGTCAACATTCACATTACTGAGATATTGTTGTCTACTTTTGAAAGGGTGCCAGTCTAGCAACTCGACACTGTAAAAACTCCACTGCCACTCAGTTTGTGGACCAGTGATCCACTGTGGCAACCCCTATCCAGGAAAACCCAAAAGTCATTGCTTGTGGTCTACATTTGAGACAGTGAGATTTTGGTTTATCGACAAAAATGAGCAGAATTATATGTACATATATCCGATGAAGCGGGTGTACAAAGCAATAGCAGAGAACCCATTTTATTTAACCAGTATCCTAAATGGACTATCATGTACATATTTTTAGTAAATCACCTGAATGCCTGCACTCACAATAGGGTCTATATCATATAGTCGAAGCTTTAGGTAATCGAATACCTAAAGCTCGACACCTAAACAGCAAATGTTGTAAACTGAGAAGGGCCACTTCCATAAATTTTTTCAGAGGCAAAAAATTTGCTTGGCCGTTATTGGGAGTCTGCCCTTTTCTCCAATGTAGAGCGATCTTGGAGTTGGTATATTTAGTTAGGGGGCTGAGGAGGGCACAGCCCCCCACTCAACTAGGGTTTGAAAGTTTTTTTTTGTCCTGCCAAGCGAGTTTTTCCCTATGAAAAAATTTGCTGACGTGGCGGTTTGCGGTTTACAGCTTTCACTGTTAAGGTGTCGAGCTTTATGTATTCGATTACCTAAAGCTTTGATTATCTAATATAGACCCCACACAATGCAATGTAAGGTACATAATAACTTAATATAGAAGGCATTAGGAGACAAAAACACCATATACAAAACATTACTCTCCAAGTTAAATATGAAACTGGTAATTCAACAGCTATAACTGAAAATGGAAAATAATGCCTGTATATAATGTACAGTGCCATACAATGTAAGGAATATAACCTAAAAAAGGCAAATACTGCACAAATACATTTGAAATATTGCTAAATCAAGCACTATCCAACAGAAAGAAGTTTCTTAGCTGAGTGATCACTCATATAGACTAACTGCTCAGCAACATAAGAAGCAAAAGAAAACAATCTACATGCCAATGCCCTCAAAATTATATAAATAAATATATATATATATATATATATATATATACACACACACACACACACACACACATATATATATATATATATATATATATATATATATATATATATATATATATATATATATATATATATATATATATATGTATATATATATATATATATATATATATATATATATATATATATATATATATATATAAATATTTATATACCTAGTTAAAGAGAGAGTTTAAAATGCTATTCTGGAGTGTTGATTATACAGCAAACAACAGAGTGTGAATTTAATGGTGGTACACATCATAGCACACTGTGATTGTAAAGCATATAGAAGCAGAGTTTAGCCTAATACAGCTACTGAAGTGCTCTTATAAACACCATCTGTAAACAATAAGACAGATATATTTACCACAATTAAAAAGGGATCTTTCCAGACCATGAGTGGAAAATGTTGGTGGTATCCTAATCAGAAGAAGCTGTGTAATACCTGGGACTTAACTGCTGACTAGCCTGTGCAGTACCAGACATCTAGCTGTAGATTTACCTGTGGAGTACCAGGGATTTAATTATGGAGGAATACCAAGAAAGTACAGTTGTGTAATTAAACTTACCATAACAGTAGATGTTCATATGATCACTGCTCCAGTAGTCTTAGCTATATTGTTTATATCCTGCACAGTATAATAACAGACGGCCAGCTTCCAAATCTTCCACATACCCAAACCATTAGTGACGTTATACTTTCCCACAAGCTGAGCTGATTAAAAGACAAGTTTGTGTTCCAGGCCCTAAGAGCTTTCATACCAACTGAGATAAGGAAGCCCTGAGAGAACATTGCTAGGAACAAAAAACAAACAAAACAAAAAAAAAAACAAATATCCACACCCTGGAATAAAGAAACATACCACAAAACAAGGGGGGTGGAGGGGTGTGTAGCTGCCATGCAGTGTTTATTTGAATATCTACTTTTATGGAAAGTTTATTGACATATCTATATTATGTTTATCATACTGAACATTGCTCCATTAGCCTAAGCTAAATTGGTAGATTACCATAGCTTAGTACAAATGGGAGGAGGAAGGGAAAGAGTCTAGGAGTGCCTGGTGAATGGTCCTATCAAAGCCTGATAAAGACGTATTGGAGCAATCTAGCTTGTTGTACTTTGTAAAAGTATGCACTGAAAACCAAGTAACAGCTTCCAGAATACAACTACAGTCCATCCTTTTCCAAAAAAGCCATAGATGAAACCAAAGTCCTAACAGAATATGCCTTGACCCTGCTTTGAATAGTTTTCTTGTGGCAGAAATAACAAAAGGTAATATCCTGAGACTACCACTTGGAAATAGTCTGTTTTGATGCAGGTTGACTATTCTTATTACCTTCACAAGAAATGAACAACAGATCAGAAGTTCTGAAAGATTTTGTTCTGTCAAGATGGTACTTGAATTGACTATGGTCATGCAAGGCATTAAGCATCCCATTTCCATCATTGTTGAATTCCGGAATGAACACTGGAAGATGGATAGTCCGACTTAAACAAAACCCGAATATTACTTTATACCTAAAATAATTAGTTCTCAAAGAAACCTTGTCAATTTGGAAAATGAGATAAGGTTGAGAAGAACTTGCCACTCAAATACTCTTCCTGCAGAGGTCAGAGCAATCAAAAAATGCTTTCCATGCTAAGAATCTCAAGACAGACAGGTGACCTAGTTCAAGCAGAGCAAGTGTTAGCTTCTCTAACACAAAATTAAGATACAATGGAGGAGCCACCAGTTTACTTGGAGGATGGCTATGCAAAACCCCTTTCAAAAACATTATGACATGAGAATACTTAGATGGGGGTATTCACAGGCAGACATGCTGAAATGATTGACAGATGAACCTTGTCAGAAGACTAAGAAAGGCCATAGAAGAGTAGCTATTGTAAAGCCCGAGAATAACAAGCCTTGAGTGTGTGCTGGCTATGCTGTTGGCACCAACTAGAAAACCTTTTCTATTTTCCTATATGAGTTTCTAGTCACAGGCTTTCCTGTCTCCTTTAGTACCTGCTGCACATCCTCACTAAGCTTGCAGCTGAAAGAAAAAGATATTAAGGTAGTAAGATCCTATCATCCACGCAACTGAAGTTGTTTAGGGTCAAGATGTATTAAACATCCCTGTTCTTATATGACAGGATTCAGTCTGTGAAAAAACTTGCAGTAATTACCCATGGCCAATTCCAAAAGAAGGGAGAAAAACTGTTGCTGGGAATTACCAAGATAATCTTGTGGGATTCCTTCTGAACCTTCAGAAATGGATACCAGAGAAAGGCTGAAAAAACATACAGGAATATTCATGTCCAATGAAAATAAAGGCATCTCTCTTCCAAGCCTTCTTGCATGGAGTCCTGGGGCAGAAATTTGAAAGCTGATTATGCAAAGTTGATGCAAAAAGGTCTACTTGAGGATCTCCCCAGAGATTAATTAAATCTTGGAAGACCCCCCTGATTTGCTTTCCATTAGTAGAGGGCTGCCTTTGTCCTGTTCAGATTGTCTGGCACACAATTTTGCTCTGACAGAATGCAGAATGCCTGTAGAGTGAGATTGTGCTTTAAATCTATGCCCCATGATAATATGGCTATTCTTTACAGGGGATATGACCTCCTTCTTATTATAGATTCATAGGTAAGTACTAGGCTATCAGCCCAAAAGCCTAAGTAAGCCTAGCCAACAAGATTGCCTGGCTTATGCCACCCAAGAAAGTTAATTTCCTGTGTCCCTGTCGAGCAGAGCCACAGAAGTGATCCCTGGGGTATATTTCCTATTTCCCATCCACTCATCAAGATTTTTCTTAAAGAGTGCTAATGAGGAACAATGCTTGACATAGATGGGTAGCTTGTTCCAGAGTATAGGAAATCTCTGGGACAGGAATCTATCCCTCCAGCATGTCCTGTTTATTGTTGTAACAAGGTTTAGGTCCCTAGAGCATGTAGCTCAGAGGATTGGGATTTTTTTAGGTGTAGCATGTCCAACAGCTCTGGGTTTAACATAGCTTTATATGTTAGGCAGAGATCTCCTCGGAGTAGGCGAGATGCTACAGAGTAAAGCTGGAGTTTTTTGAGACGGTCAGTGTAGGGGATGTGTTTGAGGCCAGTAATCCCCTTTGTGAGGTACTTCTGTGGCCTTTCTAGCTGCTGCCGATGTCTTGAGAGGTTCATTCCAAATGGGGCATTGTACTCTATAATGAGTCTAATGAGTGCCGAGTAGAGGGGAACAATAACCTCTTTTTTCCTGGATGAGAACCCTTTTGTGATGAGGTGTGCCACATAGACGGATTTCCTGACTACTGTGGCGATGTGATTATCAAAGGAGAGACTACTGTCCACCTGGGTCCCAAGGTCTCTTATCACACATTTGGCGTTAAGTAGACTGCCGTTTATGTGGTAATTCATAGGTACAGAGTTTTTACCAAAGGCGATGACAATGCACTTTTTGGCATTGAGCTTGAGGCCATGCCTCTGACACAGGTATCTGTCTCAGTGAGGCACTTCTGTAGAATGTCCACATCATTTTGGGGACTCGACTATGGCTCCTAGTTTGCAGTCATCTGTGAACTTCATTAGCCAGAAGCCTTCTGTGTTAGCCTGTACTTCAGAGAAGTAGATACCAAACAGGAGATGTCCCAGGACTGAACCCTGTGGTACTCCACTTGTCACTGGTTTGAAGTCAGATTTGGAGTCTGCAATTTTTACAGTGTGGGTTCTGTCTGTGAGCCAGTTGGCAACCCATCTTATGACATAGGTATTTTTACCTAGTTTAGTGAGTTTAGCTATAATTCCAGAATGGGGGATGGTGTTGAAAGCCTTGGCGAGGTCAAGCTAGGCTGTGTGAACCACCTTACCCTCGTCTATGGCTTTAGTGACTGCCTCAAAGAAGTCGATCAGGTTCAGAAGGCATGATCTGCCTTTCACAAACCCGAACTGGGTGGGGTCCAGAGTTTGGAGGCTACCAGTGTCTTTGTTTATGAGTTCCATGATGATACGTTCCATGGCATTGCAGACCAGGCTGGTCAGGCTAATAGGGTGATAGTTCCCAGGATCAGTGTTGGCTCCTCCTTTGTGGAGTGGGAAAACTGTTGCTGTGTGCCATTCAGTGTGCACAAAGCTTGATGTGAGACCATGATTGAACATGGTGCTTACGTGGGGAGCTAGTTCGTTCTGAAGTTCATGTAAAACACAGCCTGGGATGTTGTCCAGTCCCATGGATGCTGTGTTTTTCATTTTATAGAGTGCAGCTTTTACCTGCATATATGTGATTACAGGGACTCTGCATTCCTCCTGTATAGATATGGGCCCTTTAGGGGGTGAGAGGGGGGTAAAGTTAGCACTGAATCTATCTGCCAGGAAGTTGGCAATATCAGTTGGTTCTGTAATTTCCATGCTGTTGTGCTGTAACTCATAGCAGATCTGGGTGTTGCCATTGAGATTTTTGATATAGCTATAGAATGCTTTGTGGTTGCCCTTAGAATTAGTGGCAATTTTGTTTTTGTAGTTAGCTTTGGAGGATCTTATAAGGGATCTCAGCTATTTACTGAGGCTGACCAGGGAGCTCCTCCACTCATGGGATTTTACTGTCTTTTGCAATGGTTTCTTCCTTCTGTTGTGGAGTTTGTTTATGGCAGGGGACCACCAGATTGGCTTCCTTTTTTTGGAGGATAGCGTCTTGGTTCTATTTGGGATAGCATGATTCATGCACTTGTGTAAGTGCTTATAGAGTGCATTTGTGTAGGATTCAGCAGTCGTAGCTGTATTGTCCATCTGCATGGGTGTCATGAAGTTCATCACTTCTGCCTTAAGAAGCATGAAGTTGGCTTTGGAGAATTTTTTTACCATGGTTTCCTTAATGGTGGTTGGGGGTGGGATGCAGATATCTAGGGTGATTAGCTTATGGTCGGATTTGACCAACAAGGAGTTGATTTCAGGTGTGGAACACGGGTCAGTCATGTTGGTAATGATTAGGTCTAGGATATTGTTGCCCCTAGTGGGGGTGTGGATAAGTTGAACCAGGGCATTGGAATTTATGAATTCCAGAAAGCGTTGAGTGATGGAGTTGGTACAAATAGTTTTCTCAGTTAATGGTAGGGTAGTTGAAATCGCCCATTATTGGGTTGTTTGGTTGAACCCTAATATTTTCCAGTATATCTAGAAAAGTGGAGTGGGAATCCTGGAGCATGGTGGGGGATCTGTAGCAGGATACAATTTGGATTGCAGTTTTGCCCAGAGTTAGTTGCACTTGGATAACCTCAGATGCATTATGCTGTGCAACTAGCCTTGAGGTGTGGATATCCTTAATGAATATGGACACACACACCTCCAACTTTGGTGTTCTGGTCAAGGTTAGATGGCTGAAAAGTGTGGTATGAGTTATAGCCTGGTAATGCAGGGGTGCTCTCTAGAGCCTTAAACCAGGTCTGCACAGATATCAATGTTCTCCATTTTAAGGAGTGCCTTGAGTGAGTGCATTTTGAGATTTAGAATTCTAGCATTGAGTAGCAGTACCCTCAGATTTTGTTTGCCTGTTCCTGTTATATTTATGCGATTGTGTCTGTCTTTGTTGTCCCAGATACTGTGCAGTATTTTCCTCCTTGACATTTCTCCCCAAACAAACTCCAAGGAGTCTGTAGTGACTGACTGCTTTAGATCAGGAGGGAAGGGGAGACATGGATTCAGGAATATCTGATATCTCCACCAAGTGATGTCTTTTCTCACAAATCCTGGAACTAGAATCTGAAAAGATAATGGAAGTTGGTTTTAGAACCAGACAGACTTCAGATACCATTGCATGTTTCTCATCTACAGTCTTGCCAGAGGAATTTTAAGAATCATAGAAGCCATAAAACACAGAATCCAGTGATATTCCCTCATAGTGACTAATGTCTGAGTGGAAAACCCTTGAAACAAATCTCGGCACTGAGATTACTAGCCGATACCCCATAAATGCACTCTTATGTGTTAGAATCATAAATGATTTTCATTGTACTCTTGCAATCGCAGCCTGCAAATGAGATCTCTCACCCAAGTGAGAGATCCCTAACACATTGAAAAAGACATAGCAAAGATAAGCAAGTCATCTAAGTATGGAAAAATGTGGATACACTGTCGCCTGCAATAGGCTATAGGAAGAGCTAGACAGTTCATGAACACTCTTGGAGAAGTGAGTAGCCCAAAAGGTAAGGTAGAGAACTGATAATATGATCCAGAGACTTAAAACTTTAAGAATCATCTGAAACCTGGACAATTAGGAATGTGAAGATAAGCATCTTCTAAATCTAAGATTACCAAAAAATAAAAAAAGCTTACATAAGGAAAAAGAAGTAAGTTATAAAGTGGAAGCATTTTGAACTTGAGAACAATCACATACAGGTTTAGGGAAGAAATATCTGGAAGTGGTCTCCAGGCATTTTTTCTTTTGCAACAAAAACATTCTTGAATAAAGACCTTTTCCCTATTGGGAAGGAAGGACTGTTTCTATTACCCCAAGAGTTAATATGTGGTGTACTCAAGGACAGAGCAGAAGGTTTGGTCTTATAGATGTGGAATAATGTTTGGAAAGGATTATTTTCATGAACCACAGCACAAGTTCAAAGCAAGAAACTCTCGTAGCTTGTTATATACATTCACATGTGTATATATACCTATAGATGTTGCATAGGTAATTTGTATTGTTTTTAGGAAGTTATATAATTGTTACATAATGAAAGAGTTTTAATTTGTTCAGCTTTTATTGGCTATGAATATCATGTGATCACTGTCTTTTGATATAAAACAGCTGTAAGAACACATATATGTCTTTGTTGTACCCAAAAGCTGTATGCTCTGCACATTTGTACGTTAAGTCCTGTATATGTAGTTTTATTAAAGTTTTCACAAATTACGAGCATTCCTTGGTTTGAACTTGTGCTGTGGCTCATGGAAATTAATAAAAGACCTCATTTACTGCAGGAATTTGTCATTTTGCTTGTAAGGATTATTTTCTTCCCATGGCCATCTGTAACCCTGTTAAATCAGTCTCAGAGCCTATTTGTCTGAAACAATATGTTGCAAAACAGAGAAATGGCAATTCAGTGTATCTGGAAAGGATAAGGGACTGACATGATGGGAGAAGCATACAAGGCCCTTATATAGTCATTCTAACTTATATAGTTTCTGCTATATTTTTGGATTGTTTTTGCCATTGTATTTTAAGCTTCTGCTTTCTAGCATTTTTCTGGGGCTGTTGATTTTGTTTCTTGCTAAAATGGGATGAAAACTGGAAAATCACTTGGAAAATTTGGAGAAGGAGGGCTGAAATATACAAGATATTCCATGCATCAGCTCACCTCTTTTCTCACATTTTTGGTAACCTTTACAGCAGTGGGTCCAATAACTGCATCTCTATCCAAAGGAGAATTTAAAATCTCATTTTTACATCTTCTGGAAAGTCCTGAGAATGCAGCCAGACAAGCCTCCTTAACACAGTACCAGTGGCAGCAGCCCTGGATGCAGTATCAGTAGAGTTATAAATACACCTTAGACAATAAGTAGCGACCTGAGAAATTATACCACAAAATGCAGTTCTTTCCTCAAAGGAGGGAACTGCAGATAAAACATTTCTCATATTAGTCAGAATAAACTTTAACATATAAGCCTGACAATTCTACATTCTAAAAATAAAAGCTGAAGAAGTACACACTTTTTCCCAAACTCATCAACAGTTTTCTCATCCTTGTCTGAAGTATAAATATTAGAATTAACAAAATATTTGGCAGCAGCTGCAGGGTCAGGTCTGGGATGAATTTATAAAATCTAGGCTGAGGAACTTTGTATATATTATCTGCTTCCTTAGGTACAGCAGGATGGCTTTCAGGAAAACTACAGACTATCACAAACACATCCCACAGTCCCGTCATCCCTGTCATGATGGAACTAGGTTCACAGAATAACAGCCATAGTTCATAGTATTTTCTGAGGGACAGAGAAATTTCAGTCTTTTCTCACTGAAAACACTGGCACATTTGGAAACAGTTTCAGAGAAAGAAAAATCTTGACAGGGACATTCTGATAACATGCTCTCCTCTGAGTCTGAATCAGAAATATGAGTAGAAAAATTTGTATTTGTCCCATCATATTCCACTTCAGACTCATTTTCTTGAATCTCTTCAGGACAAGAGAAGTCTGTTTTTTGTTTACCTGAAACCATCTGATAGGAAGGTTCTTTAGGCAGTACAAGTCCTTAAGCCAGACTTAATAAACTACTACTGTCCAGTGAAATGATACATGTTTAGTTTTGTATCTCTTTTTGTCAGGAAAATTGGGTCAAACAGGATTATTAATGGCAGGAGCAGCTTCCTCAGGGATAACATGACATTTTTGCTAAGCAGGAGCACCTTCCCTGCCCCTTCTCCCAAAACTCTAAAGAGTGGCTATCCCCTGACTACTAAGGGAACCCCAATAGCCACAGAGGATGTGGCTAACTTCCGATTCATAGCGTCTGTATGGACAGCACCAAAGGGATTTGGGGAAAGGGATGAGTGGTATGAGGAACCAACTTTGTCTACACCAGAGTCACCCACCTGCAGCTAATGCAAATTGCTAGCCTACTGTGGTAACAAAGGCTGTTTAGATAGCATTTTCTTTTTGTGGCGGAAATAAGGACTGACCATGGGACTGGTAGTTTGTTCTGTGTTCAAGCCAAATGATGTCTTTTTTCCTGTGGAAACAAAGCAGCAGAAGCTGCAAACATTTTAAAAGTAGTATAAAGTCACTTTTCCAAATAAAAAATACAGTAAAATGCATTCTAATATACTTTACAGGCACCAAAAATTAATCAAAGCACAGTTTGTCCCCAGAAAAAGAAAATAGTTTTTGAATGTTTAATTTAACTTTTAAAATGGTCAAAAACAAAAATGCGGTCCCATTTAACAGTACAGTAAACTTGTGTGAGAGTTGACAAAAACACATATTTCTAGCTTTAAAATATACTTTCCTAAACAGAAGTAAGTTTGAACATTAAAAATAATATGTGGAAAGTTTTTCCCAAAGGGAACTTATCTTCCCAGCAACAGAGTAGTACAAGCCGATCACTGATCCTCAAAAGTCAGCAGAGAACTGCTGTCTTCTGTGACAGGGAAGCTCTGAAGGTTTTGGCACCCAAATCTGTATTTTAGTCAGCTCAGCTTGAGCTTACTAACATTTTGGATATGTTGAAGATGCTCTGAAGCTTTGGAAGCTGGCCAGATGTTAAATCCTAGGCAATATAGAACCTAAATAGCTTAGGCTACTGCAACAGTGATTAATGTGATGAACATCTTAATTTTGGATGTGTGAGTCAGATTAACCACAGATGCATTAGTTAAGAAGTGTAAGGAATTTTGAAATTTTGTTAGAGCTATTAAAACTGGACTGACAACCTGGTCCTGCAATGTGAGGAAAAGTATGCATTTTTTGAATTTTCTCCTTGATAGTGAACTTTATTTTAGATGTTGTACTTTAAATAAAATGCCCTTGAAATAAAGAGACCAGGTATATGAGCAGACACAATACAGAATGAGACTGAGGTGGATGTAGCACAAAGTGTACTGAAATGGTTGTGCTCTACAAGTTTAACATGCATGGGCATATGCATACGTGCAATACATCTCCATGTCATTTTTGACTGGCAATATATCATGTGCAAGTGTTGTAATGCAGGTTAACTCATGGTTGCCTTTGTTTGGTCATAGTGTGAAGCATACCAATCAAGGGTAAACTCTGGATCACACAGGCCCAGTCATGGCAATTTGTCTAACTATGGTTTATGCCTTGTTTAGGATTTATTACATACATAGGTCGTCTGATGATTCTCTAGTACTTTTTGATAACCCCAAACATTCCAAGAAATAGTTGTCTCGATGCCCTATACACCTGAATATAAAATCTCTTAGATATCTATAAGTTACACTACACACATTCAGATATTTTAGTCCTTCATAATAACTTAAATTTTCACATCCATGGATTCTCTCAGTATATTTGCAATGTACTGTTTTGAGTTTACTCATGCTAGTTTTCTTATAAGGTTTCATAATATCTTATAGGTTCATAAGTTGGTACTGGGCTATCTGCCCGAAGGCATATATTAGCCCAGCCACATTGTGCAGTATTCAGTGTCCCTTTAGTAGTTCCCTAGACCCTTGTACTAGCAGCTAGTACCCTTGGCCCTTATCTAGTAGTGCTGTTGGTGTGATCACCGGTGTGGACTTTCTGTTACCCATCCACTCATCAAGGTTCCTCAGGAAAAGTTATAGTGAGGGGCTCTGTCCTATGTAGATTGGGACCCTGTTCCATAGTAAGAGAAGTCTCTGCGAAGGGAATCTATCCCTCCAGCATGTTCTATTTATTGTTGTGTTGAGGTTTCTATCCCTAAAGTGTGTAACTCGAGTAGATTTGGTTTTGCTAAGATGGAGCATGTTCAACAATTCTGGGTTGGACATGGCTCTGTACGTTAGACAGAGATTGCCTCTGAGAAAGCAGTATGCAACAGAGAACAGTCTTAGCATTTTCAATCGTGCTGCGTAGGGCAACTGTTTGAGGACAGTAATCCTCTTGTTTAGGTACCTCTGTGGTCTCTCCAGCTGCTGGAGATGTCTAGCCAGGTACATTTGGTGCATTGTACTCAATAATGGGTCTGATGAGGGAAGAGTAGAGGGGCACCATTACATCCTTAGATCTTGATACGAACCCTTTCGTGATCAGATGGGTCACATAGAAGGATTTTCTAACCACTTTGGCAACATGGTTATCAAAGGAAAGCTGACTATCTACTTGGGTCCCTAGATCCCTTAATTCTTCTTATTTCTTATAGTTCTATAACTATCATTAACCAATTGGTTGAGGTTGGATCTACCCATATACCTAGGTCCTTAAATGAATCTACAATTTCAATTATTGTGTGCTATATTAAATATTCACCTTTCAGTTTATGTCCCTCAAATCTCATATGCTTAGTTTTTCATCTATTTATCAGCATATTATTCTCCTGTGGCCAAATGGTCAATTTAGTCAAGTTATTTTACAGGCATGTGGTATCTGTAACACATGTAATCAGTTTACCCAACTTCAGATCATCTGCATATAGACTGTAGAATACATCAGATGAAAACGTTAGGTCTGAAAGATACAATCTAAACAAGTAAGGGCCTAGGACAAAGCCCTGTGACACCCTGACTATAACCAAGGATTTCACCTGTCCATTTGCTGTATGATACTTGCCATGTCCTATTTGCAAGCCATGCAGCTATTCATCTTATCAAGAGTACATTGATTCCTAGTTGCTCTAACTTATTGATCAGTGTTTTGTGTATGACCCTGGCAAGTGCTGAAGTTAAATCTATATAAATTACTTCACAGCACAATTTTTCATTCATAGCTGTTATTATATGGTATAGAACACCATGTTACATGTGGCAATATATCTATTTTCAACACATGCATGCTGATATATGGTTTCAAGTCCCAACCCATCCAATTCTGACAATAACTTATCCAATATTACCTTCTCCATTATTTTTCTACAACATGAAAGTAGACTTAAGGGTCTATATGCACCTGGGTTTGTTCTACTCTCTTTCCCTTAAAGACAGGCATAATAAGCACATGACTCCAATCTTGAGGAATCTCCTCATATTTATATAACCTAGTAAATAATAAATATAATGGTACTGAAAGTTCCTGTTTAATTGTTCTCAGGTCATTATTACTGATCATGTTTCCTCCCTGTGCTTTATTTGGATCCAGTTTGCACAGTTCTTTTTCAATATAATCTAATATGATTCCAGTATCTGAGGGTACTTGGATGTCACTAGGACAACTTATTGCACCCTTTGTGGAACCAAACTGCTTTGCATACGATTTTGTAACTATGTCTATAATCTGTTGCATCTGTGAATAAATTTTAGAATCTATGCACTGTTTATTAATTTGCATTCCTTTACTCTTCCACATCTTATGTATCTATAAAAAGATGTCTTATTATGTTCAATATCTTTATATAAATTTTCTTAAAATTCTTCATGATCTTGTCTCACACTGTACTTAATTTGTGTGTCCAGTTTGTTTATTTCAGTTTTCAAAGTTGTAGTTGAACCTCTCTTCCATTTCTTATATTTTTTGTCTCTCACCTTAATCAGGTGTCTTGTTCTTACAGACATATATCCTTCTGATGTTGTATACCTAGATCCTGATGTTAAACATTTTTTAGATTTTTTTGCACTCAAACAATTTCTCTTTCAAAACTTTTCGCATTCCATCTACAGTTTTCCACTGAACATATCACTTCAGTAAGTTTTACATAGTGACAGTTTTGCTTCCATAAAATCTCTAATTAATCTTTCTGGGCATTAGTTTAGATTTTGGTTTGGCAGAATTATCTCGCAACAAATTAACCTTTATAACCCCGTGATCACTGTACATCAACAGTGGCAAAACTTGACTTGAAGTAACAATAATTTCTTTAGAAACACAAACAATAGCTAGTATATTCTGTCTCATGGGAGCTTTTTTACAATCTGAAGCATTTGTTGTTCCTGAATATACATTTATACCCTGACATAACTGTTTTCTAGTCATTAATCTATGAACCTAATTGTGAGTTGTTTCCTTACAAATGTTGCTGAATCAATATTATTCCTATCTGTTTCTGGTAAATTTAAGTCCCCCAGCTAATATTATTCTTCCCTCCTGTGTTTCATGCAAGAAATGTACGAATTCCTCTAGGTCATCTGCACTTGACTTTGGTGATCTATACACTCCAACAATTGTTATATATTCCAGGGTTGTCTTTATTGTCACAGTTACACAGCCTATAGTATTGTTATTATCATTGAACATGTAATAATCACAGGTCTCGTAATTATCTTTAAGTCCTATCATAACACCTCTGCCTGATTTTTTGTTAGAATGTTTGTTACAGTAAAAAATATTTATACCCTGACAGAACTGGTTTCTAGTTTTTGTACTATATTTATATTTCGAAAGCAATAACAACATAAATATTGTGGAAATGTAGCAAATTTTCCAATAGAAAACATTATTATTAATGCTATTAGCATTAACAACCATCAAAGATGCATCAGATGTTGCTATCTGTGAACTGTTAAACCCGGCAAAAATCCTGCCTAGTGTTTGTCAAATATTACAAAATATCTGTTGCAAAAGTTCTCTTCCCTGACCTTGACAAATGCACATCATCCTATCTGAACACATCTGCACCCAAAACTAGACTTGGATGCTCTATACATTTTCATTTTTTTTAAAACAGGGCATTTTATCCATGCAGGTATTTACCCAAAATCTTTTCATTCACGGTGACCTGAGTACCTTTCTATATGTGTGATTTGTGAAAAATATGTCAACACCTGTACAAATTGTACTAAGAGGGCTGTAGGTTCCCTATTAACAGAGAGTCCTTGTAGATGGGATCATTTGTACCAAAATGAATAAAAACAGATCCATATTCCTTATATTTAGGCATCCAAAGGCTTGTCTCACATCTTCTATTTTGGCTCCTGGCAAGTATAATAGTATTTGATGTTCATTATCTTCTCTGCAGATGTATGTATCAATTCCTCTAATAACTGAAACTCCAATTACAAGAATATATTTTCTGGCCAGATCTGAAGAATCATCAACTTTTAATGCAGGAATGTCTGCCCTATCAATTGTTAAAAATGAATGATTTTCATCACCATTAATCTTATTAATCCCAATATTTTCATTGGGTATTACATTTGCAAGCATACAATTCTCATCCAGCTGGCTTTGTACATCTACAGCTTGAGCCATGTAGTCAACACCTGTCTTTCTCTTCTTTTTTCTTACAGTAATGTTCTTCAGTCCTTTCATGTTAAATTTTTATTTCTTCCTTTTCACCTGCCCCTTGCCTCTTTTTTCTAACTTTTCTTTTGGAAAAATTATGTCTTCTTCTGTAGACAGAAGGTTTTCCGATAGAAAAAAATTATTCCCTGTAATCTGTGTGCTACATAACAAAGCAGTGTCCTTTTTAGTAAGTATTTTCTTTACTTTACAGACATTTGTCAGATTATTTTTCTTCCTTGTTATTTGTTGTGAACTTCTTCCTTCCTTTCTTGTTTTGTTTCCTTCTAAACACTCTGAATCTTCAAATTGCTAAACACTTGCATCCAGAATTCCAAAGATGTCAGGGGCATTGTCTTGTTTCCTAGGGTTTGAATGATCTTTACAGACAATAGATACATAATTTCCTAAATGTATTCTGTTTGTTCTTTATTTATCTCACCAGTCCAGTCATTAATATATGTAACAACACTTCTCCAAGCTATGCCAATTGCACAATTGCAATCATCATCAGTAAGTCTACATTTTCTTTTAATGATAAGCAAATCATTCAATTTTTTAAGTGAGGAACACAGATCACCAGTGTTATCTTGATGGCATACTCATTTAAGGAATCCACATCCAGCTTCAAACAAAAAATATAAAAGAAAAGAATAATCAGAATCAGTAACCACAGAGTTCAAAGAGAACTTAAATCAACTTCTATGAGAAAAATCACACAAGCAATATTCAACTACACGCTAAAGTAAGTACAGTAAAGTTGCTGTTCTGACCGTGCAAGTTCTGAAAGTCAGACAAAAGCTGTAATTCCTTTAAGTCACGTGCAGTATCTTCTGTTAACTATCACTCGCAGTCACACTTCTTTTTAACAGTAAAGATCAATAAATCACAAACCAAGATAGGATTGTTTATATAAGTTCTGGCTTGCCTTCCTTCTCTGCAGTCTGTGTGAATTTATAGCTGACTAGGCCCCTTGGGATGGCTAGAGCTTGTCTGTTTAAAATCTATCCATTTCTAACAACCAACAGTGAGAATTAAAGGTAAAACAACAAAATATAAATCAAAGTAAATGTTCTTGTCTACAAGCTATCCCTTCCTTCCTACAAACAGTGAAAAACAGGGGTAAAAACTAAAATATAAATTCAAATAAAACTTCCATTACCAGTCAAAACCAAGATAGGATTGGTTAGACAAGCTTTAGTTGTTGTTATGTGATTTCAGAATTAGTTAATCTAAATAAAGTATGGTTGTGAAATCTTACAATGTATAATTGCAATTTCAAATAGAAGAAACAAAAACTGGGTTTTGTAGAGTACAGATTAGTTATGTGTAAGTATACAGTCATCAATAGAGCATAATAGAAATTTGGACAGTTTTCAGAGTACTTTAAGCTTTACCGTTTTTGTTGACCTTTCTTTTGTATGTCTTAATTTTTCAGTGCTGTGTATTTTCATTGGGGATTTATAGATTCACTGTGTTTTTGATGGATCGTGCTTTCTGTGTTTTAGCTTTTCATCAAGTCCTAAGAGACTACATTTACTGATGTTAAAGTTAAGTTCATTACAACTACTTAACTTTTTTTGGGTGATCATCGTGTAACTTTTTGGCATTATTTATTGACATAATTATGGCACTCAGTTCTTAATAATCAACATTTGTTTATGTCAAGCTCATTTCTTGCTTTTATATTTGAGAAGAAAAGTCCAAAATGAAATATCCAGTGTAATTCCATGTTGAACAACACAGTTAGCCCCTACTGGGAAAGGCAGGAAATGCCAACCATTCTGACTTGTATCCTGTTTCTTATCCATTGCTGTACTGATTGAACTGCAGATGGATTATATTTGTAGCATTTCCATATTCTGGCTTGTATTTGGGCCTAGTGTTTGTGGAGGCTGTGTGTCTGAGCACATATTCAGAGACATTGGTTTGGCCAAAGCCGTCAGGCATTTATGTGAGAGAGAATTGTTTGAGGTGACCCATTGAAGGCGAGATGCCGAGGTACCAGGTCTTGGAAATATAAGGAGAATTGCTGCTACTACTGGCTGTTTGGTGTGTTTATTATTACTATACCATTTCGTGTTGTTTGATTTAATTGTTTGAGGTCATTGGCTGACTGAGGTCACCTGGACTACAGCTTAGACTAAGCACCTCATTGGTTCTTTTGAGATTTCTTTCTTAAAAGCTGTCTCAGGTTTCAACTTTCTGTTACATAAGAAGTTCAGTTGTGAATGCTCTGCCATTTCACAGTGAACTGATCAAAGGAAGGACACTGAGGAAACTCAGAGCTATAATATATAACATTAAGTATCCTGTTTTTTGTTTATTTTGTACTTTATTTCTTTGTTATTTATAGCACTTTGTGTACTGTGCATTTTTCTAGCTAGTTTCACTGTGTGTGAGGTATTAACTGGAAATTGTCCACTTTTATTAAGCATCTGTTGGGTTGTTTGTTTCTGATAACTGGTTACAGTAAACTCTTTTTTCTAGAGGCTCCTTTAGCTGTTTAAAACTTTCATTTAAAGGCTCACTGCTGCTTTTCAGCTGTGAAGCATTTCTGCAGTTTGTTTCCCACCCTCCCTCACCGCTGGTATAGTGTTTTTATAGTTGGTGGCTTTGCAGTTGCCCGCCCCTAGTGTAAATTTGATCTGGGACCCTCCTCCCACTCTAGTGTCATTACTTCATTCTACCCAGTACAGGGAGAACATTTGAGAAGGCCAATCAGCTTAGTTTCGGCTACTCCTTTCTCTCTTTCCACTAAAAAAAAAAAAAAAAATATCTGCTTTTACTGTATTTGTCTTTTTTCCTACTTTATTTTGCTTTTGTGTCATCTTAAAAGTACTCAATTGTATTTATTACTGCTTGGTGTAACTTATTCTAAGCCTTTTAGTTTAAGCACTTGGGCTTTAGACCAGTTGTTTTACATTAGGAAGGTTTGTGGGCTGCACTGTGGTGGCAGGACAGGTAGCTTACATCCTTCTAAGTTGGGAACTGCTGATTGAGGGCTCAGTGTCTGTTATTCTAAAAGTGTATTAGTTCTGGTTTAAGCACCTGGGCTTCAGGCTAGTTATTTTACATTAAGAAGGTTCATGGTCTGCACTCTTGTGGGAGAAGAGGCTGGACTCTGCCCTTCTGAGCTGGGAATTTCTGGTTAAAGGCTTATAGTGCCTGCATATTTGAACTATTTCTTACTGTAATTGGTACACCTTGTTTGCTGTAGCATAGACTAGATCCAGGCCTGCTGAATCTAGTTTTGTTTGTATGCTTGTTATTTCCCTGAAAAGCTAATTCCACCTAAAATGCGGCTTGTCAGTGCTTCTGTGGATCCCTAGTGATATCTGCATTGCTTACTGTACTTATTTCCTAGTTTCACTTGAAAGAAAGTTACTGTTTGTCATTTTTGCATTTAAGTTACCTTGCACTTGCTCACCAAAGCAATTATATAAGTCAGCACTAAAAAATTAAAAGCACTACACCCTCACAAACTCCCCCTGGAGTACCTTGCTCCCCACTGGCCATTTTTTTCAGTTATAAAGAAATTCCCAATACTATTCTAGCATGTCCAAAGGTCAGTTTGTCAATCTCCTCTCCAGTCCAGCTGGTGAATCTGGGAATCTTGAGGCAAAGTTACAACTGCCTCATGTACACAGACAACCCTCTCCTCCTCCCAACAAATTCCAACACATGTGAGAGATGCAACCATATAGCCAAACTGGAGGCTAAGCTCTCTCAACTCAATACTGGCATAACCAGTCAGGAGGAGAAGGAAACCACACCCACTAAAATTCCAGTCTCACATAGACCTACCACGACAGCAAACCAAACACATAAGCACACAAAAACATACTTGGAGGCTCTAAATAAAAATCTGCCTAAGCAGCAGAGACCTCCAAAGCAGACACCCAAGCAACCGCTACCCCAAAACAAAACACGTGCAACACATAGCTCACAAAGCCAGTGTGCTGAACAGTCACAGCCCTTAAGGCTAAACAACACACCTGATACACTTGTAATAGGTGACTCTATCATCAGGCACACTGACGTCCCACTCACCAGGCTGAACAAGGAGAAGGTCATGGTGAGCTGCTTGTCAGGTGCTAGGATCCACCACATAACACGAGCACTCAGGTCACTCCAAGGCAAGTACAAATATGACTCAGTCATTGTCCATGCTGGTGTGAATGACCTGAGACATCCCTCCCAGGACTACATGAAAAGAGACATAGAGGAGCTCTCTGAGCATGTAGCCCAGGCCGGTATGACCCTGACCTTGAGTAGCATCTTACCCTCACCAAGAATGATGCCACAGTATGAAGACAAGATTATCAATTTCAACAATTGGCTTAAGTATTGGTGTCATTCAAAGGGGATCCAGTGCCTGTCAGCCTGGGATGACATGCTCGACAAGCCACGATGCTTCGCTAGGGATGGCTTGCACCTGTCACCCCTGGGCTTTTGGATATTGGCAAAGGATCTTGCTACCCCCATAGTGCCTTTTTTAGGCAAGACTCAAAAGACAAACCTACCTCCATAGGTATCACAAGGGATAAGAAACTAAAAGTAATGCTACTCAATACCAGAAGTCTAAACTTCAAGATGCATGCACTCGAAAATCTCTTTAGCATGGAGAACATCGATATCTGTGCATTAACAGAAACCTGGTTCAAGGCTCACGAGAGCAACCCAGCACTACCAGGTTATACCTCATACCATGCTTTTCGGCCCCAAAACTTGGACTGAACCACAAAAGGAGGGGGAGTATCAATATTCGTCAAAGATACCCACACCTCCAGGTTGGTGGCACAGCATGAAGCATCAGAGACTATCCATGTGCAACTAACAGTGGGTAAAACTGCCTTCCAGTTTATAGCCTGCTACAGACCACCCCCCCAAACCCAGGAACCCCACTCGGCCTTCCTGAGAACACAGGAAAATATGAAGGTCTCTCCAAACACCATTATATTGGGTGACTTCAACTACCCAACCATAGACTGGGAGCATTACTCTAGCTCCAACACCCTAGCCTAAAGGTTCCTAGAATTTATAAACTCAAATGCTATGGAACAACTTGTTACCACTCCCACAAGAGGGGAAAACATACTGGACCTGATCATTACCAACATGGGGACTCTATGCTCCAAACCAGAAGTGTATCCCTCACTGGTAAGATCAGACCATAAACTAATCTCACTGGATATTCACATCCCGACCCCACCCCATGCCCAGAAAACTAGAGTGAAAAACTTCTCTAAAGCAAATTTCACACTCCTCAAAACCGAGGTGGAATCCTTCAAAGCCCCTGGGCCTGTGGATAATACGGCCCAGACTGCAAACTCCTTTATAAATGCATTCTATGAACACCTTCAGGAATGCATGGATCATGCAATCCCAAATAAAACCAAGACCCAATCCTCCAAAGGCAGACGTCCTGTCTGGTGGACCCCAGCCATAAATAAACTATACAATAGAAGGAGGAAGCTACTACATGATAGAGCAAAATCCCAAAAAGGGAAGGCATCTCTGTTCAGTATTAGCAAAAAACTACGGGCACTCATAAAATCGTCTAAGGCCAGCTTTGAGAGAAAAATTGCACAGGACACTAAGGATAATCACAAGGCTTTCTTTAGTTATGTTAGGAACCTGGGTGGGAATTCCCAGATATGCTCAGAATTAGTCCAAAATGACAAAAAATACACCGAACCCACAGACATTGCCAACATCCTAGCTGACAGGTTCAGTGCAAACTTCTCTCCCCTCCCCACCAAAAGGGCTAATATCTATCCCAGCAGAGTGCTGCCCACCTGACATCTCAGATGCTCAGGTAAGAGATGCCCTCTCCAAAGCAAGAAACACAGCATCAATGGGACCAGATGGTGTCCTGGGCTGCATCCTACATGAACTCCAAGAAGAGCTAAACCCAAACCTAAAACTACTGTTCAATCTCAGCCTTACTACAGAATATGTACCCAAAGAGTGGCGTACAGCAACAGTGGTCCCTCTCCACAAAGGTGGTGCCTCAACGGATCCTGGAAACTATCGCCCCATAAGTCTCACTAGCTTGGTCTGCAAAGCTATGGAAAGGATCATCATGGACCTTATAAATAAAGATATTGCGGACCTACAGACACTGGATCCTACCCAGTTCGGCTTTGATAAGTGCAGATCCTGTCTCTTAAACCTGGTCGATTTCTTTGAAACAGTCACCAAGGCCATTGACAAGGGGAAGATGGTCCACACAGCCTACCTGGACCTCGCAAAAGCCTTCGATACAATACCCCACTCGGGCATTATAGATAAGCTCACCAGCTTAAATATAAACCCCTATGTCACTAGATGGGTTGCAAACTGGCTCAAGGACAGAACCCACATGGTTAGAATAGCTGGAGCCATGTCAGACTCCAAACCAGTTACAAGTGGTGTCCCACAAGGCTCAGTCCTGGGACCTCTCTTGTTCGGTATATATTTCTCAGAGGTACAGGCCAACATGGAAGGACTGTGGCTGACCAAGTTCACAGATGACTGCAAACTGGGCGCCATAATAGACTCTCCAGCCAACACAAGCATCCTCCAAAAGGGCCTCATAGAAACAGACAACTGGTGCCAGAGTCATGGCTTCAAGCTAAACGCCAAAAAGTGTATAGTCATCCCCTTTGGCAAAAACAAAGTGCCTACAAATTACCACATAGGTGGTAATCCATTAAGTACAGAAGAAGTAATTAGGGACCTGGGGACCCAAGTTGATAGCAATCTCTCATTTGACAACCATGTGGCCAAAGTGGTTGGAAAAACATTTTATATAGCCCACCTAATCATGAAGGGATTCACATCTAGATCAGGGGAGGTCATCGTGCCTCTTTACTCATCCCTCATCAGGCCCATAATTGAGTACAATGCCCCTTTTGGGATGTACCTTACCAGACACCTGCAGCTACTAGAAAGACCCCAAATGTACCTCACCAAGAGGATCAAGGGGCTCAAACAGATGCCTTATGCTGCTCGGTTAAAGAAACTCTAGCTCTACTCAGTGGCATACCGCCTGCTCAGAGGCGATCTGTGCCTGACGTATAAAGCCATGTCCAACCCGGAATTAATGGACATGCTGCACCTCAGAAAATCCAAATCCCATCGAGCTATGTGCTCAAGGGACTTGAACCTCAGCACTGAAATAAATAGGACATGCTGGAGGGACAGATTCATAACCCAGAGGCTCCCTTCACTCTGGAATAAAATCCCAGTCCAGGTTAGGCAGAGTCCCTCATTGACTCTCTTCAAGAGGAATCTTGATGAGTGGATGGGAGATCGTAGGTTTACCCCGGGTATCACTTCTGTGTCACTGTTAGACAGAGGCACAGTATACTAACCTCGAAAAAGGGCATAGCAAAATTAATTTAAAATGGGTGGCGAAAGCCATGCACACTCTGGCTAGGCTTATAAATGCCCCAGGGCAGATAGCCTAGTATGAACCTATGAACCTATGAACCTATATATAGGCCAAAATGTAGTGCTGCACTTTGCACATGCAAATTATAAAGTGATCATTCTAGAATGCCTTAATAGTTGGCCAATAAGGCTCATTGCATGGCAACTACCTGTGATGGTATAACATGGATATAAAATTATAGCTCATTTATCCAAGGTTTAATGTACTGTTTTTAATACAGCATTATACAATTTTCTGAATAATTTATGCCTGTCACTCCAGTATTTACTGTATGCAATAAATCTACCTTGAAGAAAGTTTTTGCGTTGCCTACAGTTTGTCTCCTAACTTAATGTGTTCATACATACCACTTACTTTCATAGAATTGCTAAAGTGGGTATTGACTATGAAGATAACAAAAATTATGTTTTGCACATTTTGTCGTTATGGTTCAATGCTATTTTTACAAGGAAAATAACACATGCAAAGCACAATGTACAAGTCTTGTTTCCCTATTATCCTTATACTCAACTAGGATCACTTGTTTTGGGTGTTTCAATAAAGGATATTCCATTCTTAACTCACCTGTGAGTTACCTACTATTTTATTTGATTATTTTGAAGTACGTATATTAAAGTTAATTTTTATTAATGAACTAGGTGCATTACATATTTCAAGAAGTGAACTTACACCTTCCACACTGCAAAGTTTCTGCTTGGTTTGTTTAAAACTTAATGTGTACTTTTATGAATAACAGCAAAGGTTTGGGATGGCAAGACTCAAGAGGATGCTCTGTATCAGCTTGATATTTTGCACAGTCATTTCTATCTGTGCTTGAAGTATTTGTATGATGCAAGTGAAAATAGCTGCAGATTTAAACACTAATGTCTCAGGTATGACCAGAGGCCATCTGTTTGCCTTATAGTGTTCTGTCCATTAAAACTATTTAGCAGGTGATTTACCAGAGATGGTAGGGGTCTCTTTTCAGCGAGTCTATATTATATCATCAAACACTTAAAAAAGCGAACACTGATTGATTGACCTAATTTAAGCGAAAGCTTACAATCTCGAACTGTCAGATCAGCGATTTTTTTCCCAAGGAAAAAAATTTCTGATCCAAAACACATACACACAACACAAACGCACCAAACAAACAGAAATCCACACACATACACCTAAAATCTGATGCCTAACCCTACACTAAACTATGCGCACACCACTAACTACCCATTTACCTTAAGCCAAACCCTAACTCTAAGGTCCGTCACTATCGCACACTCACCTCACCCGCTCCCTAACCCTAACTCACTAAAATCTGCCCTAACCCTCAAGTCCACTCAATCGCACACACACCTAACCCAAGCCCTAACCCTAAGTCACCTAAATCACCCTTACACTCACATCCACACTATCGCACACTTACCTGAATCCGACCGGTAACTTTCCACCATAACACTGAAAATACCGAAGCAACAGAAACGGACAACCAAATTCTTTCCCTAGGAAAAAATTAGAGTTTCTGCTGCTTCGATGTTTTGCAGTTTTGCGAAAATAAGTTCGATCAATCAGCATTCGCTTTTCTAAGCATTTGAGGATATAATATAGACCCCTTTTCAGATAATCTTTAATGTTTCTTTACAATGGTACAACAGCAGGTAACTGTTGTTGGCCTGGGTTCTGTAGGTTCTGTGTTTGTTTGTACATATGTGTGTGTGTGTGTGTGTGTGTGTGTGTGTGTGTGTGTGTGTGTGTGTGTGTGTGTGTGTATGCGTGTGTGTGTGCATGTACATCTGTGTGTGGGTCTGCACGTTAACATGTTTGCATGTTTGTAAGTGTGTGTTGGAGGTAGACAATAAAAGATATTGGAACAAGTTGAATTCTGCTTTATATTAAGATTGACGTCCATGTTCCTTTGACATGACATGATGACAGTAAAAAAATTCAGAGAAGCTATGAAAACCTAAGTTGAAGCACTGGGATCTTTATCCAGTTGTGTATTATCTGTAACATGTGGGTAAAATCACAAACAGTACTGTATGGAGAAAGAAGGATGCCATCACAGTCAAAACGTGTAATGCAAAGAAGCATTCTATGAGAGGTGGTGATCAGGGTGACACTATGTAACAGGAGGGCAACAGTTCATAGATGTGAGCATTAGTGGTATGTAGATATACAATACATAATCATTCTTATACATATGGAGCTGGCACATATTCTGGATTGTGTATGGTTTACATCCTCCCACCCTAAGGATCAGTCATGCCTATAGCACATGAGCTGCTTCATGAACAGGTCCATAATTGATGTGTGAGCAGTTTGGGTTACAGGTTGCATGCTGTTCTCCGAGTGGTATTCACTATGTTGTAAAATTGAGCAATTCTCATATTATCAAGGTTCATCAAGTCTAGGTCTCTCAAGAATTGCTCCTTACCTGTAATATAACAGAGATACAGAGCAAGAAAGGAAACTGTACATGTTAGAGGCATGAGAGGATGAATTCAGAAATCCTTCACACATCATAAGGCTGCAGGTAGGCTACGTAACATTTAAAAAGGAAATTTATGGGAAGAGGATTATAACTTTTTGACTATAAGGAATTTTGGCATAACATTTTCAGGATAGCCATTTTTGGGACTTTTTAATCTAACTGTTGTGTGTGCTACTCATTTCTGTTTGTAAGTGCCATTCCACAATCATTTTCAAATATCCAATTTTAGATGCAAATTGTACTCATTCAATGTCGTCACTCAAGAGATGGTGGTCCATATGTTAAAAAGCTGTGCTCAAAATGTTTAACAAGTTTTAACAGACTTTTGGGAATTATTTTAAACTAATGCTTAAAAAATGATTTTTAGTAGAGCAATCATGTTTAGAGTTCCTTGCTAATAGCTTTTATGTCTGAACTCTTTCTTTTTTTAATGCATTTTGTTGTTTTTTTATTAGTTATGTAAATATGTCGACTGCAGACCCTTATTTCATTGCAGGTCACAGTTCATGTGGAGAGAAAAAAGTGCCTGCCGATGAGACTTTAAGAGCTTTGAGGGAGATGGGCTCCTTGACTTACTATGAAGTCTATGCAGCCTGAAATAACGTCCTCATTTGTGTCGAGCACATATAATTTGCAGATAGTTAGCAATGCAATTGGTCAGTTTTTCTGGTCTATTTTATAGACAATTTTCATACTTCAGAAGTCAGCATTGTGCACTGCATTCAAATTTGAAAGCAATATGGACCGGGGGGGGGTCTCATAACTGAATACTGCAAAGGGAATGTGGCAGCAATCCAGTGCTAGAATTACAGCAAAATTGTGGATGTATATGAATTGTGCAACTTGCTAAATTCCCCATAATGCTAAGAATGCTATCTGATTGGATTTGTGTAGTACTCTCAATAATTTTACAATTTTCCTCCAGCACAATATACCGAAAAACAGCGGGTTGACTTTTCAAATTGAGCATACAAACTTTTATATTTATAATCAGAATTCAAAAGATACCCAACATTATTTTGCTAAAAATGGTTATTTATTTATTCTTTGAATATTCAGGTTTGTGAACTGACCTTAACCTAACACTTCAGTCCTAATCTTATAGTTGCAAAGAAATGTGAGGATGCATGAAAGAGAAACAGATATCCAGAGAAGTATACATTTAGAACTTGTTAGAACTATGAAACTAAATACAATTTTCTTAAAGTGAGACTTTCTTAAGTCTGCTCATAACTAATGAAAAGTGTGTTCTGCAGCTTTAGGGGATTTGCTTGCAGGGTTTTCAGACTTCACTTTTCTCACATGTAGTGCTTTGTTTCATGTTTCCAAGAGCACAGCTGAGGCTTAAGATGCCGTATGCAATAAAAGAATGTAAAGTTTTGTTTAGCAGTAAAAATGGCAGGTTTCCCTTTCCTTACCCTGTATATCTCTAAACAATAAAAGACAGTAATGACTAGTGGTATGATGTGAATTGCCAAGTCTGTGCTGTGCATACTAATGTACTGAAAGGTTTAAGTACTGTACCACTTGCAGTGCACGTTATCCTAGCAGTAGGAGAGAACCCCAGCAGTAGAGTAAAGGCAAAAGAAATGTTTCTCATATGGTACACCACTTCATTTTTCTGTTACACTTATCAGGACTATGACATTTGCCTGAGGCATATTCACAAAGAAAGAAACCAAGAAACCAAAGAAATTATAACACATTTTTATAGGTAAAGAATTCACTAACAAAATACATAGCAAGAGATAAAAAAATGCCATAGAAATACAATAAAAGAAATAAAATACAAAAAAAACATTTTTTTCTTTTTCTTATAGGTTACTCATATATGCCTTGTGTCTGGCTACAAGGTAATGTCTGATCCAGTTCTCTCGGAAATTCTCTGGATTGCACTGTTGTGGTAGACAACATCTGACAGAAGAATACTAAAAATCTCAATAACAGAAACAATATGACAGATACTTTGCACAATGCCTATCAAGTCTACACAATTAGCTTCCTGTTAAAATCAGAAACTATGACAGACCTCTAAAGAAATTATCCTGTTCTGAGTAAGGGAAGTAGCAATATAGAATTAAGGCAGGCAGGCTTCTTGAAAGCCAATAGGATGTGAACTTGTCAAATGATCCCACAAGCTTAGTAACTATCAATCCTCTTCGTCCACTGGCCATTTTTTTTATCCACAATGCTGGTGCACTCAGTTCATGAATGGACATGTATGGGCTAGGATTTTTTTCTCCACCTAATGGGAAAGGCCATCCATCCAATCTATACTAGGGCTTTATTGCTCAGGCTGTTTGGTTACCTATATTTCATGATCTCTATTACAAGGAATGCAGGGGGGGCATTGAATGCTAACAGGGTGTGTTAGTAGGGCATATCACCATGACAGCACTGCAAACAGCTGCAAGGCATATCACCATGACAGCACTGCAAACAGCTGCAACCAGGAGTAAAAAAGACATGCATCATAAGCTTCAATTAGCTTGCTGGCAACCTATAGAAGGGGTGTACAATATGTGATGTGTAGGGCCAGAAACAGAAATGATCAGTGCTTCTGCACACCAGAAATTTTGGGAATATTGACTGTGGGGATGCAATATTTAATAAAAATAATTGAAAATTCATATTTATTTAAGAATTTCCAAATAAAAACAAAATATGCATACATTTATCATGTGCCATGTTGCCCATGTATGTGAAAACCTGATGTATAAATCATGTTTATTTCTCTGTTTTCATGAGAGTACTTTACTCCACTAATTATCTGAAATGGCATGCAGAGAGGTTGTTCATGCATACTTAGAAATGTAAAACCTAAATGAACAAACATGGCTATGTAAGGTACATATCAGCAGCACCATCTATGGCAGAATGGTCATGATAAAGCACACTCCCCTACATACCAGAAGCTCTGCATGCATATGTAATGCAGTGTAGTATATTTGATTAGCAGAGTACTGGCATTCTATTATAAAACTGCATTAGGAAAATGTTTTTTTTTTTCATATCCAGGGTCCTGTGTTAATGACCATGTTGGCATCACCACACAGAGCTGCCTATGTTGGGCTAGAATCATCTACAGAGATGTTTATAAGAGGTATAGGTAATGCCCCCTCCCATTGAGTGGCAGAGTTGATGTTCCTGGATGCATAAGTGTATGATCTCTTGTACTCATGTCAAATTATCAGCAAGACTTCATCACTGTCTACACCATTCATGGTATACTATGTTATCCAGCCTTATGTCTTACTGTTGTCTACAACTTTTTTAAATCCCATACCAGACAGGCCATGACATAACCATATGTGGATGTCATTTTGCTGAAATGTGAAATTATTATGCCTCATAACCACAGCAGCTACAAACTTCCTAAAATGTAAAAGTACAGTAGCAATGGAGCTATTATAAAAATGTTGTTATACAAGCTATGTCCAGTATATAAATTAATACAGGCAACATTTTGCAAAAACAAAAAACACTGCACAATACAATTAGATGTAAATCTTTTTCAGTATGTATCATAGATAAATATTAAGTACCTCATCTTATCACACTATGTAGCATTGTTGCCTCATACTGTGAGGTTCTCTAGTTTGGTTCTAGTCTAGGGTATGTTCTGTGCTGTGTCTGTATATTGTCCCTGTGACCATGTGGAGTTTATCTGAGTACTCCAGCTTAGAGACATGCAGCAAGTGGATTAGTGACTCTTAATTGTCTGTATGTAGTGCAAGATGTGTGTGTGTGTGTGTGTGTGTGTGTGTGTGTGTGTGTGTGTGTGTGTGTGTGTGTGTGTGTGTGTGTGTGTGTGTGTGTGTGATATGGAAGAAAGGCCTGGCAGTCCACTTCCACTTCCTACTTACCTACCAACTCTGTGACTGGTGTAGGCTGCTGGGAGGAGGCCACAATAAGAGTTGGATGTGACTGACATCATTGGATGGATGGATTATATTGTACCAACAAGAAAAATATTGTAATAAGAAATACTACTCATGAGGGGGATTTCTGCGGGTCTACTTCACTTTGCCCAAAAAACTATTATTTATCTAATACCTTTTTATCAAACCCTATTTGTTGAAGCCTTAATCCACTGAATGTTCATTTAAGCAAATTTTTTTCCCAGGGGAAAAGAACGCTTGACCATCGTTGCTTAGTTGGGGTGTGGGAGAAGAGGTGTAGCACCCCACATGAGTGGGTTTGTATATTGTTGTTTTTGTGACAATCGCTGGTTGGCCTAGTGGCTATTTACCCCTGGGAAAACTTTCTCTTAAAACATCATTCCATAGATAGAGCTTTCGACAAATGGAATTCAATGAATATGTATTCGCTAAATAGTTTGTTCGACAATGTGATATAGACCCAATTTTTGCAACCATCTTATCAGAAACTTTTAATAACGTGGGACATGATTTTCACAGAATAGTCACTCACTGGTGGGTATACCCTCATCTTGGTGAAACAGGAGGCCATAATTATATCATATCTCCTGTGAAGCAGTTGTTGCACACCTTTTACAGATTCATAGGTTTATAGGGAAGTACTAGGCAATCTACTTTGGAGGGCCGTTTTAAAGGACTGCCTTCAGATTGTAACACACTTTTAAACGAAGCACTTTTTTTTCTCTCAGTTTAAAAAAAATGGCTAAAGTAAATGAAAACAAATTTTCTGTGTACAAATTGTGTTATTTTTTTCTTTTGTGGGGCTAGCATAGTGTTGTAAATCTTTGTACTGTGTTTTTATGTCAAAAATGAACTTTTGTGGACTGGTAATATTTACTGGCAATTGCTGCTTGTCTTTCCAGGAAAGAGGCACCATTTTTGGGTTGACCATGGAACACACTACTAATACCATGGTTGACCCTTCTTCCAGCTACAAAAAGAAGAAATTAAGCAAACAGCCTTTGCCACAAAAGCAGGCTACCCATTTGTCTCAGTTGCAGGTGGGTAACTCTGCTGTGGCCATTTGTTATACCTCAGACCACTCATCTTTTATCCTGGATCCCTCTTGTGTAGCACCTGTAGCCACTATGGACTGGAGGTTATCCACATCCTATGTGGCTATTGGGGTCCCCTATGTGGGAAAGGCAGAGCCACCCACACAGGTTCTGCAACAGAGAACATAGAAGGCTATACTGTTGTGTCAGAATGTTCTGTCCATCCCTGGGGAGGTTGCTGCTGCCATTGGTAACATGATTGTCATCATTTTTCTGTCAAAAAGAAACATAAAGCCAACCATGTATCTACTCCCCAAATGTCTCTGTATAGGAGTAGTGCACTGGGTATGTCTCAGAGTTTAATGCAGGCTACTTACTGATCCTTCTTTCAAAGTACTTCATGTTAAAAGAAAGAGGAATTCCAATTTTCCTGAAGAGATTCAAGATTCTGAATCTGAACAGGGAGATGCAGTGTAGAGTATAGTTTTTTTCTTCAGATTTCTGATTCAAACTCAGACTAGAGCTCAGTGCCTGATCCTCCCTGTGGGTTTTTCTCTTTCTTTAAGACTACAGCTAGAATGTTCCAGTGTTTTCAGTGAAAGAACATTAAGGTTCCTAAATCCTCACAAAATACTATGAGTTGTTACTATACTTCCTCAAATGTCCAGATTTTCGCAGAATGTCAGGATATTTGCCTCATATTTTTAGTCTGTTTCTCATAAAATGTGTGGTTTTCTAGATTTTTGCAGTAAATCAGTAAAGATCGAATTCACTAAATAATGACAAACAATTGAATTTCAGACTTCATATCTTTCAGTAAATGTATGGTAACATAAGACCTTTTATTTTAGCAACTTTCTAAGTTTATAAGAGCAATATTTAAAATATGCCCCTATTTTGGTGTCTTTGTCCCCCTATTATTTTTGTCATTGTTCCGATTTTTTGTGGTAAGATGTTGAGAGCTATGCTCATAAGTGATACATTAGCAAACCTCAAATACCCACCAAACACAGTTAACTTTACTGAATATGTGGAAGCATGCACTTAACCATATTAACATGTAAACAGCTGCATAGATGCAGCTGTACCTGTTAGAAACAAGAGAAGGGCATACCACCAAACAATTCTTGCTGATGGAATGTTAATATCAACACAATTTACAAAAAAAAAAAAGGAACAGATTATTGGCTATAAGCAATAAAAGCAAAGCACAAAATGATAGAGACCACATCAGTAATTAAACAGGCAACTCAAGTGCTTAATTAAATCTACCAAAGTCAAGTAAAGGGGAAGATAGCCATCCATGCAAAATATTATCACTGAGCCTTTTTTAGTTGCACTGAGATGACTGCAAATGGTGGTACCTACAATGAAGCTGAAGACATAGCTAATCTACTGACCAATAAAATCTGCTTAAACTTTACCCCTCTCTCATCCCCATCTGTCTTACGTGAAATGTCTGAAACTGACTTGTTACCAGCAAACACACAATACCAATTCCTGAAACGCTATGAAAAGCAATAAATACTGCATTAATGGGTGCTGACACTGTTCCAGGATGCATCTTGAATGGCATGAAGCATGATTTAGCCACACCCCTAACAACATTGTTCAGCCTTAGCTTCTGCATGGGTTTTGTACCAAATGAACGGAGAACATCAACGTCTCCCTGTATAAGGGAGGACCTTCCATGGAATCAGGCAATTGCAGACCCATAAGTCTGACACACCTCATATACAAACCAAAGACATATGGAACCTCAAACACTGGAACATTCACACTTTAGATTCATCAAAGGCACATCATACTTATTCAATCTGGTGGAATTTTTTGACAAAGTTACTAAAGCTATGAACTAAGGTAGATGGTACACACCATCTACCTTGAACTGGCCAATGCTTTTTGACACAATATCCCACTCAGCATAGTACAAAAGCTTAATAAACTAGAAATAAACTCTTTTGTCATCAGATGGGTTGCCAGCTGGCTCACAGGAGATCACACTAGGAGAACCTAGTTCCATAAAAAAACACTTGCCAGTGGAGTTCCTCAAGGGGTGGTGCTAGAATATCTTCTGCTTTATATCTACTTCTCAGAAGTAAAAGCCAGTTCCAAAGGGCTCTGGATAATGAAGTTTGCATGTGACTGAAAGATAGGAGCAAGGCTATTCTCAAACAATTTGTGCTAGACTCATGGACTAAAGCTAAATGCCAAAAAGATGCATCATTGTCTCCTTTGGAAAATCAACTTTCCTCAGGAATTACCACATTGACAACACACTCCTAAGAGCTGATGTGGTAACAACGAAGTTTGGGTGGCTATGTGTACAGTGACATAAATTTTGACCAGCATGTGCCCACTGTGGTAAGAAAGTCCTTCGATACTGAGCAATTCATAAACAAGGGAATTGCTTCTAGAACCAGAGGTGTCATTGTCACTCTTACTCAGCCGTCATTAAGCCAGTCATCGAAAATAGTGGCCCATTTGGCATGCATCTCTCCAGGCACATGCAAAAATTAGAATGTTGGTCAAGATAACTTAAAAAAGGACACAAGTCCTAAACAATATGTCCTGTATGGACTGCCTCAAAGCCTATTGCTATATTCAGTCTCTTACAGACTGCTAAGAGGTGACATCTGTCTAGCATACAAGGAATCCGGAAAACCATTATTAATGGACTTACTTCATATCCACAGGTCAAATATAATCAGAAGTACTTAATCCAGGGACCTACATTTCTTCTGTAACATTAACAGAATGGCTTGGAGCAATATTTATATCTCTCAGAGAACATGACTGTTATGGAACAGACTCCTCATCCATGTAAAACAAATCTCATCCCTGACCGCATTCAACTGTAACCTGGATCAATGGAGAGGAAATAGGAAAGTTTCCTCAGGACTTCCGACTACTAATGTACAGAGGCAGCTAATAAATGCTTTACCTAAATGCATGGGTCCCCTCCAGATATCTATGTTTTGATTGAGTAATTCTGTCTCATATACTGCATAGTGGTTTTATGTTGCAGTAATCAGAGAAAAGGGAAAAGGGGAAAGGAGGGTTTATGCTCTTTTCACACATTTTCCCTATTTTGTTAGTCTTGTTGACCTCTGAGCTCATATATTCAGGGATGATGGATGTTAGAAGGTGGGGTGCATCAGAATGTTTGGTGATATTTTTGACTACTGATTCTTTGGAAGGGTGGCATTTAGAAATGTTGGTTTAGATCTCACCTTGCATAACTGGGATTCAACCAACTGTAGTAAGCATCATGGTCTCATAATTGATCTTTATTTGGAAGTGTGACATTTACATGCTTTAGTTTTGATCCAGTTTCTGGTAAAAGCAAACCAATAAATTGTAGTAAATTATTGTTAAGCATTAGGTTACTTGGAAACATGCATGTATCGATGCACAAAAAGTAACCTCAAGGTACAGTCATGACCACATGACTTTCACTAACAGAAGATGTATTGTTATAATTACTGAGAAATGGTTATGTTTGCCTAAAATATTTGTTATGATTTTTAGATGTTAAAAGTAACCTTAAACTGCAAGCTGTTTATAAAACATGACATGAAATGGTATCAAAAAAGGTGTCCATAAGATGTGAAATCATTAACAATTAACTTTATTATAGGCCAAAACATTAATTGTGAATGTAAAGTAACATGATGCATTAAACTATAGAGTTATGCTTGGCAAGCAAAAGGCAGAGGTTTGTTGAAATGCATAGACATTCTACCCTCAGGGAAAACAAGAGACCCTAAAATCATGCCTCATACTTCACTGGTATAAAAAACACTGCTTTTCTTCAGTTCCAATATAACTTGTTATTTGCATTTGAGCTATCTTGTAGACTTCAGGTCAAAAAGAACTCAAATCATTGGGAAAAATTAAATGCAAGTGAGTTTCAGTGAGACTGCCACATTCACTGTCTACGTCTGTGGGAGTGAGGGTGTCCAAGCACCTGCAGCCCCCAGGCGGATGCATACCAACTCATGGAGCATACACACAAGGAAAGATGAAAGAAGAAATGTTACTAATAGAAAGGAATCATTGCCATTGCATACTTAGAAACTGTTCAGCAGTGATTTCCTATGGGAAAACAACAGTGGGTGGGGGTCAAAATCAACATATTGAACTCAACTAGACTAGATAGAACCTTGTCCAGTTTATACTCAAAGAGATACAGGGAATTCTTTTTTTATAGATTTGTTGGAACCATACTAAATTGAGGCAGCAATGGACGGGAACATCAGCACTAAAAATGTCATTCTGTAAATTTCTGGAGAATGATCTCCCATTTTCTGCATCTATACCCTCAAGTGAGACAGGAAGCAGTCCTTATTATTTTAAAAAGAGAAGAAGACAAAGAAGTTAATGAAGAAGTAGGTACATACAGAAACTACTACTGAAAACAAACTAATATGATGGAATTTCCATGCTCTGTACTTTCTCCAAACTAAGTATTAGTAACATTCCTAAAACAGCTTACTGGAAAACCCATCCCCTGAATTCTGCATGCCTTGCACGGTGTGCAGGATTAGTGCAGGAGCTCCAGCAGGCAATATGTCTGCCGTACGATCCAAGAACAGCCTGCAGGTATGTGCATGAGTGCGCCTGCACTAGTCCGTCATGGACTAGGCCCCTGTATGTAAATCACCCCATATGCAGGAGAAATCCATGCAAATGAGTTGAATTTGTGATCCAGGAAGCTTTAAACCAGCTGTGCAGGACTAGTGTAATCTGTAGAAATGTACTCGGTTAGTAACCGAGTACATGTTTGCAAAATCCAACAGTGACAGCTCCAAATAAAGTCTGCATATCAGTCAGGAAGCATGCCAGTGGCCAAGTATAGAGCCATTGGCATTGCAAGCAGCCTAAAAAAATTAAAAAAAAAAAAATCAATTTTTATTTATTTATTTTTTTTGCCAATCTCGGCTGTTTAAGTGTAGGGATCAGGGAGAAAATAATAAAATAAACCTAAAATAAGCATTCTAACTAAAATACTAAACAACTAAAGATGGACAAACAAGTAGCGAAACTGCCCAGAAAAACAGCAAATTTAATGTAGTGAAGTGCTTTTCGTTTGCTTATTAAGCAAACTTCTTCAGACAAACTACAAAAGTCAAAGACCATTATATACTAGTGACATCATTGATTAATGAAACAATTAAAATAAAATAATCAAGTAATCAAGTAATTACATCATTAAATGCAATAAACCTAATTGACTCCAAGACAACAACTAGTACAGAATCTAAACTAAAATAAAAAGTTAAAGGATCATAACCACATAAGTCGTATATCCCAGTAACATTCAGAATACACGTAAAAAATTATTTACTAGATATATATTGTCTACTCAAGATGTGTAAAGTATATACGTTAAAAATAATTAGTAAATTTGTTAAAAATTTAGTTACTTCAATATAATATAATAATATGAAAATATTAAGTAATACTATATAATAAATATTATATGATAAAACCATATAGTAGAACTTGGGTATATATGTGCATCTACCTATACAGTTAAGATATACAATAGAAATACAAAAGCAAAACAGATACTCCTTGGGAAACACCTGATGTACCTGCACATGCACGCATAACTGGAATACCCAATGCATATCTGTGTGTCAGATGCAAGTAGTGTCCATAGCACACATGCACCCACCTCATGCAAGCACCACCCACAGACACCTCTATGGTCATATCCCTGTTGTGGTGAATGGGTACATTAAGACCCCATCTGTATATGGCAATAGCGGTAGACTGCAGCATGCAATGCAGATGTGTCCCTAGTGGTAGGTAGCACCCTGCCAGCATCCACACCACCTGAACAAGACTGTTAGGAGGTACTGGCATGAACACCTATCACTCTTACCCTGTCACCCCAGGGGAATATACTGTATGGTGGTCTGGGACTGTAGGACTGACAGAATGCAACAACCTGCCACATCCATCTTGCAGCAACACCTAATGCCCCACAGGCATCTGTCAAAGGCCTGTGTCTCACATGTACTGCCAATGCATGTTATGTCACAGACAACCAAATAACAACATAACACTCTCCACATAAGCCATATGCAAGGCCATGTGGACAAACCACAGTAACATGTCCACCATAAGATAAGCCCATATTGTCATGCTGATGGGCAAACAAATATGGGATCCTCTGCCAGTAATGTACCAAGGTGCTGAACCAGATACACAAACCCAGCACCAAGTGTCTGCAGCTCCCCCACCAGAATGGCATAACTTATCATGAATACATAGGTGTCTGCCCACAATACTGGACAAAGCCACAGTCACCCTTGTCCCCAAAGACACCACTGTGAGCAAGAATGTCCGCCTGCCAGTACATGAGGACAGAAAACATCACTGTGTATAACAGTACATATCTAAATATCTCTGCTAACAGCAGTACCATCCAGCTGAAGCAGCACAGACACAATCACCTACAGTACACACTATCCCCTGCACATTTTGTCCCGTATTGCCAAATGATTGATGGATACCCTGCAGAAACAGTATGCTACCTGTAGGTGTACAACACAAAGGTCTACACTGCAGTACAAACTACCTGGACTCGATCCACACATTCAGTATAGATGGGCATACTGGGCATGCTCACACACTTAAACAAATGAAGGCCATGTCTGAAAACCCCAGTGGACCAGACACATCTGGCAGTTGCAGATGTTAGTGCAGGCACTAATCAGTATGCTCCACTCATGCTTTGCACACACAGTGGATGGGAATACAGACATATATCTAAGGACAACATACTATAATAAGCCAAAGGTAGGTGTACATAAATGTGTGGAAGAGGGTGACTGTGACAAGGAGTCATCTAGGCCTGTCCCACCCAGCACACAGCCAAAAGGCCACAACCACATGAGGTTCAGATGTCACTCACTGTAAATACTAGCCACCAGTATCTGTCAGCATTACTGACTATGTGGTGCAAGTGCTAGCTGTGCAACATGACTGTACAAGGAAGTAGTCATCTAGCAGCTGTATACACGTACCTGTGAAATATGACCCTGTGTGTGCCCACATGTGGTGTGTCAACCTCTAGTCAAATGGGTTATGGCCCATGGACAAACACTGCCCTCCCCAATAGCCCAACTATGACAAGCCTGCTGAGGTCATCCACTGTGAAATACACCTTTGGGAGAGTTGTAGCCCAGTAATCTCCATGGTGTGCTCTATAACTGTGTACTGCTGTAGTGTGATAAACTAGTTAGGTAGGAGTTCCAATCCCAGACATGGCAACTGTGTGTGTGTGTGTGTGTGTGTGTGTGTGTGTGTGTGTGTGTGTGTGTGTGTGTGTGTGTGTGTGTGTGTGTGTGTGTGTGTGTGTGTGTGTGTGTGTGTGTGTGTGTGTGTGTGTTTGTGTCTGTCTGTGTAGAGCGCAATGTTTTTTAGGGTAGTCACACTCCCTAAAATTCAAATGATCTGCTTTGGTAAGGCTGCTGTAGTCATCCACCTAGAAATACACCTCTGGGAAGGTTATATCCCAGTAATCTCCATAGTGCTTCCCATAACTCTTTACTGCTATAGTGTGATAAAATAATTAGGTAGGATTTCTAATCCCAGGCTTGGCAAGTGTGCGTGTCTGTCCCTGTCTGTGTAGAGAGCAATTCTTTTTAGGCTACTCACACTCCCTATAATTCGAATCCCCTACTTTGTCAAGGCTGCTGATGTCATCCACCTAGAAATGCACCCCTGGGATGGTTGTAGCCCAGTAATCTCTGTAGCGCATTCCATAAATGCATACTGCTGTAGTGTGATAAAATAGGTAGGTAGGAGTTCTAATCCCAGACTTGGCAAGTGTGTGTGTGTCTGTGTGTGTGTGTGTGTGTGTGTGTGTGTGTGTGTGTGTGTGTCTGTCCCTGTCTGTGTAGAGAACAATTCCTTTTAGGCTACTCACACTCCCTACAATTCAAATGCCCTACTTTGTCAAGGCTGCTGATGTCATCCACCTAGAAATACACCTCTGGGAAGGTTGTAGCACAGTAATCTCCGTAGCATGTTCCATAACTGCGTACTGCTGTAGTGTGATAAAACAGGTAGGAGTTCTAATCCCAGACTTGGTAAGTGTGTATGTGTGTGTGTGTGTGTGTGTGTGTGTGTGTGTGTGTGTGTGTGTGTGTGTGTGTGTGTTTGTGTGTGTGTGTCTGTGTAGAGAGCAACTCCTTTAAGTATACTCACACTCTCTACAATTCAAATGCCCTGCTTTGGCAAGGCTGCTGATGTCATCCACCTAGAAATACACCTCTGGGAAGATTGTAGCCCAGTAATATCTGTAGTGTGTTCCATAACTGAGTACAGTTGTAGTGTGATAAAATAATTAGATAGGAGTTTTAATCCCTGACTTGGAAAGTGTGTGTGTGTGTGTGTGTGTGTGTGTGTGTGTGTGTGTGTGTGTGTGTGTGTGTGTGTGTGTGTGTGTGTGTGTGTGTGTGTGTGTGTGTGTTTAGAGAGCAATGCATTTAGGCTACTCACACTCCCTACAATTCGAATGCCCTACTTTGGCAATCCTGCTGATGTCATTCACTGTGAAATATACCTCTGGGGTTAGCCATCCTCGTGACGCATCCTATAACAGCATCATACTGTAGTGTGATATAGAACTTTGGTAGGGGTTCTATTCCCACACATGGCAGATGTGGATGTTTTTATCTGTTTCTATGTCTGTGTAGGGAGCAATGCATTTTAAGCTAGTCTCACTAAGTACAATTCAAATGCCCTACTTTGGTAATCCTGCTGTCATTCACTGTGAAATACACCTTTGGGGAAGGAGTACTCCAGTAATCTCCATGGAGTGTCCTATGTGTGTGCGTGTGTGCATGTGCATGTGTGTGCATGTGTGTGTGTGTGTGTGTGTGTGTGTCTGTGTTTGTCATTTGTATCCTGTGTGAAGGCAATGTCAGTCAACAACATACTGAAAGGTCATACTGGGCATGCTCACACACTTAAACAGATAAAGACCATGTCTGAAAACCCCAGTGGACCAGACACATCTGGCAGTTGCAGATGTTAGTGCAGTCACCCCTCAGTATGCATCACTCATGCTTTGCACACACAGTGGATGGGAATACAGACATATATCTAAGGGCAACACACTGAGTGTGTAACAACTGGACTAAATGTGGTGCGGGTTTTGCAAACTTCTTATATGGTGGGCCAAGTATATATCACAATGTCCACCATACAGGGATAACAGATGTGAAATAGCCGAGAGGCTGGGGTGCAAATCCATACCCCTAAATGTGACATCAATGCCAGCTGAACAATGTTAGCAACCCTTGTATTACCCAGGGAATACTCTCAACCCATGTCTTATACATACACAGACTTGTCTAGGCAACAGCCGCTCTGTTGGTAATACCCTGCATATTGCCCAATGATATTAACCATGGTGTAATTGCAGTGGGCTACAGAGGGCATGGCACCCTGTCCATCAGTCCAATAGGCATGTACATGCCAACAGTGCACCTCCCCCATGTTCCCCACTTTCCCACTGGACACCTGGAACACCTGTGGTGCCATCAAATGTGACCCAAAAAGGACATACCATGCCTGAAACACAAGCCCTGTATGGACAGATGCCATTGACACCAGGGAATACTGGTATCATGCTATCATTAACAGTTCCCGTCACATGAGGCCAGGACTGGCACATCTGATGATAACAATCTGTGTACACAACATGGGCCAGACACCCCTGGTACAGTTCCACATATCACTGTACATGCATGTGGGAGGTGTGCACATCCCAAACACTGTTCATATCATGGACTAAGGAACACATACATGGCAAGCAATGCACAGCATAGGACACACGAAATAGTCACCCAGGTGACTGGATGGTGAATACAAGACACTACACCCCTGATCCATATTGCAGACCATTGCCATGTGGCCTGATGCGAAGGTATACCCATCACCTAGCCTTGTATAGCCATCTGGCACCATCGAACACAACCCACCCATGAAGCAGTGCATTCATGCATGTCAGTACTGGCACCCGTGTCTGTGTGTGTGGTGTATGATGCATATGACCACATTCACAATCACTACAACCCCCATTGGCATACTGAAGCATGTTGTCTGATGTCAGACACCTCCACATACCCTTTGCACATATAACCTCTGTATGACCCCTGTGGTGCATGTGATACCTTCACAGTACTGTGTTGTGGAAATCCCACTAGTGATGAGTTGTATTCCTGGCCCTGCCAAGTGTGTTAATGTGTGTGCATCCCTGTGAGAGTGTGGCTGTGTTGACGCTGACACCTGTTCATGTGGACAGGCACGAGTACTACACCTACCACATAGCTACCATATCCCTGTTGCAGATGTCACTCACCATCACATATACGTTTTGAGTGCTCCTCAACATGTAACCTATGTGGAGCATCCAATAACTGCATGGGTATGTGATAACACTACATAGTCATCAGGGATTTGATACCCTGTACTTGTAGGTGTGTGACACGCACATGCTTAAGTTTTACTCTCCCACCCTCCCTGGCTTTTCTTTGCCATTGTCTGCCTCTTTCGCTCCCTCTCTCGTGGATGTGGAGACTTACACCTGCATTGCTTAGGCAGCAGCATGTCTATTTTAAGTGATGCTCAGGATCAACTGATGGCTTCTGCATGAATTGCAGCCCTCCTCTAGCTGATTGCAAGTGGAACAGCTGTGGTAACATTCTCATAGACAATTCCATGGAAACACACACCACTATCTAGAAACATCATGTTGCTGTTGGGCTTTTCATTCACTGTGAGCAGGAACTCAATCTGTTGTTTGGCAAACAGCATCTCAGATGGATTAGGGATTTACATCTAACAACATACACTGTGGAAACAGGCCAACACACAGGAGGGGAATGTGCCTGACCTGACTACAGACTAAGTGCTACTACCCTGCATTTGGAGTAATGTTGGTTTTAACAGGGTTAGTGTGAATATGGCTGTCTTACATGGTTTCATATCTGCCATGTCAGTGCTATGTTTATGAGGGAACACCCATCTGTAGGGTCATCTGCAGACTGGCCAGTGTGTGGTGCCTTTTGTTTCAGGTGTTACCCACAGAGCACCTATCTGTGAACTGCAGAAGGTATTGTGAGGATTGCAGTCTGTAGATGGTGATAGCCATGAGAGTTACTGACTTCATATCCCTCATAAGATATATGTTGCATCAAACCCTGTTACAACAGTAAATGTATGAGGTTATCACAGCAACATGTCAATAATGGCCCTGCATATGTGCCTCCAGCCACAACCCTGTCAACATTTGCACATATGTCATGCAGTAAGGGGTGCATATGTGCTGTACACCATAATTAGTGACATCATATCTGACAAGCCAGTGAGATATCAGACTGCTACACATGTTATGTATAGTAGGGGTTATATTTGATGACATAACCTGGACATTCTGTGGCTGTGTGTACAGTACTGAGGTCTGTGTACTTATGGTGATTGTCAGCAGTGTGTGAATTGTTAACATGTACCTTGGCCTGTGTATAGACTGTGGTAAATGTCATTGTTATTGGTCCTGTTCTATCTGATGTTACATGCTGCTCCACTGTATGTTATCCTATTCACTGCCATGTTTGTAGGGCCATACATGCACATGTCCTGTACCACAGACAGGCATTGGAGCACACTGTGTAGTGGCCCAGTATATGTAGGGTTAGTGTGTGAGTGGCACATATGAGGTTGCTGTTGAATAGATAGCCCATATACTGTAATAATAAGCTAGCATACCATATGTGGCTGTGTTCACATTGGTTGTTGTTATGCACTTTTACACAGGTGTATGTTACTCTGTGCTTTGGCATGCCTGTAGAGCCTGCTATATATGCAGGTACATATGCATTCCCCCATAGGAGATGTAGGCCACTTTTGAGCCAGTCTGCCTGAAGCCTGCACAGTGCTTTGTTACATGCCTAGCAGCTTAGTGTTTTTGCCCAGTGAGATGTAATGTCCAGATACTTGCCAGATATACTGCTGCCAGGCCACCATAACAGTCATGTATGTCAGACAGAGCAGTGGGATGCTGTGCAGATGTATGTCAATATTTAGTGGGTAGTATGTGGCCATGGCATCTCTGCACCAGCAGTTATTATGTGGCAGGACAGGCAGGGATATGTGAATGCATAACCTATGGGGGCACATGTATACAAGTTGTTCGTGTTATACCCATCTACATGGCTGTTAACATCCACATTGTCAGGATTGGTCCACATGTCTTGCACTATGGGGTTATGTGTATACCTCTAGACTGTCCCGAGTGTGTCAGACTGTCCACATATATTGGCCATTATCTCTGCTGAAGTCCACAGGAGCATTACATGCTAGCAGTGGTACTGTACTATGATGTCCTTAGGATGTCTGTCAGTAGCCAATGGTGCACATATTAAAAGCAGATGTGACTCTCACACACACCATGTCTGTGAAGATACTCGCTATTACAGTAGCAATAGTCTACAAATATACCTGCTACACATACCTGACATCACCTTGCACTACGATTTTGGGACTATAGGGGCTGAGGTATGGCTACACTCCATGTTCAGGACATATGGTGAATATATATGTACATATAATTATCCAGATATCTATACAGACATACACATGAACATATCGACATAAGATGGATATGTATATGTACATAGCTATACAAATAAACACCCAGATATATACATATACTGAGCAATATATGTCTACACATATACAGATAGAGATACATATGCACATATACATATGGATCTCTACATATATATTGACATTAGAAGGTATATCAGAATAGATATGCATGCACATATAGCTACTGATATCTACATATATACAAACATAACTAGGCATATCTGTACACATAGGATGTGCATACGTTAATATCTATATATACATATATCTATATATACATATACGTATATCAATATAGGGTCTATATTACAACAGCGAAGAGGCATTTAATCGAATGCCTCTTCATCGGCACATATAGAGCGAATGCACTAAAGTGCGAATGCTCAGAACAGCGATTTCTTTCCCTGGGAAAGAAATCGCTTGGCCCTCCCCATGTTTGCCCCTTTCCCCACTGTAGTGCGGTCTCGGAGTTGGTCTATTTAGTTAGGGGTGTGGGGGGGCACAGCCCCCCACGTTGGGGGGTGTGGGGGCAGATCCTCCCACATTGTAATGTTTGGAAGTGTGTTTGTTTGTGTTTTAGTACTACCAATTTCATTCCCAGGGAAAGAAATCAGTGTTCTGAGCGTTCGAGCTTTTGTGCATTCGCTATATATGTGTCGGCTAAGAGGCATTCGATTAAACACCTCTTCACTGTTGTACTATAGACCCATCAATATATACATATATCTATATATACATATATGTATATGAGAGTGCTACAGAATCCTGAAAGCCCAAAATCCTGAAGACCATCAGGGGTGAGCTGCCTTAAGGTATATGGATGTACATTACTATGTAATCCACCTTAGTTAAATGCAGGCCTACTGCCACATGCCATACAGACTGTTCTGTTTGTCAGTGTGCTTGTGATGGTGTCAGTTGTGCCTTGTTATGTAACAGTTACATCCCATTGTGTCAACTGAGGTCTTTACCCCCTAGGGATTGTTTACAGAGTGTGGATAGAGGCTGCTGAACTATACATCTGCATTACTAACTGTTGATTGTTTGGTATCCTGTGGCCCAGTCTGTCTTTGCTATTGTACTACTTGATGGCCTTGGCCTGGACAGCAACATTTGTTAACTTTTTCAGACTACTGCATTAGTATAACTGTTTTACAGTTGTATTACTCAGTTTATATGGATGTCCATGTCTAAACAGCTATACCATATTGCATATACAACTGTAATAGTACACAAATAAAGCTTTCCCATTTATGCAAACCTGTGTGTGGTGTTATATCCTTTGATTTCTCTGTGGGTATATGTTGCAGGCAATGACTGTCATTTGTATGGGTGGTTCATACAGTCTCCACTTGGTAAGGTGGTAACTGTAGGAATAGTGGCTGTTCCATATTGTTTGCACCTACTACTTATGTATCTTACTATACATATCTCTGCATGTGTATGTGTAGTTAACTACATATCTATTTATATATATATATATATATATATATATATATATATATATATATTTATATAGATATATATATATAGATATATCCATATATCTATATATATATATATATATATATATATATATATATATATATATATATATACTTACATAAATATAACTATGTCCGTATATACCTACATAGATATATATATATCAGATTACATATATATAACTTGCTGTATATATTTAGACATATATACATAAATATATATATCTATATATGTAGGCATTTGTATGTATATATATATATATATATATATATATATATATATATATATATATATATATATGTATATATATATATATATACATATATATATATATATATATATATATATATATATATATATATATATATATATATATATATATATATATATATATATATATATATATATATATATATATATACACATATAGATATGTTTTCTCTATTTAGATAATATATATATACACACACACACACACACACATACATCTACATGTTGAAATACATTTCCTGTACTGTTGAATGACTGGGCTGGATGATATGTTTATGAAAATATCAGGGTTATGTATATCTGACATGGCTTAGTGGTAAATCACTTTGGCTATGTTGTGCAGGGTTTGAGCCTTGCAAAGGCTGTTTATTTTGTTGCTGGGCAGAACAAGGGGCATTGGATACAGAATGATTAAGGCACATTTAAGCAGGTGTAAGTGGTTTTGCGTGGGTTTGCGCAGAGGTAAGCACTGCTAACTTCTGGTTACAGTTTCTTATACTCAGTTAGCTTCTAAATTGCTTAACCAGTGCAGGCATTGCTTATCCCCATGCAAACAGGCTGAAACCCACTTACTGCTGCTTAAAAGTGCTTACTCCTATTTATCCCAGCGCTAATGTCTTTAAAAGAAAAGAAAAAAGGGTTGATAAGAAAGTTGTAAAAAAAAGGGCACAAAGAGGAAAAGACAGTAGGGGAAATAGCAAGGGATGTGCAGGAAGGGTGTGAGGAAGATCCATAGCTGCCCATTTCTTCTACAGCAACAGCTGTGCATATACACTGAATTTGGAGGTAGATTTGGACACTTACACCCTTGGGAGGGGTTGAGGACAAGAATAATAAGTTGTGATGCTAATTAGACCCAATTACATATGTCCAGTGGACATGTGTGCAAAATGGATAGCTATGTACGGGGTGAGATCTTTATTTTGGTAACAGATTGCCCTATTCTTTTCAGGTGAGAATGGGTTGTTGGGGAGGAGTAGTAGGTATATTTGTTGAGGTAGGTTGGGTAGGTTAGCAGACAAGACAAACAAGATGCATACAGGGGCAGTATATGACTCATGTGGGGGGTAAACACCTTGATGGGGAGGGGTGTTGGGAAATCGGAAGCCCATTAACTCCCTAGTGGAAACAGTGGGACTGAGGTCCCCACACATGGGCAGTCACCACTGCACCTTCACAGCCCCGATGGTGGCTGTGCTGGGGGCTGAGATGTAGAGCCAGACTGACACTCTAGTTGTGACACATGGCCCTAGAGCTAGCATAAAGATCACCAAGCTGCTGGTTGTGCTCGCTACGCACCATGACCTCGACCTGGTGATGGGTGACAGGTTCCTATCTGCGCCCATGCCCGGGGGCAAGCCCCATCCCCTGAGGCGGTTCCACCCGAAGGTAGTGTAGGACCAATGGACAGGGAAGTCCCGGGTTGGGCCCCAGGCATGCTGGTGCCCAGTGCCATGGCCAGCTGAGGTGGGACAGGTGGGTCCACTGGGACTGGCCTTCCCAAATGGGCTATAGTATTTAGATTTCATCATCATATGTGGGTTAGTAATAGTCAACACATTCCAGGTTTAGGTATAACATCATGCATAGATATTCCCATCAACTCAAATACCAGATACGGAACAGTTGCATAGCAAACAGAACACATGCATATATGAGACCACAGTGGTAATAAGAACAGCATGCAAGTACATTGATAGCACCATGCCATCAATGTTGGAATAATTCATTTTAGCACATGCATTGGAACAATTAAAATATTTATCAAACAATTGGACATTATCAGAACATAGGTGTCATTACATACCAGTTGAGGTGGGTATGTTGATTATTGTTGGAGATATGGTGGAGGGAGAGAAAGATGTCAGTTAAAAACTAGTATATTCCTGTAGTTCACATTACTTTCCTAGTCAGTGCTGTTATCTGTACCTTATAAGTCTTACTGTACTACCCTATAGCCTTAGTTTGGACAGTGATATGGCTGTTGTCATTGTTATACATTAAATGGTTTTACCTGCAGTATATCCCTCTTACCTGGTATACCTGTGGAAGGAATGTTTAACACTAATTAACTGTTTCTACACATACTCTCAAATTCCAGGTTGATGTGCACATAGCTATCCAACTCTTTCTGCACAGACTCTGGCCATGTGTTGACCACATGCAGGTGTGCCGGGACATATCTAGAATATTGCCCTCTTCAACCTTTAGTGATCTGACACACACATATACATGCTTTCCTACACAGTTATATTATGTAGCACAGTGTGGGTGCCAGGGATCAATGATACGTTATTATTCAGGGAAACTGCAACACTCACAATCCCTTACAATATCAGAGTGAACAGTACCAGTAAAGGTTATAATGGTCTTTATTTCTCAGCACAGTGTTCATATCCAACGTACCTGTGGGAGCAATGTTTGGTAGCATTACCTGACTGTTGCCACACAAACATCCAGATTACTCATTAGTATTATGCACATACATCTCACTCTGTTACTGGGCACACTCTGGTCACAGCTTGACTACATGGAGGTGTAGATAGGACATACTTGGCTTATTACTCTCCTAACAGTTTCGAGGATTGCTACAGTGACAGGTTTGTTCTCATAGATTTTTGACAATCACTTGTATTCCCTGTTTGTTGGCTAAACATCTCTGGGATCATCCCACAGACTTACCAGAGGGAAAGGCAGCAGATATGGGCCCATACACTGGACATTCTGACCTCATCTGTACAGTTGTGGTGTATGATTATGTATGCAGCCTACTTCTACTCCCAGGATTCAGACCATGGCTGTGTCTGCTACAACTCCTACCATCACAGTTGTGTCTGCGATATAGATATTGCTGTATATCTCCTATCTGCTTTCTATCTTATTAATCCCCTGTGCTTTTGCATTCTGACCTTGTATTACAACACTCTTATACAGATTTCCTAGACAGTTATATTTTGTAGGACAGTGTGGGCAACAGTGATGTTTAATACCTCATTATTCAGAGCAACTGCATCAGTCGTACTGCCATACAATACCAATGTAAATAGTACCAGTACTGGGTACCATTCTTTTATTTCTGGGCACAGTGTTGGTATCTGACAGACCTGTGGGAGGAATGTTTATTAGCACTACCTGAATGTTCCGACGCACAGTACCAGATCCCACATTACTATTATGCACATACATCTCACTATGTTACTTTACACATTCTGATCACAGCTTGACAAGTTCGGGATGCAAATGGGACATACGTGGCTTCTTAATCTCATAAGGTATTGGAGAGTTGCTAGTGTGTCAGCTTTGTTCTCATAGATGTGTGTCAATCAGTTGTATTTCCTATTTGCTGCCTATACATCTGGGATCATCCCCCTGATCTCCCAGGGTGATAAGTTGATAGGCAACAGATATGGGCCACTTTACTGGACATTCTGGATGTATCTGTACAGTTGTGGGGTATGATTCTGTATGCAGAGTACTACCACTGGCAGGATTCAAACCATGGCTGTGTGTGTTAAAAAAACAACAGTTCACATCTCAGTTGCATGTGCTATTTGAGCTTTGTTATCTGCAGTTGCCCTCATTTCTGCCTAAGTGTCTCTCAGTTGTACTAAATGGCATCTGGGAATTACACCTGTTATATACAGGCATTCCTACACATTAAATGTATGGTGCATGGTGTGGGTAACAGTGCTTAATACAACAGTACTACTACATGATCCCAAATCTACATTACCATATGATACCAGAGTATACACATGCAGTACAGCAGTTTGACCTTTATTGTCAAGCTATTACACTTTTATATACATACAAACAATATGAGACTCTTCCTGCCATATTCTCTAGTGTATGCAGTACTTGCCTTGCACAATACAGGTTTTATACAGGCAATTAATTTACTACTACTTTTAGTTTTATTTCCTATGACAGTAAATGCATGAGTATTACTGACCTGCCTTGCATTGCAACCTCGCCAGGTGACTGACATGGGCCTCCTGGTTTGTGGCCTGCTCCATTGCAGCTGTGAGGGACATAAGAGGAATATTTAGCCATACTTATACATGATATACATGAGCTGGAAATTATTACACACATAGTGCGGTGATACTTGCACACAACTGAAACATCCCCTGCCACTCTAGCCTCTTGGATCCACTGCTCCAAGAGGTCCCCCTTATGCTGCTTCAGGTCGGCATAGTGATGCCTGACCTGCTCACCAGTTCGGGGTATGCCAATGGTACTGGTGAGGTCACGGGTGAGGCAGCCTCTGCCTTATATTGGGAGCCCTGGTTCTGGCCCTACACCAGTCTCTGATCATGGTATTTGACAAGGAGTCCTGCCATGACTCTGGACTCCTGGATGCACCAGTGCTGCACCCAAAAGCGCACACCTTCTCCCCTTCCTGACATGGTGCCTGCAAAGGGAAGCTACAGCCAGTTATGAGATGTATACCTGCCTCTTGGGTTTAAGTAGGGCCGTTTTCCCGCACTTTTCCGTGATTGGCCAGTTTTGAAAAGGCTAGGTTATGGGCAAACCAGCTTACCTAGGGTCGGCATTGTTTAAAGGGGTATAACACTGGGCACAGTGAGTTAGCTGGCCTACACATTGCTTACACCTCCTAAGCTGGCCTGTGCAATGCTTAGCATTGCTTACATTAGACTTTGCATTATAATTCCTTTTTGGCATTGATTTATTATTCATTATACCTTATATGTATGTATGGTATCCATAATTCATGTGTACATACACTGTATGGGGTCCTTGTGTTTTATTGGGGACTTCAACACTTTATTACAATTGCACCTGACTTCTGGTCATACTGCTGTACTCCATTTCACATATTTATGTTATGTAGTGGGTTAAGGCACATATGTCTGTATACTGATTCCTTTCACAGGTTCAGTTTGGTTTTACTATGGTAAAGACTTGTCTGCTGATACCTCATTCTTCAGTGCTTCTGTGATGGCTTGGTGGTTAACTACTGTGAATATGGTGTATAGGGTTCTGGGTTTGAAACCTGCATGGCTGTTTATTTTGTTGATGGGCAGAACAAGGGCCGTTGGATACAGAGTGATTAAGGCAGTTTTGAGCAGTTGTAAGTGGGTTTGCATGATGGTAAGCACTGCTAACCTGCTGTTACATCTGCTTACAGAGAGTTAGCTTTAGAATTGCTTAACCTGTGTACGCATTGCTTACCCCTGCACAAACGGGCTTAAGCTCACTTACTAGTGCTTAAATATGCTTACTACTGCTTATTGGTGCTTAAACCTGCTTACTAGTGCCTTATTCATTATAATACTAACATCTCACATGTGAATTTACTGCAGTACTCCAGTTTATAAATATATGTTATTTAGTGGGTTATGCAAGATAAATATTTGTCATAACGTGCTTTGCCATGGAAAAGGGAATGTGCTGCAGTGGGATTCAAACCATGAATGCCTGCTCTTAAGGTTAATGTTCTGCCCACTACACTATTGCTATGCTGTTTCATTTGTATATATCTTTCTTGTTATCCTCTTCAGGCATTTAAGCTGCATTAACCGTAGCTAAGAGATGGGCACACCCGCGCACCTACGGTTAGCCCCCTGCACTGTTACATGCTCCCTGTAAGGTTAGGAGCTCAGGCAGCGCATATGGTGCACTGCCGTCCTGCTCCTAAACGGCCTCCTCCGTGCAAGACTAGCTTAGTCCTGCATGGAGGAATAGTAAATCCGGGGAGTGTGTTTTTTTTTTTTCTTAATTTATTTAAAGTTTAGTAATAAAACTCATAAATTTCTTATCTGCATACTCTAGTTTTCATATACATGTAATATTTTTCATTAGATAAAATTAAATAATTCATTTTTATCTGACCATTTTCATATGTTTTTAAAGTGAATTTTGTTTGCGCATAAGAACATGTAAGGCACATGGCTAACATCAAAACTATAACAAAACATTTAAACACAAAAAAACACAACATTTATAATCAAAATATTATAATCAAGACACATTTATAACAACTTGCATATACCAAGTCAGACCCTTTGTCAAACACTCCATAAACCTGAAGGAGGAATAAAAACTTTAACTAACATGTTAAGCCACCACAGTAACCAGTTTTATACTTGTCTTTGTGTTTTTGTCATTGATGCAGGAGGTAGAGAGCCCTCCTTCATTTATACATGAATAGAAAATGTTGACAGTACATCAGTGCAGAAAGTTTTCCAGGTGTTCATTAGAGGCAAGGTACAGTGCTTTCCATTAATTAGCACATGACAGTTTAAGCATGGTAGAAGAACCAAACATACTTCCATGAACCAATAAGCTCTTAATTCATACTTGGATACCATACCAAAGATCCATATTTCCCTGTCAGCCCTCAAAGGTGCTCCATGTACCACAGTAAGTTTCTTAATGAGGTAATCCCAATATTGCCTAACTGTGGAACGGTCCCAGAACATATGCATGTTGCCCACATTCCTAGAGCCACACCTCCAATATTCACTACTGCGTAAATTTCCTAATCTGCAAGGGGTATAGTACCACCTATTCAGGAGCTGCAATTGTTGATCATAGTACCTAGGCCACTTTTTCAGCTTTCACAGTACTACACATACCTGGTTGCACTGATTCCAGGATATCTTTATGTCCTCATGTGATGTCCATCTTCTCACTTGCAATCTCTTACATGTTGCCACTTGCTTATCCCACAGACGATTACAAATTACCTCTAGCCTGTCCTGCTTTAGTACTCTTACATTTGTCCCACTTGAGAACATATCCTGTTGTTCTTGGCAGACAAATATGAGTAAACCAGTGGTACTGGAGTCTATATGTAAACCATTTTTCAAAAAAATTACTCTGGGGTTTTAAAAAAATGGGTCTTTTTACAGCATCCTGCAGTTGTGACCAGATCACTACCCAGGTATTTCTCACTTCACCTTTAATTACCTCAGGATCATCGGATCATAGCAAGTTACTAGTTACTGGCCCAGAGGCCCTTAGACGCCATCCAATAAATTAGCCCATGTTCCCACAAGTCATCACCTGATGCCCCTGTCCTGCAGGGATACAGGTGGAATCCCAGGGGTGTATTTTCTATTTCCCATCCAGTCATCCAGGTTCCTCTTAAAGAGGGATAATGAAGTGCTCTGCTTGACATGGAGTGGGAGTCTATTCCACAGATGGGGGAGTCTCTGGGAGACAAATCTGTCCTGCCAACAAGTCCTATTGATGTTGCAGACCAAGTTGAGATTTTGTGTGTTGGTCATGCAAGTAGAGTTTGGCTTGTGGATATACAGCAATTTCATCAAGGTGGGGTCAGAGACTGCTCTGCAAGCCAGACATAGATCATGTCTGAGGAGTCTGTATGAGATGGAGTAGAGGAGACAGGGCTTTTAGCCTATCCATGTAGGACAGATTTTTGAAGCCTTGGATTCTCCTTGTCAGGAAACCATGTGGACTCCCAGCTGCTGCATGTGCTTCGCAAGGTACATGCCAAAAGTGGCGTTATACATGATGATGGGCCTGATAAGGGAGGAATACAGGGAAGTTATGACTTCCTTGTTTCTGGAAGAAATACCCTTACTAATGAGGTAAGCCATGTAGAAAGTTCTCTGTACAATGGAGGCAACATGGTGACCAAAAGTTAGATTGCTGTCAACTTGGATGCCCAGGTCCCTCACAACTACTAACATGCTTAGGACATTGTTATTAATGTGATAATTTGTGGAGATGTCACTCTCCCCAAAGGGGATAATGCCTAGTCAGGTGTATGCTGAAGAGGGCATTGTACTCAATGATGGGTCCAATAAGGGCCAAATAGAGTGATCCTATAACATCCTTGGAACTGGATGCCATACTCTTAATTATACATTGGGCAACATGGAATTTTTTTCTTACCACCTTGGCTATGTGTTGATGAAAAGTCAGATTACTGTCTACATATGTTCCCAGATCTCTAACTACCAGGACAACTCTTAGGTGTATCTTGTCAATGGATTATTTAACCTGAGTTGTTGTTTTCCCTAAAGACACTACACTGTACTTCTGTACATTGAGTTTTAATCTGTGGCTTTGGCAGCAGTCATTTTTCTGCATTAGATCTTCTTGCAGGATGTTGATGTCATGGAGAGTTTATAATAACTTCCAGTTTGTAGTCATCTGAGAACTTGGTGAGCCAGGTGCCATTAACATTAGCCTTGACATCAGAGAAGTAGATGCCAAACAGGAGTGAGCCCAAAAAGGCGCCATGTGGCATTCTGCTGGTGACCTTCCTCTTGGTGGAGATGGTCTCACCAATCCTGACTCCTTGGGTCCTTACTGTGAGCCAGCTGGCAATCCAATGAGTTATGTATGAGCTTGTGCCTCATTCGGTGAGTTTGTCTATGATACCTCAGTGGGGGTTCTGTACATTAGCCAGATCTAGATAGACAGTAGGCACCATTTTCCATATATCTATTGCTTGATTATCAATTCAAGAAAAGTCTACCAGGTTGAGTAGGCATGACCTTCTCTTGACAAAACCAAACTAGGATGAGTTCAATGCTTCCAAGTTGACAAAGTTTGTGTTGATCATTTCCATGATAATTCTTTCCATGACTTTGCATATTAGACTAGTTAGACAAAGAATACTGCAATTTCTGAGGTAGGCTGATGGTCTACCCTTGTGAAGGGGGATAACCATTGTCATCCTCCATTCTTTTGAAAAATAGCCTGATTTGAGGGTGCAGCTGAAAAGTTACTGGAGTAGTCCTGATAGGTCACGTTTTAGGCTATTTAGGAAACAGCACAGGATATTGTCAGGCCCCAGTGAGGCTGTATTTTTGGCCTTATTGAGCACACTGCCATAGCCTGCTCCCTGCTAACAGTTTGGGGGGTATACTAGTAGGAATTTCCTGTGGGATGGTGAGGTGAGTTGGGGGTTGAAGTTTGAGCGGAGTTTGTCAGCCAGCAGGTTTGCTATGTTAGTCTACTCATTGACGGTGCTTCCATTTTCTACCAGTTCTGCACACCGCTGCATATTACCTTTGAGGTTTCAGACATAGCTGTAGAAGGCCTTGTGGTTATCTTAAGTCTCAGAGGCTATCTTGATCTTGTAATTGGCCTTACTGGGTTGAATTAGTCCTCTTATTTTCCTGTTTAGTTGAATTACTGAACACTTGTCATTATGAGAGAGCCCTTCTGATTTTTGGTTATGACTTTTTCCTTTTGCTATATACCCTGTTAAGATTAGGAGTCCACCAGTGAGGTTTGTTTTTTGGGTTTGCTTGGGCTTACTTTTGCAGTCCGTATGACCAAGCTGTATGCAGCCATTTACATGTTTCTGTAGTGTTTCTGTAAACAATTCCGCATATATAGACTGTTGTGAACTCAGGGTTAGTTAGTTCGGGCATTGTATTTTGACAAACTGTCGCTTAGTAGGATGCAGGTTGCTTTGAAATAGTTTCTAACAGCAACAGGTTTTGCTTGGTATTCCAAGTTGATTTTTACTTAGAAGGAGACAGCTTAGTGATCTGACCTCACCACTGAGAATGTGACACGGGTGTGCAGTGCTGCTCTATACTGGTGAGGGCTAAGTCCAGTATGCCTGAACATCTGGTTGGAGTGCATACTAACTGATCAATGGATTTTCTGGTAATAAAGTCCAGGAAGCATTGTGCCTGCAAGTTATGTTTCCCATGGGTAATTAAATTTTCCCATGAATAAAGTGTTTGGTTGGATGGAGAGTGCCTCCAGCAGATCTAGATAAGAGCTATGGGATTCTTGTGACACAGATGGTGGCCTATAGCTTGCTAATATATGATAAGGGACTCTATCTGGGGTGATTTGCACATTAATGAACTGCAGGTTATCATCCTGTTTAACCAACTTTGAGGTATATTTGTTGGTAATGTAGACCAAGGCACTTCAACCTTTACTGCCTCTGTGTGTGGTTGAGAGTCTAAATGTGTAGAAGGCACTCTAGATTTGCGCTGCCAGAAGCAGTGATTTTAAACCATGTCTCATTAATGGTACAGATGTCTATATTGTCCAGAGTGAGGAGAGCTTATAGGGTGTGGAATCTCTTGTTAAGGCTCCTAGTATTGAGCAGTAACACCTATAGGCTCCTTTGGGTTTTGATATGTTGGTAGGTTTGTCACATTTCAGTATTGACTAAAAAGGCTGTAAGGGTGTGGATAAAGTTTCAGCCACAATCTGGAAACCCAGGGAGGACAAGTGTAGGCTGTCCTTGGCAAACCAATGTGGTCTGTTGACCATGTCCTCTAAGACTGACTGATAATGAATCCCCACTGGACTGACACCAGAAACTAATCCAGTTGTTAAAGTCAATCATTTTTTGTTCATACTGTGACATCAACCTTGGTGACTATAGAATGCTGCTCAATGCAAGGCACATACCTGAGGTTCATAATGTCTCTGTTCATGTAGTCCAGCCAGATACATCTCAGGCACCCACATGGACTATGATAGAATCTTACAGGCACCTGTGGTGCCAAGACTTGCATGCATGTAATTTGGTGGATCCTGGCTTCAGATAAACAACTGATCATAATCATCTCCTTGTCCAGTTTGGTAAGTGGGGCATTTGTGTGTCATACAATGGAGTCCCTATGACAAGCATTCTGGGTAAATTGTTTGCTTGTCTTATGGGCTTTGTTTTTGGGAATCCATTGTACATAGTCCTATGTGTGGTTTGGTGCTGCTTTTGGTGTGTGCTTTACAGATTGCTGAGGATAAGCTTTACTGTTTGCAAGCTTAACAGGTCTTTGAGGTTTGGGGAGATTGCTTTTTAGTGCCTCAGCATAAGATGGGTGATGGACACTATGTGTGGTGGATATAGTATGTTTGTTCTCCTTGACAACATTGCAAGCAAACATTTTGCCACCAAGAAAGTTGTGTATGTACATCTCTCTCATACTATGTTGTTTTTTTAAGGATTAAAAGTATGTCTGTGTACACGAGACAATTGTTACATTGTCTCAGGATGCCCATATCTACCAAGGTGGTTATGGAGACATTTGAAAATTGCATATCCATGTTGTCTAGACCTTTATTAGGGTGACCTGCTAGGGTTTAAGGACTAGGTTTTATAAAGGTCTAAAGTGGTCTCTAGTTTTAGGGGCTAGAGTTGAATAGTGCTAGGATATGGTATTACATCATGTTAGGATACTAATGCTATCTGAAGCACAAGATATCTGATCTAAGCTTAACTCTGCATAATGCTTCAATAAATTATAGGTTACAGTTCTACTACTAGTTTTATAGGTAAACATAACTGTCCTGGTGCTTGCGCCTCCACAGGGCTCTGCCAACTGCCGCGACATTTTGGGGAGTTCTACACAAATGCGCCTAATTTACAGATGCAAAAATTAAAGAGAATTCAAACTTCTGAGCTTTCTGGCCAATAAAACAATTATGCTTAGAGCCCCTTAGGAATGCTTCCCATCTCAGACAGACCGGCAAAAAACGTCTGCCACAAGATAGATTACCTTAGTCCTTTTAATGTAAAAGAACAGCAAAACAAAAAGACCCTCAAGTGTAGTGCAGCAACAAATTACTTTTCCCCTAGCTAAATTACCCATCTTCAAGGTGATTACAAGACTAAACAGTTTAAATGACAAACAGTAAAGTATAAAAGGTGATTTTTAGCAAAAATATACTTTAAATGCTTAGAAAATTGCAAAATACAAGCATTGATCACTTGAACAATGAAAAACAAGTGCAATGATACAGTTTGATAACTTATCTTTACCTGGATGTCACTGGATTCAGTGGAAAAACTTCCTGAAGCACAGGCAAGTAGCTAAGGGTTGCTGAGCTCTGTGGAAATTAGCACTAAGGCAGGCAAACAAGTCTAATTTATTGAAGCTGAAATGAAAGTGAAAATGACTACACTTTGATTACTTGGAAAGTCTGCCTGGGTAAAGTCTCTTTTCAGCAGAAGCATTTTGAGAAAATCACAGTGTTACATACTTTTTTCCCAGTTGCTGAGCATGAGCTAATAATAAAATGTGCTACCTAACACCAACCTATATAGAGTTTAACAGCTGGTCACCTTGCTAACTACACTGTACAGTATTCACAGCATGCTAAAGCCATACATATCTGAGTACCATTCAACATCATTGTATAGTTTATGTATAAAATTACATTGAAATGTTTAGTACACCTACAGCACATATGCAAGTTTTATCCAAACAGTTATTCAGTTGAGACATGTAAACTGGTGAGAACAACCGAGGACTATATGATATTTACATGATTTGGCTGTATAATTCGAAGACTTAGCAATTGTAATGATACAAGGTCGGAGGTGTTTTGTTGATAGGTTTGATTTCACTGAGATTTTAAAATACAGATGTGAAATGATTAGAGTAACAAAGGGACTTTGTACTAGGGGCACATGCAGGTCTGTTATTTTGACTAGTAAAAAGTACATGAGATATTTCTGATGTTCATTTGAAGTGAGTTCTATAGTTTAGCAACACATGCTGAGTATAAAGTATCACCATTATGATTTTTAGATTTTTGAGTAAGTAGTAAGGGTGGTTTGGTGAACACTGTTCTCTAGCAGGTGAGAGTAGTTTAATAAATGGCTCATTGAAGAGTATCTGCCTGTGCTGCAGAGGATGTAGTAAGCAGTTTTGGTTACAGTGTAGGTTAATACATTAGTTAGCTCCAGACAGTAAAGAAACTGAGTGCATGAAGCAGTCTTACTGATAGTGTAGGTTAATTCATTAGATAGCTCCAAACAGTAAAGAAACTTAAGTGCACAACAGTAATGTGTTCAGTTAATGTGGTTACTAGCAAACTTTAGCAATCTTATTATGCAATTCCTCCAATCTGGTTAGCTGCGAAGACTTAAGGTTAGTCAAAACTGACAAGACACACCGGGAGATAATAGATCTGAGAAATGGTCTTACATGCATGATCTGGCAAAAAAAGTTTGACTTTATAAAGAAGTCCTAATTTATGAATACTTTTTAGAATGGTATATTAAATATGCTGATCAATTATTAATACATGGTCAATTATTATACCTAGTAGTTTTGTGTTTTATTGCTAGCTCAATTCTAATATGATCAACTGATAATATTTTAAGTCACAGTAGTAGTTTGATTGCTCGGTTGGAGGTGAAAATACCATTAGCTTAGTTTTATGTGGATTTAGGGGTAGTTTTGGCTGCTGAAGACATTTTTAAGCTTTTGTGATGGAATGTTATAAGTCATCTTGGCGCTGTTTGACTGAAAAGGCAATACATATTAGTGTTGAATAGTCTACATACTGGATTATGTTTACTGAGAGAGAGAGGGAGAGACTGTATGCCTTTTTTATAAATATATGCGAGTAATGGTTTTAATATTGTACCTTATGGCACAACTGATGTTGTTTCCTGAGGAGTTAATAACATGTACACTTTGTTCGGTGGCTAAGGATACCTATAAATCAATAGACAGCATTGCTGCTGAGGTCCAGTTCATTCAGCCGAGGCAATAATATGTGAAGTGAAACTTTATCAAATGGTTTGGATAGGTCTAGAAATTGGGATGCAACCATTTCACCTTTATTTTGTATTTCATGAACATTGTTTATGAGAGGAAGTAATGATGTGTTTGTACTGTGGCCTGGTCTAAATCCATGCTGTGTTATGGAAAGTAATTTGTTTTCTGTTAGGTGGTTGATTAGTGTAAGCAATTACAGGGGATAAGATGGCCATAATCCTGTCATTTACCAGCTCAAGAGATTTGAAGCTTTTTGTAAGAGAAGAACATGTGATTGTTTCCAGAGTGTTGTGTTCGAGAGCATGATTTATAGTACAGATTCTGGATATGCAATGGCACTTGCAGCTGTTTTGAAATATTGTACTGAGAGGTTCTCTGCTGAGTTTAAGATTTTGAATAAATGTCTTTTTCCATGCTGATTAAGTGAGAAAGTAGTAGTGACACTGTCTGCATCACTTACTGCTAGTTAGGTGTACCAACTGTATTAAGGGAATTTGCAGCATTTATATAGAAGAAATTTAATGTGCATGTTATGTTATATTTTGTTGTATCTATGAAAGGGCGGGGCTGTAATTTTTCACTATGCTGAATAATTTTGTTGATTGCTGAACCAAATAGTCTGGGAGCTTTACTGGGTTTTTCCTCGAGTGTAATATAACAGTTTTACTTAGCCTTTAGCATTTTATTCTTAGGTTTCACATGTGCCTATATTGTTGCCAACTGTTTATTGTATTTCTCTAAATGTCATTTTTTTCCATGCTGTATCTGTGTTGTGTGTGGGTTTGTTATATCTAATATTAGCTAACGCACAGGTTTTGATTTAACTCTTTTTCTCCACTGAAATACAAGAGAGTTTAATAAAGAAAGGACCGTAAGCATCAAAAGACAACAAAACAAACAATATACTCTATAATCAATGTGTTTTATATGAAATGATACATTCACTAACCCATTATATCTAGTCAAGTCAAAGTAAACTTTATTGTCATTCAGAATCACACAAGTGCAAAAACTGAACAAAATTCCATATTTCCAGATTCAAATGTGCAGATATCACATAGACTTACATGTCAAGACACCAATACATATTATAACTACTTACTTTATACCATAATGTTCCAGATAGATAATACTAATATTGCACATAAATTAAACTCACTTTAACATTTATTATACAGCAATCTCTTTGCTTGCTTGAATATTGCACAGTACTGAGGTAAGACATTGCATTAAAGACTTACATCGAGTATTGCCCAGAATGGGACATTCATGGCTATTGCACTGTGACCAAATTACAGACTAGCATTAGACATTTCACTATAATGAGACATTTCTATGGCCTTACTACTACCCCCAATGACCAGTGAATTGGTTTGACTTGCTGAGTATTGCACTAATATTGGATTGAGACAGGCAGTCAAGTTACTGCACAATTTGAGACCATCTTTCACATTGAACTGATGGCTCAGATGGTCGGCATGGAATTCAACAGTCTGATGGCCTGTGGGAAAATGCTGTTTCTGAATGTCATAGTTCTACATCTTATGCTATGGACGTGCTTGCTTACCAGATGATAGTTACATGAACAGTCCTTAATTATTCCTTTGGACCTGCCTAGACATTTAGACATGTGCAAGTCATGGATGGCTGGTAGGATGGTCTTCATGATCCTCTCAGCTGCCTTCATCACTCTCTGGAGAGCCTTGTGCTCAGAGATAGAGCAGCTTCCGTACCACACTGTGAGGTTGTTTGTCAGGATGCTTTCTATTGTACCCCTATAGAAGGTTGTGAGAACTGTTAATTGTATGTTTGCTCTCCTCAACCTTCACAAAAGGTGTAGCCTCTGATGTGCCTTCCTAACAATAGCATTTGTATTGGTAGACCAGGACAAGTCCTCATCAATATGCACTCCCAGAAACTTTGCGCTACTCACTGTCTCTACTGTTTCTCCATTGATGGCTAGAGGAGAATGTTTCTTGTGGTTTTTCCTGTAATCCGCAATTATTTCCTTTGTTTTGTTTATGTTTAGTGCTAAGTTGTTACTGTCACACCAGGTATTCAGTTGTTCTACCTCAGCCCTGTGCTTTGCCACATCATCATTGCTAATGAGACCCACCACTGTTGTATCATCAGGAAATATGTTGATGTGGTTAGTGTAGTACCTTGCTGTGCAGTCGTGTGTTAGTGAGGTGAACAGCAAGGGACTCAGTACACTGCCGTGAGGAACTCTAGTATTCAGAGTGATGCTATCTGAAGATTTATTTCCTATGCACACTTTCTGGGGTCTGTCCATAAGAAAGTCCAAAATCCAATTACAAAGTGATGTGGTGATGACTAGTTGAAGCAGCTTCCTTACCAGCTGTATACGAATGACTGTATTAAAAGTAGAGCTGAAGTCAATGAATAGAAACCTCACATAGCTGTTTTTACTTACTAGATGGTACATTGATAAGTGAAGTGCCAGTGCTATGCTGTCTGTAGTGGAGCGTTTTGCTTGGTAAGAAAACCGCAGAAGGTCAAGATCTGCAGGTAGCCTAGGTGTTATTGCTTCTTTGACCAGCATCTCAAAGCTTTTCATCATGATGAAGGTTAGAACTACAGGGCAGTAGTCGTTGAGGTATGATGGCTGTGACTTTTGGGTAGTGGTATTATTGTTGTGTTTTTAAACCATATGGGAACTATTTCCTGACTTAGAGAAATATTAAACATATCTGTAAGGACATCTGTTAGTTGAATTGCACAGTCTCTGAGTACTCACCCAAGGATGATGTCAGGCCCAGTTGCTTTTCTCATTTTAACCATGTGCAATGTCCTCTGGACATCAGCTAGATTCAGGATGAGTGCCTCTTCTTTTTGACAGATGGGCATTTTTGTCACTGTTGTTTTGTTCCCTTCTTTGAATCTGTTGAAGTAGACATTGAGAATTTTAGGGAATTCTTTATTGTCCTCGCAATGTGAAGGTAATGGCTTGTAGTCTGTTATTTGCTGGATAGCTTGCCAGAGGCATCTGGAGTCTTTTTGGTCAGAAAAGTAGGTCTGGAAGTTCCTAGCACAGGCATATTTTGCTTCTCTCACTCCTTTTTTCAGATTTGTTCTGGCTGTTCTGAGGGCATTCCTGTCTCCAGACTTAAAGGCTGCAGTCCTTGTTTTCAGGAGCTCATACACCTCGCCAGTTAACCAGAGTTTCTGGTTGGCACATTTGATGATGTTTTTGGTGACTGTTATATCATCCACACATTTTGAGATGTAGCCCATCACTGCTTCAGTGAACTCCTCAAGGTTGATGCATTGATTCACAGTAGCTGCCTCTGTAAATATGCTTTAGTCTGCTCTCTTGATATAGTCTTGGAGTGCCAAGACTGTACCCTCTGGTCATATCCTTACTTGTTTCACTGTTGGCCTCCACTTGGTTAGCATTGGTTTATATGCTGGTAGTAACATGATGGAGAGATGGTCAAACTTGCCCAGATGTGGGTGAGGCATTGCCTTATATGCTAATTAACATTGTTGTAGCCCATAGCCAGTATGTTCTTTCCCCTGGTTTCAAAGTCTATATGCTGGAAGAGAGCCAGAACTGTTTTCAGGTTGGCTTGGTTGAAGGCACCTGCCACTCTATGAACACATTCAGGGTTTCAGTTTTGCAGCTCATTTATAGTGTGATATAATATGCTCAGTGCCTCATTTGCATTGGCACTGGAAGGAATGTAGATTGATGTGATGTTGATACTGCTGAACTCTCTTGGTAGAGAAAAAAGGTCTACATTTCAGTGACATGAGCTCTATATTTTCAGAGCAGTGAGAAGAGACTATTTCACAGCTGGTACACTAGCTGTTGTTGATATATATGCAGACACCTCCCCCTTCTGGACTTTCAACTGAGAGATCGTATTCTGTCTAGCTAAAAAGTGAAATCTCCTACATGTAAACTGTACTGTTATTAATGTTAGAATTCAGCCACATTTCAGCAAAAATAAGCACACAGCAGTCCCTCACCTTGTTCTGAGTAGACAGTTCTAACCTCATGTAGTCCATTTTCCTTTCCAGGGAACAAACATTTCCCAGCAGTATGGAGGGCAGTGCAGGCATGAGGGGATTATCTGTTAGCCTTAAAGTAATTGCAGCCCTGGATCTCTAATATTCAGAGGTTCTAATGATAATCAGTTTATATGACTCTTGTAGGCAGGACAACATTAAACTGCTTCATTTTCTCATTTTCTAGAAAGTCTGAAATTGTTGGCTTCAATTATAAGTGTATTACTGCTGAGGTCAGTCTTCAATTAATTCTTTCTGCTCCTTAATCCTTTCTATTTTGTTTCCTTATAATACACTATTCTTACTAAATCTGCACTTTCTGACATTAAAGCTGGTATAGTTTGAGACCATTTCCAAATAAATGCTTTTTTAGCTACTGCCAAAAACTCAGAAGAAATTATATTGTTATGCTGTTCTGATCCCCTTTAATAAAACACACCGCACCAAAATGGTATTTGATGACCTTTCATTAAACTTCCATTAACATAACTTTATTGAAATATTTCAATTTATTAATCACAACATGAGCATCCTTGTAACCATTCATCAGGGCAACATATCTCTGCTCACTATTCCGAAATAAGCAGCATTGTCACCACCACTCATTTATTCTTAGTTATCAAAGAAGCAATTCACCACTCGCTTTCATCCCCCAAACTCTTTACATCAAACACCCAATACCAGAGGGGGAACAGAAGAGGGACAAGCCTGTTCCTCTTCTCTGCTTAAGCACCCAACCCACAAATGCAAACAGAGTCCAGAATATCCTCAGAAAGAGGGATGGCGGGGAGGTAGCAAGTTCACACCAAAATCTGATCCCGTTCCCAGCTACACTCACATAAAATCCTCTAAGCGCTACCCTACACTTACCTCACTTCCTCCAAGCTCTTCCCCTATTAAATTAACCCTTCTTTAACCACAGCTGTATCTAACCTCATTCCTCTTCATCATAGCCTTAACATCCTTCCCCAACTCCATCCTTTCTACCCAAACATATCACCCTTCTTATCAACTCTGCATAACCCCCAAAACACTGAAGATGTCCATGGACAAATTGGTTTGGTCCCAAACCTCATTTGTCCCATCTCCTTCAATAAAACATATGACACCAAAATGGCATTTGACAACTTTTTACTAAACTTCCATTAACATAACTTTCTTGAAACATTGCAATTTATTAATCACAGCATGAACATCTCTGTAACCATTCATCAGGGTAGTGTATCCCTGCTCACCCTACCCAAATAAGCAGTGTTGTCACTGTAGAACAGAGCGTGTGTTGTACTTTAAGAAGCATTTCAAAGTTAGGGCACATATATATAAACAGAGAGCATGTGCAGGCAGCAGTGTCATTTTGAGTGAACAGACACAGTGTTAACATGTAGGAATGCAGTAGTCAATCTGTTTATAAGTTTATTTAAGTTTAAGTTACTAAGCCTCAGTCCTGATGTGTTTGTATGTAATAAAGCTGCTTGAACCAAACCCACAACTGTTTGTCTGTTTTATCCTGACCGGATGGGTGACATGGTATCAGAAGTGGCATCTCTGAATGATGTGGTGTTAGAACTAGCATGCCTGAATGACCTGGTACCAGAAGTGGTGTATCTGAATGATGTGGTGTTAGAAGTTTCATCCCAATCTGCTCAAATGATTAAGAAAGGTCAGAAATGAATTTTAGGTAATATAAAACTCACATAAATGATTTATTTTGTAAAGAAAATGATACAAAACATTCACAAAGCACAAAATGCATTATTAATCAAAGGCAAAGGACAACATTTATTAGTAATCAAAAGAAAAGCACAGAATGCATTACTGATTAAGTTGTTGTTGTTTATCTTTAAGCTTTTTCCCGGTAAGGGGTCACCACAGCGGAACTCCAGTCCACTAATGATTGGCAGTAGATTTTTACGAAATGCCGAGGTGCCAGCTTGATGCCCAACCTTCAACGAAGGCATGTGAATTGTTCAAAACCATGATATCTGCTAAAGTTATTGAAAATACTTCTGATTTGCATAACGAGCATGTTAAAAATAAAATGATCACAAGAAAAGTGTAAAGATCACGATAAAAGTCTAACAAGCATAACGAGTAAGATAAAAGGGCAAAATGAGCATGGAAAAGCAAAGTGACTGCATTTTTAGTAAACAACTGTGTTTTTTGATACGTGCTACTGTTTTGCATTGGCTAAAGCTATTCAGAGTATATCTAGAGTTGTTCAAAGTATCTAAGAGTGTGCAAAGTGTTTGCAGTGTGTGCTTTATTACAGTAGAACTATTTAAAAGAGTTTACTGAGTGCAAAGTACAGTTATTTCGCAAAGTGCAGTCAGAATATAGTCATTTTGAGACATGTCTTGTGCTGTGTACAATTCATTCGCAAAGTACATTAATTTTGAGAAGTTTCTTGTGATGTACACAATTAATTCGCAAAGTGCAGGCATTTCTTGTGATGTATACAATTCATTCACAAAGTGCAGTCATTTCAAAGTGTTTCTTATACTGATAAGGGTGGTTTTGCAAAGTACAGTGATTTCAAAGTTTTCTTGTGCTATGGAAACCTATTTTATGAAGCGCAGCTATTTCGGAGAGTGTTTTGTGCTGTTGAGTATAGTTACAATTTTCATGCCATAAATTTCTGACGTATATGTGTATGTGCTCATACATAATTCCAAGGGTGTTTATTACTGTGTGTTGGTATGGCAGATGCATTTCGCAGACCTAGTCCACTTGTATTTGATCATAATATTGCAGAGAATTTGAGAGTATTTGAACAGAAATATGAAATTTTCATACAAGCAGCGTTTTCAAACAAAGATGCACATATGAGGGCATTTATTCTGCTTAATCTAGCAGGGTCAGAAACTATTGAAAGAGAGCATTCATTTTTGATGCATCAGCATTATATGCAGGAGAAGGGGAAAACTGCCACATTGTTGTACAAGCTGAATCAAGGGAGGATGCTGAGTGCTTGAAACATAAATTTAGAGAAATGTCTAACCACCAGACAAATGTTACATTGGAGAGGTAGCTCTTTTATACAAGATACCAAAAGCCAGGAGAAACTTTTGCAGCTTACACTACTGACTTGAGAAACAAAGCTAAAATTTGCATATTTGGTGACTTAAAAGATGAGCTGATAAAAGACAGGCTTGTGTGTGGTAATAATGCTGCAGTGAGAACGATTTTGCTTCAAGACAGTGATTTATGTTAAGTAAAGCTACAGAGATTTGTCAAATACATGAGCTTACAGAAAAGCACACAAATGTGTTTGCAAGTGATAAGAGAATGGTTTCAGCAGCCTCTAGAGAGAATGTAGACAGTATGCAACATGTGGCTAACAGAAACAGGCCCAAGCACATGGCAGCTGCATCCCCTGCAAGATTTCTGGGGAGAGCCCACCTGTCCAGCAAGTTCTAAGATTCGCTCAGTAAAACAGATATGCTCAGTGTAGCATAAAAGTGAGTCAGCAAAACCCAAGTCAGGTTTCATTGCTAACTGTTGCAATTCTGGTGCCAATCCTGAATCCAAAAGAGAAAAGTGCTTAGCATTTGGTCAGCAATGCCACAAGTGCAAAAATGGAAACACTTTCAAAAGCTTTGTAAACCAAGCAAGCCTCATTCATTTATTAAGAAAAATCCCTCAAAAAAGCAAGTTGATCATATAGAAAGCTGTAACTCTACTTTCTATGTAGATGGTGTATCAGTGGTTGGTGAAAAGGTTAATACAGTAGATTTGCTGGCAAAAATCAGTGTTTTATACTGTCCTGATTAATGGTAAACCCACAGAGCTCAAAGTGGACAAGGGTTTAAAGTGCAATGCTATGTCAGCAGAAACATTTGCTAGAGTAAGAACTCATGAACAACTTAATTTGGCCAGTTGTGTGAAGCTTGTTGCTTATGGTGGTGAGATTCAAACCAAAAGCTCAGTAGTGCTTTCATGCTATTCAGATGGGAACAGCTACAGCTTGCAATTTTATGTAGTCAAAAGACCTGTGCATCGATTATTAAGTCTCAGAGACAGTTTAAGAAGGAAACTGCTTTCTTTTCCCAAAGAAGTCCATCATGTAAGCACATGTCCTGTTTCCAGTTTCACTGATGCGATTTTCACAGAGTATGCTGATGTTTTCGAAGACAAGCTAGGTAAACTTCTAGTTGTGTACTCCATGAAATTAGACCCAGTGGTCAGCCCAATGGTTAGACCAGTGAGAAGAGTTCTGATAGCTATGCAGGACAGAGTCAAATCCCAGTTGGATAAAGTGGAGCAACAAGGTGTGATTTGTCCGATTACAGAACCAACTGAATAGGTGTCTTCCATGGTAGTCGCTCACAAGAAAAGCTCAGATAAAATCAGAATATGTGTTGAGCCAAGAGACTTAACAAAGCATTAAAGAGACTCCACCGTCCTATGCGTACAGTCAAGGAAGTTACTACCCTCATGCCAAATGCTACTGTTTTTTTTCTTTCTTGGATGCAAAGAGTTCATTTGGCAAGTAATGCTTGATCACAAATTCACTACTGACTACATTTAGCACACCATGTGGTAGATACAGATTTCTCAGAATGCCTTTTGGAATAAATTCTGCCAGTGAAGTCTTTCAGCATGCAATGGAGCAATTTTTTTCAGGCTAACCATGTGCTATAATAGTAGATGATTTACTAGTTGGAGGAAATGGTGAAGCAGAGCATGAAACCTCAGGAAAGTTCTGGAAATAACACATGAAGTGAATCTAAAACTCAGTCCTCTGAAATGTAAATTCAGGCTATCATAAGTTACTTATGTAAGTCATTTATTTACAAGTTCAGGCTTATGACTAGATCCTTCCAAACAAACAGCTATTCTTGAGATGCCAACTCCAGACACTGTCCAAGACTTACAGTGTTTTCTTGGTATGGTTAATTATTTGGGCAAGTTATACTAGACTACAATGACTTATCAGTGCCCTTAATAGAGCTGATGCTCAAAAATGTTACCTGGCTCTGGTTGGAACAACACCAGAGAGCATTTGATTACCTGAAAGAGGAAACTTCCAGTCCACCTACATTAAGATGCTATAATATCCACAAACCAGTGATTCTTTCCTGTGATGCTTTAAAGTTCAGTCTTCATGCAGTTATTCTTCAAGAGGACAGACCAGTAGCCTATGCATCTAGAACTCCTAAACTGAGATGTGGTATGCTCAAATTGAGAAGGAACTTTTGGCAATTGTGTTTGCATGTTTGAAGTTCCATGATTATATTTGATGGCCGAGCTGTCCAGATTGAGGCTGATCATTAACCTCTAGTCATTATTTTACAGAAGCCTATGCATAAAGCTCTAACAAGACTACAAAGAATGATGCTCAGATTACAAAAGTACAACTTCAAAATGGTCTATATGAAAGGCAAACTTCCTTTTCTGGCTGATACCTTATCCAGATCACCCAGAAATACCACAGAACAGCTTGATGTAGAGAATTTTGATATTGATGTCATGGAAGTTCATAATTTTCTACCACAAGACTTGATGAGCTGGGAGATCATACAAAGTCTGACCCAAATTTGCAAAAGCTCAACCACTTCATCAATGTTGGATGGCCATCAAAGCAATCTTGTGTGCCAACAGAAGTGCAACCTTATTTTCCTTATAGACATGAGATGTTGATGGAAGAAGGTATCATTTTCAAAGATCCTAAAGTTGTCATTCCTACTTCTTTACAGCATGAGTACATCTAAATGTTGCATTGTGGCCACCCAGGTTCTGAAGCTACCAAAAGAAGGGTGAGAGGACTAGTATTTTGACCTTCTCTGTCAAAAGATATTGATAGAGTACTTTCTTCTTGTTCAGTCTGCAATAGAACTAAACCACATTTGCAAAAAGAGCTACTTCAGCTAAACCAGATTCCTAAACTACCTTGGTCGACAGTAGCCACTAACATATTTGAGTGGAATAGTCATCATCACTTACTGTTGATAAGGTCTTATTTGAATTGGTTCGAGATTGATCTGCTACCTAACCTAAGGTCCACTACTGTCCTTACTAAGTTGAAATGTCATTTCACAGTCCATGGTAGTCCACACAAAGTTATTTCTCACACTGGTGCACAGTTTACCAGTCGGCTATTTCTGAAATTTGCAAAAAAATATGACTTTATCCATGTTACCAGTAGTCCTGAGTACTCACAGTCAAACAGTCTAGCTGAACGTGCAGTACAAAGCAGAAAGCAATTACTAGAGAGGTCAAAGCATGACAATACTCATGTTTTCTTGAATTTGCTTAATTTTAGAAATATACCCCATGAAAATTTACTTGGCGGACCTGCTCAGAAACTTCTGTCTAGGCAAACCAGAACAACTTTGCCTATCAGTTCCAGTTTGTTGGTGCCTAATGCTAAAAACACCAGAGTAATCAAAGCCCTATTCAAAAAGCATTCATTTCAAAAGTCCAGTTATGATAAAATGAGCAGATTTCTTCATCCATTGAAAGGAGGAGAGATAGTGAGGATGCAAATGGTGAAAGGTTTTGATTGACTTGGTCAAGTGAGAAGTATATGTGCCGAGCTGAGATCTTAATTAGTGGAATCTGAGGGTATAGAATACAAACAAAATTGCAGGCATCTTCTTCCAGTGTCTGAATTGATATTGCAGCATCAACCCTATGATACAGACTCTAGACCTCAGAGCAATCAAGATGATGTTCCTGTTGAAGGACATGTGCCAGTACTTATTCCTTTTCCTGATAATGTCTCAGATGTCCCTGAAGTTGAACATTCATTAAAGACAGTCCCTATTGCTAAACTCTGTCCTATTATGTCACATAATCAGGTCATATTTCCAAAAGAAGTGTAAAATGCACAGCAATCTGGACATGATTGTTTAATTTGTGATTAGTTCTGTATAATTACATATCAAAGGATTATTTCTGTACATTTGCATGTCGATGATCGTTGTCATTATTACTGTGCATGACCTATTTATCAAAGAGGGAGGATGTAGAACAGAGCATGTGTTGTAACTTTAAGAAGCATTTCAAAGTGAGGCCATGTGTGTCTAAATAAAGAGCACATCAAGCAGCAGTGCCATTTTGAGTGAACAGCCAGAGTGTTAACATGTATGAGTGCAGTAGTCAATCTGTTTATAAGTTTATTTAAGTTTAAGTTACCAAACCTCAGTCCTGATGAATTTGTATTTGAACTGAACCCACAACTATCTGTCTCTTTTATCCTGACTGGACAAGCAACAGTCACAACTGCTCACTCATTCTTATTTATAAAAGCAGTGCCACACTGCTCGCATTCATCCCCTAAACCCCTTGCAGCAAACACCCAACACCAGAGGGGGAGCATAAGAGGGACAAGCCTGCCCCTATTCTCCATCCAGCAGTCTGACACAGGCTTTTCCCCCTCAACTACTGCAGGACCTTCACTAAAACCACTAAAAACAAACCTATGTGTGCATTAAACAGATCCAAACCAAACTCATTGAGGTGCACTCCATCATCTCTGAGCCAAACATGGGTCCCTGTCTTCCAAGTCCCTATGCTCTAATGCATGAATAACCAAAGTAAGCAGTTGCCTCACCAGCCTACAATTAACAAACCACAGATCCTGCTCTAAAGCCATAAAACTGCTAGCATTCCTCCAAAATAAATGTGGTGCTATTTTGGACCATACACTACACATACCTGTGTATAACCTTTTCAAAGTAACAAAATACTCTCTTATCCTATATACCAACTGCCACTGCCACTTTGGAATTATTCCCAAATCATTATCTGCCAAATGTACCACCAATACTTGAGGGAGCCCCATCCATGACTGTATAAATGCCAACTCATCCATGAGCTGATTCTACCTGAGGCCTCTGATACTGTGCCGTATGACTCAATACCCAAAACAATGCCAACCCAATTCATTGCCAGATGTCCTAACTGCAGACTGCTTCACTGCCCAGAGAATATACAAATGACCCAGAATGACAATCTCCTTTTATAAACAAGCAGAAGAGAAGAAAAAAAAAATAAGACTAATTCAACCACTTTACCCAATTATCTAATATAACACAAAAAGGCATTTGAAGTCCAGTGACCCACCCTCTTAATAACTTCAAATGATCTGCCTTCCCTCGCTAAATCCGAGGCCCTTCCCCTGAGAAAGGAATGAGTTGAAAACTTCTTTCCCATTATTATTTATTTAACATTTGTTTACCGGGAAAGTCCTGGACTTGGAACAAAGCCAATTTTCAGCAGAAGCCTAGGGAGAAACAGTCTAGATGCATGTCTTTGCAATGTGGGAGGAAACCGGAGCACCCAGAGGAAACCCACATGAATGCAGGGAGGATATGCAGACTCCACACAGAAGGCATCCCAGCCAAGAATTCAACCAGATATCCTCTTCCTGTGAGGTGACAATGCTACCACTGCACCACTGTGCCATCCATTAACCAATACAGTGAAAAGCTCTCATCACATACACAAATTGATTACCCATTATCACCTTACCCCTTTTTGACCAAAAAAAAAACCAAGTCCTGAAGACTCTCTGCATGGGTCTGCTGTAATCTCATAAGCCATCTCACCGGACACTGCCACTCATTTATATCCTTACCAAGAACTATTTGTGTGCCCATCCCTAACTAATCTGTTTTAGATCTATACAATCAAATTTGCACTGCCATAGAAAATACTGTGACATTCCCCCCAAATTAGTGACCCTAACAACTCTGACACCCTAAATGTTCCATAATGTATACATAAGGACAACATTACCCATAAAGTATAATCCCCTGAATCACCATCCACCAAAGCTAAACCCTGCAACAAAGCTTTCAGAACCGGTCTTGTCAACGATTGTTGTTTATCCACATTCACACCAGCCAATCTCTCTCATCTGTTTAACGTATGAGCAACTGTCTAGGACTTAGTAGAATCATGCAGCCCTGCCACCTGTGCAAATATAATGATTATGGCCAGGTCCATCTTGACCAACTGAACTGCCTTACCTCACAACCAAGCCTGAGTCAGGTATTGTAATAACAATTCTTCTGACCAATCTCCCTCCTCCTCAGGCTGCTGCAAAACAAATTTATCAAAATCACGAAATGTCCTACCATATGCCTTCCTTGTACTTTTATGTGATTGGCTGACGAGTTTTAAACACAGTGTTGGTGTTTTTTATTGATTTTAATGATCTGAAGAAGCAGGCTGTATACTTGCAAAAGCACTCGCCTATCTTTTATAATAAATTGTTTATAATCTGGCAGTGTTTTTCAGACTTCACACTATTAGTTTTTTTTTATTTTGTTGATATTAGTGTGTAGTCCATTAATCTTCATAGCTGGTGTTCTATCTGTTTTTACTGAAAGTGAGGAATCTGTCTGCAATCCCACTCCTAGCACTCACTAAATACACACCTGTGAAAGAAAAATTAAACAAGCTCTGTAAAACCAACTTACATAATGCTAACAAAAGCAATTCATACATCACTTAGCCTGTAAAATGCATACCACTGCAATACTGTCCAAATAAAAAATAGCCCTCTTTCCCATCAACTGCTCCTGCCAAACCACAGATATCACCCATAATCGGCATTAACATTAAAAAGGCTACATCCTTCTTCCATTCATCCTTCCAGTCTGACAGCCAATGAGCTGCAAACCATTCACCAGAGGAAAATGCTGCCATTTCAATACTCTTTGCCGCATCTCTAAACAATTGCAATTCCCCTTGACCAACCCAATCCATCTGGCAAAAGGAGACACCATTAAACTGCTCCGAGAAGGACAACCGCAGTGCTAAACCATCCTGCACCAACTTACCACTTGTTACGCAATGATGCTGCTCTTCCCACCTTTAAACCAAAAGGCCACCAACCTACAAAACATATTGCCTGGTTGAATTGTCCAGAATGCAAAATTAAGAAGCCCAGAGGCTTTATTTCATGCTTAATCTGGCCCCTGTTCTTTAACATCACCCATCCAATCTCTTCCTTCAATCATGTTATCTTCCTAACCAGAAAACAAAGCAATCTACTTTCTGCATCCACTAGCAAAACCAAGAAATCCAATGTCTTGGCGAGGCCTTCCATCTTCTGCATATCCAATAGGATACCCAGTTCATCACAAATCCTCAAAAACTCCTGAATACCTTCCAATGCTCCTTCAAACCCCTCACTTACTAGTGGGGAATCCTCTAGGTAATGTACCACCTTCTGCGGGCCCAACCGTTGCTGCCAAATTGAATGGAGTGCAGGGCTAAACTTCTTAAAAGTGACAGAGACTACTGAGCATCCCATTGGCATAGCCTTGGCAAAATAAAACTTGTTTCCAACCACCATGCCTAATAACAGACACTCTTCCTCCTTTACCGGCAGTAATCGAAATGTAGATTCAATATCTACCTTCACCAACCGTGGATCCTTAAATCCCCAAATAACCCACACTGCATCATCCAAAGATGCATAACTCACCTTGGAATCCCCTACCGAAATAAAATCATTAATGGAGATCCCTTCAGAGTAAGATAAATGGTGAATCAACCGAAATTCACCGGGCGACTTCTTAGGAACCAATCCTAACAGTGAGACCTTAAATTTGCCAAAAGGGGGGGGCTGTCAAAAAGGCCCAGTAACCTATCTGTGTACCCCTCCTTCTTCACCAAACCTTCTAAAATATCTTCCTTTCCTCGCACTGAATGCAAATTCTTACAGACTAATCCATCCCTTCAAACCCTTTATTTAATGGAAAATCCCCAGGAAAACCCATTAATTACTTCCTTCACAACTGCCATATCAGGAAATTGCTTGTGCATATGTTACAATACCTGCAGCTTAACAGAACAATGCATCCCCTGCTTCCCCTCATCCCCAGAAAGGACACCCCTATGCAAATAAAAATTCCTCCTACCTTGCAGACTTTGAAATCCCTGAAATGAAGAAGATAGTTCACCCAAGTCGGTTGAAAGCAAACTTGGATTGACCGAACTGCCTTCCCACTGGCCACACTGCACAGTTGGAAGTATTACTGCATACTTTGAACAAGTGTGCAAGAACCTGCATGCCACCCATGAGGAGCAACCCACATTAAAGGCCCAACATACCCCCACCCATTCCTCTCCTATCTCACCCCTCTGTTAACAGCTCCAAAGCTATCTATCATAGTGGCTAGCCATATGTCAGGGTGCTTAAATTCCCATTGCGGTGACTGATCTATCACTTTCCATTTCCAAAATCTCTGGTCATACCACAACCAAGTGTCCCCTACTCATAGACACTGAGCTTCAAAGATTATGAGAAAATAAGCCAAGAATGGTAAGGCCAAGGTAACATCTTTTCCAAACAAACTGCCATATAGTACACAAAACCTAATACCCAATTTTCTCATGTTCTTGGTCTTAGTTTACCTACTCTCCTCCACCCCAAGGCTGCTAAAGCTGACAAAAGATATTTGCAGTTTCTGATTCCAACAAGCACAGAATACCTTCCACATAAATTAATTCAAAGATAACATACGTCCCCTTCCAGATCTTTTCTTTAACTGAGGGCTGTATGTGAGGGGTCAGAAAGACTGCCTCTTTCCCATACCTCACAGCCTGTGTAGCTAACCAATCATCCAGCTGGATCCCAATGTCTGACCCCACCTCATGTAGTTGTGACTCCACCCCACCTACAGATGAAGTGAAACTTCCCATAGACAACCCTGCTCTACCTCCCCATTGAAGGCCTCACTTGGCCCTGCCTACCTTCATTAAGCCTCTGAAAATCCTCTATGGTGCCTGCAGTTTCACTAGACTCCTGACTTGAGTCATCCCCACCTATCCCCAAACTATTCTTCATGGTGCAGTGGTAGCATTGTCACCTCACAGCAAGAGGTTCTCCTGTTTGATTCTCAGCTGGAGTTCCTTCTTTGTGGAGTCTGCATGTCTTCCCTGCATTTGTGTGGGTTTCCTGTGGGTGCTCCAGTTTTCTCCCACATTTCAAAGACATGCGTCTAGAGTGTTTCTCCCCAGGCCTCTGCTGAAAATTGGCTTCATTCCAAGTCAGACTTTCCCGGTAAGCAAATGTTAAATGCAAGAAATAAAAATTCTCAAAACGCACCAAGTCTGACATGCCTACATGAGCTCCCAACAACATGTCATTACCTGCAGCTGCATTGTGCACTGCTTCAGTGGCCGGAACATCCACTGTGACAGCATTCCTTGACTGCTGTGCCCACTTCCCATGGGCCTCCGACCTGCTCTTTGCTGCCTGCCTTCTCCTCTTCCAACTGGAATCACCAGCTTCTTTGGCTGCCGGAGAATCACTGGTAGGCAATTCTCAGAACACCTCTTCCACCTGCCAAACAATAGCCACACATATTTCCACAGACTCTGGACTTCAGATATCTTCCAAAAGAAAGGACAATAATAAGAGTCTAAGAGAAGGAGAGAAGAAAAAAAATTAATTCACCCTAAAATTCCACTATAGATTGTACCTGACCTTCAACTAGAGCAGCTTGGCTGGTGACCTTGCACAATGCCAATGAACTGAAGACCCCAGACCTGTCAGTGGAAAACTACATGTTCCTGCTCATCCTGCCACAGTTTGATCTAAAATAACCTCAAGTTTATATCCAAAACCCAGATTTCCCTCTCCTAAAATATTTTTCTTTTTTTTATATATTACCAAACTCATGTGTATCCATTCAGTTAATTTGTTCGGTCATTTTTACAAATGCATGCACCACAACAAGGGTGTACAGAAAGATAACTGCACTACCAGAACCTAGCTGCAACTGTCTCTCTAAAACCTGCTCATCACCTCACCCTACTTCCTAAGTCCCTGTGCCCTCAATGTAACATTTCTACCCAGCCTTCTTTCTCATCCCTCTGCCAGGTGCCTCCTCACTCTCACAATGATTCCTTCCCTGAACTCCCACTCCCATCACTCCATGACCTGCTCTAAACCTCTTAACACAAGAACTCTGGCCAAAACTAAACCTTATGTGAACAAAGGCCCAAACAGTGACAAGGCTTAAACATATTTTATATAACAGAGAATGTTTCTGGAATAATGATGTAGTGATGACATACCCAATCGGAACTGTGAAGTCTGATTTGAACATCCACCATTCTTTAATGACCCCCGCCTCCCCACCTAACACCAGCTGGATCTGATTCTCTGAGAAAACCACAGGCATTGCAGTTCACACATCCTCAACATACTCATATCTGAGGGAATATCTGGACCTCCTTAGATAATCTACTAGATTCACCATCTGTCACCACTACACCCATTACTACTCATCTACTGTTCAGTTCTAACAGCCCATCAATTTTCTTTTAACTTTACTATTCCTTTTCCTCTTTTTTTATATAAAAAACTTCTGCTACATTCAAAACAGATGGATTCAGGTACAGACAGACCATGAGAATGTCAACACTAGCCTATTTTCAACAGTTAGTGCCACACTGTGCATGCATGGCAGGCAACTATCATTCTGTGTAGATCACGGGCCACAAAAAGTCATTTGCAGCTCATCTGGAACAAAACAAGTTCAGTAAAGCTGTGGCATCCTACCACCACCAGCAACAAATACTTTGCCTGGGCTAGAGCACCAGGAAACCTGTCTCACACCTCCTCAACAATAAAAAGGGGCTACAGAAAACCAACCCATCAATGCTGCATTATAATAACAGAATGAAATGACTATAATTTCCCTAAAATTCAAGCTAACCAAAAGAATGTCTAATGGAGTATGTAAGTCAATTTTCTAAACTTAACCAAACTTTCTACTGATTGCTGACTCGATTACTGTTTTTTTTTTCTTTGCAGAGGCCAGAACAACAGTACTAAATATGCATACCACTGCCTGAAATACTCTAACCACCACACATTTTATTATTCAGAAAACAATTTGAGAGAGAAAAAAAAAAAAGAAAAAGACAAGCTAACAATTAAGAATCTCAGACACAATAAAGCATACCTTATACCCTTGTTACCAAGCATTACCCCCCCTTCCATGCACACAACTATTAATCCAAGACCTACATGACAACAGCAGTACCTCATCTTGAATGTAAGCCTGACTATAGCAAGTTCACACCTAAGTCTGATCCCTTTTCCAGCTACACTCACATAAAATCCTCTAAGCCCCACCCCATGCTTACTTCACTTCCTCCCAACTCTTCCCCTATTAAATCAAACCTTCTTTGCCCACAGCTCTACCCAATCTAATTCCACTTTATCCTATCCTTAGCATCCTTTCCACACCCCCTTCTACAAAACTGTAACCCCCTTCTTATCATCTCTACATGACCACCAAAACACCAAAGATGTCCCTGGACAAATTGTTTTTTTCCCAGACTTCATTTATAAATAGCAGCATTCTCGACTGCATACATAATACACTAACATACACTGAAAAAAAAGTAATGCTTTACCCAAAGCATAGAAGAGATAAGTGCTGAGCTACAGGATGTGGTGTTCTCTAAGGTGTATGTTTCCAAGGGATGAAGTATAAGAATACAGAATTGTCAAAACAGGAAATAAAACAACAGTCAGGAAGAACTAGAAGTGATTATACACAATGACTAAACCATAAGAGAGCATTATAAGACACTTAATAGAATGCTGCTGAGATGCAAAGGAAGTGATATTAAAAACTGACTGTGTGTGTGTGTGTGTGTGTGTGTGTGTGTGTGTGTGTGTGTGTGTGTGTGTGTGTGTGTGTGTGTGTGTGTGTGTGTGTGTGTGTGTGTGTGTGTGTGTGTGTGTGTGTGTGTGTGTGTGTGTCTGCACGTGCATGCCTATTTGGAAAGACCTCTCATAGAGTATTATATAATGTCTGGAGACCATGCCTCTGAATTAATTTACAAGAATGATATCACTTAGGAACAAGGCAACAGAAATGGAGATTTGCCTGAGCTAGAATCCTTCTTAGATAGGAATAGAAGAAGAAAGCAAGAATAGTTTATTAAAAGTGGAGTGAGGGCAGCATGATGGGATCTTTGACATCCTTAAGTACCTAATGTGGATAAAATAGGTCATTCAACTGCTATTTTTCAGAAATGTATACATACTGCAAGTATAGTTTACACTTGAGGATATATGATAAATTTTTCAGAAGATAGTAAGAAAGCACTTATAGCAGGTGAGAATAATGTATGTACCATCCATTTTAAGCAAGATATGTTATCTGAAAGTATGACAAATTAAAGTACATGAGGTGACCTTAAAGTATTTTCAGCAATCATGGAAAAATAACTTATTAAACAGAAACAAATCTAATCTGTCATGAAAAGAGCAGATTCTATTGCCATTAGCTGCACAGGCTTAGTTAAATCTTTCATTTATTTCACCCTGCAGATAGTTCAGAAACATTGTTTGTCCTGTTCCACTTCAATAAACACACAACACCGAATGACATTTGACAACCTTTATTAGACTTTCATAAACATAATTGTTAACCAATAGTTATAAATTTAAACCAAAACATGACACAGGTGATAACATCCATGAAAGAAGACATAAAATAACCATAAAGGTAGTGTACTGCTCACCCTTGATAAGCATTGTCCCCCACTTGCTCACTTATCTTTGCACTAACAAGGCAGTCTTCCCACTCACCTTCAATTTATTGAATTATACCACCATCCATATAAGCAGCTCTGCTTGCTTATTAATGTATCCACCAGAACAACTGCTCACTTTCTTTCCAAACTTATTGAATTGCACATCCATCACCAGAGGGGGAACAGAAGAGGGCAAGCCTGCCCCTTTTCTCTGCCCACCAGCCTGACCAGACTGTTCCCCCTCTCTTCGACAACTATTAGCAACCCAATCACCAGTACGGCAGTAGGTCAAATATCATTTGGTGTATCCATCCTCCCTAATCCAGCTGGATCCAAATCATTACCTTCTAACCCTATACATAACTCATAAAAACAACTGAGTAGCTAAAACAGAAAACAAACTACTGACCCCTCACCTATGCTAAGATAGCAACCATAACCTCATCATCTACCATAACTACTGCCATGATGTAATTAGAGCATACAACCCAACCACAGGAAACTTCACAATAAGATCAAAATCCTTATCAGCTACTGGACCCACTACTAAGCACTCCACCACATTGCAACCCCATAGTACCACCCAATGAAAGGAAAAATTTGTGTGCTGTCCAATGAATGTAAAACACCACTTAAATCTCTTCTAAAGTCCATTTAATAAAATGCTAACTGCACACCAACTACCCAATATAACCAATAAGATATTTAAACCACCATCATGGCCGGTAGCAATATGACCTCAAAACACCACCATCAAAGCCAACATCATCCATAGTAAACCAAAACAGGCAAAACTAACTCCACACAATATGCCAGCAAACCAAAAAATGCCTGATGCCACCAGATCAAAGAAAGTCCATGATACACTATTGCCATCCCGGATGTAGTGAATAAACCCAACCCAGTCTCTCCGGAAACCACAGTAACTCAAAGTTGAATCATCCTATCAAAGCTCCACATCTAGATTACAAGCCTAATTTACTAAATGCAACCCACTAATCCCCTACCCTGATGTCTGCCACACCATCTGACCCCTTGCAAAGAAGACCCCACTACCCTTAAAACAGTAACATTCAACTCTGGAGCTCCCCGCACAATATCAGAACCACAACATTACCATGTGACAACAAGTATGAAAAACATAACAAACGAAACAACTCCATATTCAGCTGTACTGCTGGCAACCCATGACCCTTCATACTGCTCCATCGGCAGAATCCTCCTCACCTTCTACTCCCGCCTGTTGAGTCCACATTTCTTCAATTCCCCAAGCAACACCAACTCCGTATGTCCCTATTTGTGCTCAATGATCTGTAAAAGAAAAGATTGTAAGTATACCACACACACACACACACACACACACACACACACACACACACACACACACACACACACACACACACACACACACACACACACACACACACACACACATGCACACCTACACACACTCACACACACACATAAACCAATTCCTTAATGACCATTAACCACCACAACTGGCATATCTCATTCATCATCTGCTTAAAATGCAGACATTTCCAGGTGCATCAACCCCCCCTGAAAATTAAGATGTCCTAACAAGATCTCCATAGAATAACCTTCCAACATATGAAATAAAATATTGCATAGCATGTTTTATTCAATAAATAACATTATCACTCTTCTATAACGAAAAAATTGTCAACAAAACAGCAATTAAAGCAAGAAAGTTAAAGCCATCCCCACTCCTGCTACGACATATTGTCATCACATAAACCTGCATTTCCTAAACGAACCCCCACAACAAAATTTATCTTCCACATCCCTCCCAACCATCCTTCCTGGCATCCCACAAACCATACACCAACCTCAGATTATGCTCCCTAAACCAACACCTCCTGTCACATTTATAAACAAGTGCTAATCTCCCTGAACAAACCTAACTGAAACCCATCCCAAGGTGCCACAATGGTAAAATGTACCCACTTGTTAACCTTCACCCAAAAAATCCAAACAGCCAATCCCCCACAAGTATGCCCTGACCCAGAGCTCCTGCCACACACACCTACATGCCATCCCAACAAAACTCCTACACTGCAAGCCATACCTATAACCTGCCACCCCCTATTAGTCCCAGGCAATAAACGAACAAGCTAACTAAATGCCTTACTAAAAACTTTCTATACTGCATAGCCGACCAAGGACCAGGTTCCTCCAGCCCACAAAGCTCCATCCATCACACCTACTTTAAAGTCATACATATGCTCCAACACCTATTGTTACCAGCCCAAGGCGCAAGTCAAACGCTGCACATGAGGGGCACATTTGTTACACTGTGAAACAAACCACAAATACACCCCATAGGTTCCTCAGATAACCCAGTAAACCAAATGCCATAGATGCTGCATGTAGTACTTGGCTAGCTTGTGAAAGCCCTAGAGCTAGTAGCATAGTAACTTCCTACATGCAAACTCTACTCAGTGGACAGAAGTCAGAAGGGAACCCTCAGCCCCGGAGTTATGAGGGAGAGATTTTATTGTGATCCACATGAGCGGATCATAATCTATCCGTTCTTTAATGCATTTGTTCATTTTATGGACAGTACATATAAACTCACTGCATAAGGAAATCAATCCACACATTACTTTTGTATCAATTTACAATATGGTGATCACTGCAATGTTTGCCATTAATACATTTTCACTGTAATTCTGTGCACTCTGCTATTCAAAAATTTCACTGCAAATTAACTTCAGATGATGGTGCCAAAAATTGCACAGCATAATTTGTTTTGAAGAAATATTTCTGATTTTGAAAGTCACTTTGGTTGCTTTTTATGGTTATTTCACTCATGTGACCACTTAGTCTGCATTTTGATCAACATGTACTTGCTTGTTTACTGGGTGTTTGGCAACGAGTGGACCAAAGATGCTTTTCAGCAAAATATGAACAAAATGTACAAGTAATTTACAGATCAGCAGTGTTACAAATTCTTTTTATTTATAATTTGAACATAGTATAATACAGGCCCCATTTTTACAGTCTGTAATCATGCAAGACAAGTCCTGCATGAAACAACTTGTTTCCATATGGATTAGCTGTAAGCGCTTCATTAGTTTCCATTTTTCAGATAATCTGGCTGCATTGCCATTTGCTGTGAATATGCCCTAAGTGTACATACACAGTAAAACATTAATAAATATGTGGAGACTGAAACTGCTGTGTCCCATCATATGCTCACACTTAGCACAGCTGTTCAGAACAGCACACGTGAGGCATAAAACACATATGTACTGAGACAGTATCAAGGATACGTTTAGAATATGCATTTTTTGAATTACTAACTGGATAAGTGCACTTGTCTAAAAGAACAAAGAATGAATTCTCAATACTAAAAATATAAAATAAGAGAAAATCCTAATGCGTACTCTTACAGTACATGTGCTTAGTGATATTAAAAGACTATCAAGACAATTTTACTGTAGCTACCTATAATTTAATTACTTTGCATACACCAACTGCTTTCAGTTCCTTTGCTTGTTTCATTACTATTTGCTCCCTTACTAAGCCTGTGTTAATGGTATGGAATGTTTCTATCTATTCCAACCCTGGTTACCGTTATCTGAGGCTCAATAGATTTAACAGTTTAAAGTAGAGGAGACATCTGCATTCATATTAAACTAATTTTATATATATGTACATAGTCTCCATAAATATAAAGACTCCATGTGTCAATCTGCTACTTGTGTTGATTTAAATTTGTTGTGTTTGTTAGCGTTCGAGAAAAAAATCAATCAACCAATCGATCAATCAATCAATCCTTAAAAACAGTACTTGATAAATATAACATATTTAGAAAACAGCAAAATCGCACACTTTCAGGCAAGGTTAAGTCCTGGAAAAACAATTAAGTGCTTAAAGTCTCATGGAAAAAAGTACTATATACAGAAACGAGCAGAGTGAGATGCATTATTTAAGATCCAATACAATTAATTACCTGAAAGTAAAATCCCATCACTCTGATCAGTGGTGCTACAACTGATCAGCACACCTTTCAACTGTATTGAATATCCAGATTTTTGCCTCGCATCCCCGGTCCATTCCTCACAAATTCCAGTTCTCTGACCGATTAGCTGCAAATCGTCAAAGACTAAAGGTAGAAAACAAAGACAAACATTTTAGTTTCAGACTTCATACCCCTCAGGAAAAATCCATGCTAAAATATATTTTATTCTATTAACTAAGTTTGTAAGAGAAATATTTAAAAATTGTCCATACTTTGGGGCCTCTGCCCCAGTTTTATTTATGGCTTTGTCCAGATTTCTTGCTCCAAGAAGCTGGGAAGTATGCAGAGCCCCTCGGAGTTACAACCCATGTAAAGAGATCAGGGCAGTTTAAGTAGCAAGGACAAAGTTTAGATTAGTGTAACTCATGTTTTGCAAGCAAATATTTGAGAAATTTAGTGAAAACACTGACTGCAGCACCACTCCGCTACTCAGTGGTGGTATAAGGAAGAAAAAGGAGTCAAAGTACCAGAGTCACAATTATATGCATACAGTTGAAACAACTGAAAAGTACAAAAATCAGTAAAATGTGCAGCCCACAAATAAATTCACCATTTACATTGTCGTTTGAAACTGTGATGGCTTCAGACAAGGATGGTGCCCTCCCCTAGGGGAATCCAAACCCAATCGCCTATAAAACACAGGAGAAGCCAAGCAGACACAGCCATTACTTGCCGTTACTTACAGACATTGCATTGCCCAGGAAATCACCTTACTTTGTGGCCTGAGAAGGAAATGCCTCATCAGTTAGTTTTTTTATTGCAAAAGGGAGAGGTCTGCATTTTTTAATATGCAGTAGATGCTGGGTAAGTGGAATGAAAAATTTAACTAAAACAACTAGCCATGTCTGCCTAGCAAAAGCCCTGCTCTCACATCCTCCTCGTTACAGTTAGGACACTAGTAAAAAGTTGGCGTGTCAATACGGTTTAAAATACTGTCATTTACTTTATTTGTAATTATATAGATTTATTTTTTTTGTATACGTTTGTGTGACTGATGGATTTCATAGCAATAGCGGCTGTGGAAAATCCCGGCATGCATGCGCATGGTGTACCTGCTAACAACATATTTCCAAGCCTGCGAAAAACCCTTTGGGCTGAGGTGAAAAGTGCACTAACAATGGCTACTCCCCAAATGCTACAGAAAAAGCAGGAGCACTCTGTATACTAAAGGGATAAATACCTGTCCTGCCCCTACCATCCAGCTAACTGACAAAACTTCTTCGGAGCATTTTTTTTTAAATTTTAAAACCTCCCCACCACCCTGAAATCCTAACAAATAAACTAGTTATAGGGACAAGCACCATCGCAGCTCCTTGCTCCAGCCATTATACTACCAACACACCCAACCACCAAACTGAATGGACGTGTACCATATAAGGGCCAGGGGAAACATTATCCTCATGTGCTTTCCACCATAACCACCATCAAACTTATTGGTGCACCATGCCCAACATGAAAGCCTGTAGTCTGGCTTGCAAGGAAAACACAGAAAGGAGCTTTTGGATGTGCACTGTATATTGGGCAGGAAACATCCTAGGAAACATCCTGGGGCCCCCCATGTGCTTTCTACCATAGACCACAAATCTCCTGAGTGAAGGCAGATAATGTATCCAAGCCACTGATGGCATTGCCTAAAAAAAAAAAAAAGAAAGAAATAGTCCCTATACTTAAAAGACTGCACACATATAACCATACCCTGGATTCCAAGATGGCTGCCGACTAGACAAGTCCCTATTTACTGAGCTCCTCACAGTTATGTAATATCTGTTTTTGTTTACAATTTTGGAGTGAGATTTTTCCTCAGTTTTTTTTTACAAAAAGCTTCTCTAAAGTTCTTTCTACGCATCTGGAATATTTTTCTCTTTGGAATTATCAATTTGTGAAGTAATTTACTTCAGAACAGTGTTGTGGCTTCAACTATTGTGGATTCATCCAGCTTAAAGATTCTTCTCAGAACCTGCTACCCTGACTTCACTCCTCCTCTCTGGGCATGGCTTCTAAATCTGATTCCATGGAGACACAAGCTACAAAGGCCAAATTTTCTTCCATGCTCTCACCTGAGAAGGATACCAGTTCAAAAAGACTAAGAACAAATAAACAATATTCTGAAACTTCTAAAGTAAGTAACAAAGATTTAATTGACTCAAATTTTCATTTAGATGAACTAAAATTAGCATTACAACCTATTCAAAATGCTATTCAAAGTTTCTCTGAACAATTTACTGAATTTAGTAAAACTTTGAAGCAAATAAGTGAAAGAATGGATTTGATTGAAAGTAAAAATACAGCTTTAGAGATAAGAACTGATTCATTGGAGAATGATTTCAAATCTAAGGATAAAAGTATTACAGAAATCCAAGTTAAACTACTGGACTTAGAAGCTAGGAGTCGTAGAAATAACATCATTATTCGTGGCTTGCCTGAAACTTATGATAATAAAAACTTATTATCAGTAACAAAACAGATTTTTGAGGCTTTGTTAAACTGTGAGGCAACTTCAAAATCTATAATTATAGAAAGAGCACACAGAGCATTACACACTAATCAGGATTCTTCTTCTCCTTGGATCATTTATACTAAGTTACTTAACTTTCAAGACACCTATCACATCCTTGAAGCAGCAAAAAGCAAAAAACATTTTGTTTGGAGAAATCATAAACTATCATTTTCACAGGACCTTCCTCTTCAAATAAAAATGAAAAGACAAAGGGCTAGATTCAGGAAGCCTCCATGTAAGAGTTATAACTCTTACACGGAGGCTGCAGTTAAACGGTGTGATGTCAGCATGTCATGCATATGCATGAGGTGCATGAGGCATGCTGAATCACACTGTAACTCTTACACGGTCCGTGTAAGACAGTAGGGGCGTGTCCGTAGGCTAAGCCCTGCATGCGGACACACCCCCGTAAGTGTAGAATGGCTGAAAGTAAACAGCCATGAGAGAGGCCATGGAAATGTAAACAAACACACTACACAACACATTCCCCCGCAGACCATCAGTGTACAAAGTGAACAGAGGCTATAAAATGAAAATAAAAACTGTTTTATTTTTTTTTAACCCCTGTAAATGTGTGCTACTGTGTGCGCTCGTGTGCACGGGTGTGCTACTAGCGCAACTGCAGTTAGCAATCAGTGGAAAAGGATATGAGAACTAAATAAGCAAAGTAAGCCAAGAAGAAATAGCTTAGCAGTAGAGTTGCTGGCTTAAGAGTAGGCAGACAGGGTTCGAGCCCACACAACAACCTTTTTTTTTTGTAAATAAGCACTAAAAAAGCCCCTGACAGTATTGTACAAATGTAAAAGTATACCCTTTTGTAAAACGGAATGAAATGGAGCATATATATTGAAGTAACACAATAATAAAAAAAATTATAAATGTACTGATAGCTAAGCTGCTGTGAGACACAGTGCCTGTAGCTGCGTAGTGTTTAAAAAGCTGCAAACTGTATGCCCATTGCTAAGCACCGGTTTAACAGGCTGAAACTGTTTGCAACTAGCTGTGCTTAGCTTAACATGTGTGTCACTAGCCAATTAAGGGTTATCCCAGCGCACACCGTTTGCGCGCCGCTCCCACAAGCTAACTGCCAGTGCGCATGCGTCAGCTCCGCACAAACGAGCGCAGACCTGGTTTTAAGTGCTTAAAAGTGCTTATGGCATGTTTGATTGACAGGTCCTCAACTCATTTCTGTCAGGAAAACTAAAAATCAGTGGTCAGATTCGAACCCAGGATACCATGCACTAGAGTCAAGGTACTAAACCACTAAGCCATGACAGCAATACCTAGCAATTCAGAAATAGCATATATATGGGATAAAATCCAGAATGGAGCATGATAAAGCATTTTCAGTGAAGTAGATACAATTCCAAAATGGACAATCAGAGAAATGTGCGGGAAAAGCGGCATATATAAGCCCCATAGGCGGGAATACACACCAGAACCGATTGTAGAACAGACCTGCAGTCAGAATGAGTGGAGTAGGTAAGGGACATTGCTTTCGAGCACAGCGTTGGGGCGTTGAGGAGTCCAGATACATGGTCTGGCTCCTTGTCCATCATCACGAGGCCCAACTCATGCAGGGCCAGGTCTCATGGGGAGCGTACAGGGCGGAGGCATGGGACCAGTTGGCTCATGATCTGACCAGTGCTACTGGCATTCCACGCACTACTGAGCAGGTCTGTCACCACCATGCGGACCTGAAGCGGCGTAAGCAAGACCAGTTGACCCAATGGATCCAGGAGGCCCGGGATATGCCCAACACCCCACTACTGAGTAAGTTACATTTTACTCATGTATGTAAGGATTTCAACAAGCTGATACCATGGAGATGTGTAGTCCAATATTACTTCCTTTGTATTACAGCTGCAGGTGTCCGCTCTGCGAACCATGAGACGCAAGACCGTAGGCTGGCGCGGCTGCGCCACCATGCAGGTTAGTAACCCCATCTAGTACTTGTAAATAAATATTATAGTGTTGCATGTATCAGAACACTGCAGTGTATTGATTAAAAGTAATCTAATGTGCAAGCAAGAATTGAAAGTTGGCAGGTATGGCTGCAACAAGTTCATCAGTATGCAAGTGTGACTGGAAAAATAATTTATAGAAATAAATAGTGCTGTAATACAGATGTCCCACCATTAATTAAATGTAGTATAACCTGCAGTAGTCTCCAGAGTACAGCTTCAGAATCTGAGGTAGTCACATGTGTGATTTATCCCCTGTTGAAATGCTGAATCATGACAGAAGTGAGGCTGTTGGAAAGTGTTTGAATCACCACAGGTCTAATATGTGAACAAAGCCTAGAAGTACCAACCTGAACTGTGAAGTTGCAGGATGTGTGAGAGTGACAGAAAGGGTCATGTATGAATAAATAAAGTAGTAATAACCCCTGAATATATTAGCCCCAGTGTGTTTCCACAGAACTAAATGCATGTGGGAAGTACAAATTAACATCCCAAACTGATTTCAGTGTGTCTGAATCTGGAATGTCTAGGCCAAAATCTGTATATGGTGATAACAGTAAACAATTTGCAGATAGAATGAATGATTATCTGACAGACTAAACAGCCATAGTTGTCCCTTGTCCTGTCATCAAAGTGTAGCAGGATGATGTATCTGATCAAATTAAAAATAAGTAGGATAGTGATGTATTTGTAACAGGTGTAGCATGACAGTCAAATAAAAATAATTTTGAAACATCAGCCTCAACTTAATTGTGTACCTATTACAAATGTATATCAATGTGTACCTTATGAATGTGTCATCACTTTCTATCTCCAACCAACCCTATAATTCCATATAACAACACCCAATAAATATTGGTATGTGAACATTTCATTAACCATGGACATTTGTCCGTTTCAAAAATACATGCATGTCTGTTCGTGCATGTGCCCTGTTCATACCTGCAAATCTGATGGCCTGTTGCCATTAATCAACCCTGCATGTTGTTTGATTGTGTATTTCCGTTCACATAATGCATGTGATATTGATATGCCCCTTGTTCAATGGTGTTAATATCTGGGTGTTTGTTTAATGGGAATACCAATGCATGCTGTTACAACTAATCTGAATGGAATAATATGCCACTAACCCAAACTAACATAACTACTCACAAACCTAGAACGCTTGGGAAGGCAGGTCCCAGCGGACCCACCTCTCCCACCTCAGCTGGCAACTGAACCTGGCACTAGTGCCCAGGCCGGACCCTCCTCCGGTGGCCCTGTGCCACCTTCAGGTGGAAGCGCTGCAGGGGATGGGGCCCGTCCCCCCTCTGCAAGCGTGGCCGGAGGAGTTTGTCCACTCACCCTCCAAGGTGTCCGGTCTGTGGTGCAAAGGGAGATCCAAGACTCTGTTCTTGGGCCCCTACGCCAGCTCGAGGCTCAGGTGGCACAGCTTACGGGCATGCCCGTAGCCCCGCCTACACAGCCCCCAGCACAGCCCCGTCCTGGGCTGTGAAGAAACAGTGGCAACTGTCTATGGGTGGGGATATCAGTTCCACTGTTGCCATCTGTGGGCTCATGCGTCTTGGATATCCCAACCTCCGTCCCTGTCAATTGTGTAACCCCCCCACTTGTGTCATACACCGCCCCTGTATGCGTCTTGTCTGTCTTGTCTGTTAACCTACCCAACCTACCTCCCCAGCTATACCGACTTCCTTCACCTGACATACCACTCTCACCTGAAAAAAAAAAAAAAAGGGCACTCTGTCCCACAAAAAAATTACACCCCATACATAGCTGTCCATGTTGCATACATGTCCACTGGACATTTAAACTGTTAATTACAATTGGCTCTACAACAAATATTAATGTTGTCCTGACACCTCTCTCAGGGGTGAAAGGTTTCAAATGTCTCACCAAAATACATAGAAATACACAGCTGTTGCTGCGAAAGACATGGGCATCTGTGGGCCTTACCTACATCCTTCCTGCAAATCCCACGCTTGTTTCCCAACTGTCTTACCCTCTTTGTCACCCCTTTTTCACCACTTTCCTGTCACCCCTTTTTCTTTTCTTTCAAAGAAAATAGCGTGGGTGTGCGCGTGTGTTAGCGGAGCTCACCGCCAGTGCGCATGCGTGAGCTCCGCGCAAATGAGCGCAGACCTGGTTTCAAGTGCTTAAAAGTGCCTTTATGGCACTTTGATTGACAGGTCCTGTACTCATTTTGAAAGTCAGGAAAGAAAAATAAATTCCTACTGCCAGTCTCAAACTCAAGACCTTGGGAACATTAGTCTGTATGACCTATCACTAAGCCATGATTGCCATACAAGAACATACTGCTAAAATAAATATAACATGTAATAGTAGGAATCAATATAAAGGCAATATAGGAGGTGTACTACCCAATACATTTCAGGTAGAGTTTTAATGGCCGAATTACTGGATTCCCACACTAGTTCAGTGTTAACAGAAACAGCTCTACTAATTGTTCGCTTGTACATAATAATGTAAGGTAATGTACACATAAGAAGGTATGTAAATGTACACATACATATATATAAATATACAGTAATACATATGAAATATAGTCGTCGGTGTCAGTATCCATACACACTCACTACAGGAGACAGTGAAGATTAATGCAGCAGCCAGAATCTGCAACACAGCCTGACCCCTCTGAGACCCACTAACCCTTTTAACTGCTTAAAGGTGGCTTCAGCACTTTGATTGACAGGTCCTGTACTCATTCTGAAGGTTTGGAAAGAAAAATAAAGTCTCATTGCCAGTCTCAAACCCAGAACCTTGGTAACATTAGTCTGTATGACCTACCACTAAGCCATAACTACCACATGAGATCATCGTGCTAAAATAAATATAACATGTAATAGTAGGAATCAGTATAAAGGCAATATAGGAGGTGTACTACCCAATGCATTTCAGGTAGAGTTTTAATGGCCGAATTACTGGATTCCCACACTAGTTCAGTGTTAACAGAAACAGCTCTACTAATTGTTCGCTTGTACATAATAATGTAAGGTAATGTACACATAAGAAGGTATGTAAATGTACACATACATATATATAAATATATAGTAATACATATGAAATATAGTCGTAGGTGTCAGTATCCATACACACTCACTACAGGAGACAGTGAAGATAAATGCAGCAGCCAGAATCTGCAACACAGCCTGACTCCTGTGAGAACTACTAACCCCTTAACTGCTGGAAGGTGCCTCCAGCACTTTGATTGATAGATCCTGTACTCAATTTGAAAGCAAAATACAAGCATGCTACTAGGCCCTACCACAAGACCATTGTAACACTACTCTGTATGACCTACCAGCAAGACATGACTCTCATACAGGAATATAGTGCTAAATAAGTGGAACATGTAATAGTAGGAATGAAGATAAAGGCAATATAGTATGTGTACTACCCTAAGCATGTCAGACAGACCTTCACTGTCCCAATTACTGGATTCCCATACTAGTGTGTGTTAACAGAAACAGCCCTGAAAATTGTTAGCTTGTACCCAATATTGTCAGCTAATATACATATATGACAGTATGTATATGTACACATATGTATATATAGCAATACATAATAAATATAGTTGTGGGTGTCAGTATGCATACACACTCACTACAGGGAACAGGTGGGAGAAATGCAGCAACCTGAATTCACAACACAGCATGAAGCATGAGAGATGTACTAACCTTCACACTCACAGAACATTTTCCAACAGCATACCAGCATGGTCCACACCCTTACAATCTGAAAGGGCAACGCCTATCTCACATACCTTTTTATAGCACTGTCCCGAAATCACAGTGAGACATGCAATCAGTACACAACTGGCTGTATGCAATTAGCCAATGCTGCCTTACAATTGGTGCAGAGGCCATCACATGGGCCTATGCAGATACCTACAAAAGCATTCAGTACCCACACTCCACACATGCAATACAATCATTGCACAAACCTGAAAAAGAGAGAGAGAGAGAGAAACAGAAATACGAAAATAAACAGACTGACAGCAGCAAAACCAGCAGCAGCAGAAAACTGCAAGCAGCAAGCAGCATCACTGATACAGCAACAGCTGCCACAAACACAGGTAATGCAAAGTAGCAGGTTAATACTGTGTTTACTGTGACACCTCCAAATGTATCACAGTTCACTATCTATAGGTATGTCCATGAGATAGGTTGTGTGTACATAGTCCTGAAATATATACATATGTAATGTTGCTGTACATGTTGCCCATACTTAAAACTTCCATAGCTTAGAACACAAGGCCAGTTGTGCATATGATGCAGTAGTTACCAGGGTCAGTAGAGGTTACTCCTCATTGGTGTGGGACCACTGTGTATGTATGGCACTGTTCAGGTACATATCCCGTAGTATGGCCAGGGATTAATATCAGTCTGTCATGTGGTGCTATGTCCTCCAGGGGTGAATGTAGCACACATCCAGGGATACCATTTCGTAACAGTGATGCTATGTGTTCTGCAATGATGAGGGTGGCTCTCACCTGGACATGTGAGAGGATAGGGAGGTTACAGTCATCTGGGATAACTAATACCACATGTGTAGGAGAATGGGGGGGGTACCTGCACCTAAACTGTCTGCAACAATGTTGCCAATATCTGTGCATTTGGTGAATGTGAAGCATCTTAACACTGCTGACCACAGATGCCTTGCCGTCATGTGAATCTGCCATGTGCTGCAGTAGCCTCCTACTATTGTTATACAATATGCCTGTATCTGTAGTCCACTGGACAGGACTAATAAGTGGTGTGCAGTTGTTCTGGGTTAGATATGTGTGTGCACAGTACATGCAGTATGTGGGATGTCTGTGGTAAGCATATGCAAGGGGGCCGGTGGTGTGTGTTGTGGCTTCCACTGGCCCAATGGGCTGCATGGATAGCATCACTGTCATAACTAATGAATAACTGTGTAATTACATGCATACATAGCAAGGTAGTGTACTGTGCTTGTGGTGTTGTTCGGATATGTATATCCAGGCTGAGTAATGTGTGTCCACATCACAGGGTTGGATGGCAACACACATCCAGTATGTAGGGATGAACACCCAGAGTGTGTCAGACGTGTCGCCTGTGCAGAAATATCTGGCCATTACCTGTGCATCCCCCACAACACACACACATGCAACATATGGCAGAAGTACTATAGCAGTACACACATTTTCATAGGTTCATACTAGGCTATTTGCCCTAGGGCATTGGTAAGCCTAGTAGAATGTGTTTGTCTTTCGCCACCCAATTACAAGTTATGCTGCTATGCCCTTGTCCGACGTTAGTATACTGTGCCTCTGTCTAACAGTGACATAGAAGTGATACCTGGGGTACAACTATGATCTCCATCCACTCATCCAGATTCCTATGGAAGAGAGTCAATGAGGGACTCTGCCTAACCTGTAGTGTGAGCTCATTACAGAGTGAAGGGAGCCTCTTGGTTAGGAATATGCCCCTCCAGCATGTCCATGTATGTCAGTGCTGAGGTCCAGGTCTCCTGAGCATGTGGCCGTATGGGACTCTGATTGCCTGAGGTGCAGCATGTTCATTACTGCTGGGTAGGACATGGCTGTATATGGCACACAGATTGCCTCTGAACAGGCAGTATGCCACTGAGTCCAGCTGGATTTCCTTTACCTGGGCAGCATATGACATCTGTTTGAGCCATTGCATCCTCTTGATGAGATACTGTTGTCCTGTACCAGTTGCTGTAGGTGTCTGGTTAGGTACATCCCAAAAGGTGCATTGTACGCAATTATAGGCCTGATGATGGATGAGTAAAGAGGCACAATGACCTCCCCTGCCATACATGTGAATCCCTCATGATTAGCTGGGCTATATAACATGTCTTTCAATCCACGATGGCCATGTGGTTGACAAATGACAGACCACTACCATGTTTCTTCCCCAGGTCCCCAACTACGTCTTCTGTACTCAATGGCCTAACACCTATGTTGTACTTTGCCACCAATGTGGAGGCGTGGGAATCTGCATTGAATACTGATACTCCCCCTCCCTTGTTCAAGTGTTGGGGCCGACAAGAATGGTAACAGCTATAACTTGGTAGTACTGGTGTGCTCCTGTGAAACCTGAAACAGGTTTATGTCACTGCACAGATATCGGTGTCCAGAATGCTAAGTAGGGTTTTGAGTGTGTGCATCCTGAGGTCTAGACTTCCGGTGTTGAGTAGCATCACTCTTACTTCCTCATCCTTTGTGATACAAATGGATGTGGGTTTGCCTTATGAGCCTTGCCTACTACAGGCACTATGGGTGGAGCAAGAGGCTCCGCCAAATCCCAATAGGACAGGGGTGACAGGTGCAAGCTGTCCCTAGCAAAGCATACCACCCCAAGATGGCAGGCATTGGCACACCTGTGAATGACTCCAGTATGTCAGTCAACTGATGGAAGGGATCATCGTGCCTTGATATTGTGGCATTGTTCTTGGTGAGGGTAGGGTGCTACTCAAGGTCAGTGTCAAACTGTCTTGGGCTACGTGCTCAGAGAGCTCTGTACTGTCTCATGTCATGTAGTCCAGGTAGGTATGTGTCAGGTCATTCACACCAGCATGGACATTGACTGAGTCATACCTGTACTTGCCTTGGGGTTACCTGAGTGTTTGTGTTATGTGGCAGGTCATAGTGCCCGACAGGCTGCACACCGTTACCCTCACCTCCTTAAGCCTGGTGAACATGATGTTAGTGTGCCTGATGATAGAGGCACCTAGTACAGGTGTATGAGGTGTGTTGTTTACTGTTAATGGCTGTGAGTGTTCAGCACATTGGCTTTGTGTGATATGTGTTGCACGTGTTCGTTTCCGTGGTAGTGGTTGCCTGAGTGTCTGCTTAGGAGGTCTCTGCTGCGTAGGCAGACCTGTAGTCCGAGCCTACAAGTATGTTCATGTGTGATCATGTGTTAGTTCTGCTGTCGTGGTAGGTCTATGTGAGACTGGAAGTGTAGTGAGTGTGGTTTCCTTCGCCACCTGACTGGTTATGGCGGTATTGAGTAGACAGAGCCTAGCCTCCAGTTTGGTATATGGTTGCATCACTCACATGAGTTTGAATTTGTTGTTAGGAGGAGGGGTTTGTCTGTGTACATGCAGCTGTTCTAACATTGTCTCTGGAGTACCACACTCACCAGCTGGACTGGGGAGGGAACTGACAACTGACCTCTGGACATGCTAGAATACTATTGTGAATTCTGTAATAATTGAAAACAAGGCCCAGTGGGGAGTGAGGGTGTACTGATATTACCTACAACTGCTGGCTGATATAAAAATGTCAGTGAGCAAATGCCAGGTAACCTAAGTGCAATGTGTCACAATTAAGTAAATGCAACAATGACAAGCAGTCACTTGCTGTCATGTGTAACATGGAAGTACGTACAGTAAGCAATGCAGATATCAGTAGTGAGTCACAGACGTGTTGAAAAGCTATGTATTATGTGGAAGTAGCATACCAGTGAAATAACAAGCTAACAAATAACAAGCAAATAAACAAAGGTAGATCCAGGAGGCCTGGATGTAGTGTTTGCTACAGCAAACAAAGTGTAGCAATGTCAGTAAGATACAGCTCAGATATGCAGACACTATAAACCTGAAACCAGATGTCCCCAGCTATGAATGGCAGAGTACAGCCTATTGTCACACACGAGTGCAGACCACATACCTTGTTAATGTTAAATAACTGGCCTGAAGGCCAACTGCCTATACCAGAACTAATACACTTGTACACTGGGCCCTCAATCAGCAGTTCCCAACTTCAATGTATGAAAGATATGTGTCCTGCCACCACAGTGCTTGCCACAAACCTCCCTAATGTAAAACAACTGATCTGAAGGCCAAGTGCTTAGTCCAAATGACTTAGAATGATAGCTACACTGTAATCAAGTTACAACCAAGCAGTAATACGTACAATTTAATACTCCCTGTATAGAATGTGTACCATGTATTGCTGAGATACTATGCTGATAACCTTTTTGTGTACCTTTCCAGATCAACATGGCTCCAAAAAGGAACCCAGCATATTCTGCTGCAGAGGATGACGTGATTCACCAGAGCCTGGTGCGTGACTATGCCATCCTGTTCTCACACACCACCCAGAATCAGCAGGAGAGGTCTGCACTGTGGCAAAACCTGGTTAGCAGGATCAATGATGTTGGCATGCATGATAGGACATATGAGCAGGTGAGACATCACTGCAGTGATTTGATTAGAAATGTCCGCCAGCGTGCTGCAGATATCCGCAGGCAACAGGTTGCCACAGGTGGGGGGGTGGCCACACATCCCCCCCCACCAGACAGGAGGGGCTACTGCTAAGTGTTGTGGATCCAGCCCCAGAACAACAACAGCAGCAGTCATGCATCATGATGGAGGTTGGATCCACACAGCAGCAAGACACCGAGCGTGCAGGTAAGATGCCATATTTATTTATTGTTATTACTTTTACATTTGTTGACCAAGATAGTCTAGCTGGATATATGTCCACTTTCAGTAGAGGCCTGGGGAGAAAAGCTCCACACATAACATGATAAAGGCAGACAGACAAGTTGTTAATACAGACAGCCAACATAATAGAAATATACACCAGCCTGTTAATTAAATCAACATACATTTAAGGAACTCAAACAGTTTAGAGTCATACACAATGTACTGTCGGTTTCAAAGCAATTCTACCTAAAGCATAATGGTTATGCAATAAGGCAAAAGCCATATAGATAATACTTAGGGCTCAGAAGGGTAGAGAAGTAGAAGGAGTATGAAAGATAAAATAATAGGGAAGAGGCAGGAGTCAAGAAGGGAAGTGAGGAAAAGAAGGAAGACAGTCAAGAGGAGGTGGGAGGGATGGGAGAAGTAGGTCAGAGCATAGAAGGACATCAAGGTGAAGGAAACAGGGTAGAAGCTAGTTTTTATGCACAATGAGGGGTTAAAGGTAAAGAGAGGGTGGGGAGAGGGACGTTAGCCTGGAGTCCAACAAGAACAAGGCCAGTGGATTTGGAAGTACAGTTTGAGTTGTCGTTTGAAGAGAGGTAAGGGTGAGATTAGAGTTAACTCCTGGTATGTACATATGACTGTTCTGTACACTGTTACTTCATGCACGCATAAGGTGCGCATGTGGTATGTATATGTCATCATGATATGTAATTGTGCATGTGTGATACAGACATTATGAGCAGCTGATGTGTATAAGGGAACTAGTGTACTACTGTACTGTATCATGTGCAAAACAAATGGCACACTTATGCCCACTGACATTACTCTCTTCACACTTCCAGGTCCCTCCCATCTAGCAACGAGGCAGGCCATACATGCTGGTGAGTGTTTTTAACATTACCTGAAAGACAATTTATAATACTAGTAAGAGTAGTGTAACTCTGTAGTAGACATGCTGGTGAGTGTGTTAATAATACCCGTAATACCCAGTTGTACTAAATTAAGAGTAGTGTAACACGGTACTGATGTGTGTGTTTACTGTGGGGTGTGCATGTGTGCGAGTGTGCCTGTGCCCATGTGTGCATGTGTGTTAGTGTCCATGAGTGCATGTGTCCATTTCTGAATGTGTGCATTAGTATTGAAGTGCATCTCTGTCAAATATGTGTTGAGACTGTAATCTGTGTTCCCTGTTTTCCTCCCGTAGGTTCTGGTGCTGCTCTGGTGACCTGCAGCAGGGAACCTGAATCTTGTGCCCCAGGTACTGATGATGATGAAATGTCTATAATGGTGCAGGAAGGTGTGTCTGGGTCCACCATTGGTCAGCCAATTGACAGTACACAGCTGTCAATCCCGTCAATGCGCACAGTCATCCTGCTGTTACAACCTTTGTCACCATTGTCCCTAGGTGATGGACAGTCTGCAGTGGGCATAGATCAGGGTAATGTGGTACCTGTGATACATGCATCCCCACAAGGCAGCCATGAGCAGGGTCCTCCAATGATACCACGCAGACAGTCACCCATGGGTTCTCATGGGGGCATCCGTGGCCGTACTGCCTCTGGCCGACGTGCCCAAGGAGGTATGTCAACCTCCACTATGTTTCGAACTGTCATGCAGGCACAGGCACATATGGAAAGGTACACCAGACAGGGTCTGAGGGAGCTGAGAGCATGTCGCACAGCCATGACAGACGGCATGCGTGATGTTGCGAATGCTATCCGTAACTTCACAGATGTCATTGACAGACGTTGTGGGGGCATAGAACAGCTGCTCCACAACCAGATGTCCATGGGCCAGGGCGATGGTGTGCATTTGCGACGTCGACGTGGCCATATGCCAGCAACAGCACCAGCTGGCAGTGGCCACGGACGACAACAGGCCCACTCACGCACCTCAAGTGCCAGCACCAGCCCCAGCAATGCTGGGTCTGTGCTGTCATCAGGACACCCCAGAAGACCACGTGCACGTGGCTCTGGACAGTCCCAACAGGGAACTGTGTCCAGTCAACACACCCCTGCTTCTGACGACAGTACCCAGTCTGGGTTAGTACCGGATACGGCCCGTAGCACCCCTGCCAGGCACAGGTACCGTGTCCGTGCCCACAGACACTGATCTGGATGACCTGACAGGTGCAGTCTGTGGCTGTCCACAAAACCCTGTACATGGCAGCCATTATGTGGGACTGTGTGCATGCTTACACACATGCAGAAACCTAACACCTAGGGCAAACACATACACACACACACTGCACCAACACTAGTCCACCCTGTACTGCTGCCCCTCACAAACACACATAAACACACATGTCAATTGGTGTCACCAGTGGCTGGCTTGGGCATACCTAACCCACACACTGTGCATATGATGACACTGTGCCACATCCTGCATACTACAACATTGGTGCAGGAAAAGGTAAACACGTTGCTGATGCACAGGGTGACTACATAGATGTGTATAAGTAGTAACATGTTTGTAACTGTTCACTGTTCCAGTATGATTGTGTGTATATCCCAGCAGTCCTGCTGCAGTAACTGTATGAATGTCCTCAATTGTTATCTGCACTCATACTACTTACCAAAGTGTACCAGCTGCACACCATCACATGCTAACATTGACCATGGGAATGTGCATCATGTGCTGTTATGTAGATTCAGCTATATGTATCTGTTCTGTCACACATGCATTTATACACACCCTTCTACCCACACACATGCACATGCTCACCTGCCATTCCCATTATTTATTACCCTACATGAGTAGCTGTCGATACATGACAGGTACACATTTGAGAAGTGCACTATGTTGTTTACTACTGACTTCCTCTTTTCTACCTGTACTCACAGGGTGCAGGCAACCTCATCAGTTCAAAGATGTAATGTGCATCAGGTACTGTGGTACCCTGATTGCCACATCAAACATGTTTCCCATACGGAAATGCACACACAGACACATCCCACATCCACACACTTGCCACATTCAGGCTTCAAAACACTATCTAGGTATATTCTGGTACATGTGCGTGTTACAGTAGCATGTAACACTATACTGAGTACTGGCAGTTGTCTGTTGTCATGTTGTTTGTATAGAATAAATGAATTGTTTGTTACCTTACATGTGTTATTGGTACCACCACCTTCTCTTTTGTAGTTTTGTTTGTATAGGGTGCTGTCAACATCACTGCTTGTTAAGGGTAATGAGCACCCTCCAGTGCATAGCCCCATGTGGCAAAAGCTACATCCCACCCCCGTCATTGTGCACACACACTAACCCCACCCACAGTAAAACACATACTTTCCATTCGCAAGATTCAAACCCATACCTAACTGTGTTATGACAGTAGAAACAGACACATTAGCAGAGTGTGCTATTTGCAGTAGTTGGAGAAATCCTTTCTAATGCTGTACTTAGAGGGTGCTGACATCATCTGTGTGTAGGAAGAGGGATGTGCACCCTGTAGTGTGTTCTCCCAGTTGGCAAAAGGCACTTATCCCTCCCAGCATAGTGCAAACACACAAACCCCACTCATACTAACACACATACATTCCCTTTGCAGGATTCAACCCCCTACCTAACTATGTTATGACACTGGAGAAAGACGCATTAGCAGAGAGCGCTATGCGAATTACTGGAGGACTTTACTACAGGTAATATAGTTATAGAGTCCTGACATCATCAGTGTTTCAAAAGGGGGATCTGCATCCTGTACTGTACTGTCACAGTTGCTAATAGGGGCATTTCCCACACACACATCGATGTGTTCGAGGTTTGCATATGTGGGGGATCCAGTACTCCAGTGTGATTAGTATATGGTTCGATTGCAACAATGAGGGATATACTCCCAGTGGTGAGCGTTTTGTACTCATGTTTGTGATGATCAGGTCTAGTATATCTGCCCCTCTTGTGGGAAGGTTGGTTACCTGTTCCATAGCTAAAGAATGTCTGATCTATGGGAACCCTAGAGCTTGGGTATTGTGGCTTATGTAATGTTCACAGTCTATGTTTGGGTAGCTGATGTCACCCAGTATGATGGTGTTTGCAGAGAAATCTATACTCTCCTGTGTCAGCATGAAGGCTGTGTGGGAGTCCTGAGTTTGAGAGGGTGCTGTAAGAGCTCCTCTGTGTCTCTTTCCATGTGGTCCAGGGAGGTACGTCTCAGGTTGTTTGCACCGGCATGGACAATGACTGCCTCATAGTTGTACTTGCTGTGGAGTGACCTGTGTGCCTGTGTTATGTGGCACATTCTATCACCTGACAGGTAGCTAAATGTGACCCTCACCTTGCTCTGTCTGGAGGGCGGCATGTCTGTCAACAGCTCATGTCAAGCAAGTTCACACCCCTCATAAATGATGTGGAAACCTTCAAAGGCCCCAGGCCTGTTGAAAATATGGACCAGACTGCAGATACCTGTATAAAGGCATTCTATGGACACATTCAGGAATGCATGGATCATGACACCACATATGAAAGCATGACCCAATTCTCCAAAGGCATATGTCCTGGGTGCCGAACACCAGCCATAAACACACTATACAATAGAAGGATGATGCCACTACATGATACAACAACCTCCCAAAATGTGAAGGCACCACTGATGAGTATTGGAAGACAACTACAGGCACCCATACGATTGTCTAAGGCCATCTTTGAGAGAAGATTCCACAAGCCACTGAGGATAATCACAAGGCTGTCTGTAGTTATGTTAGGAACCTGGGTGGTACTACCCAGATATGCTCAGAGGTAATCCAAGATGTCACACAAAATACAAAACACACAGACATTGCCATCATCCTAGTGGACAGGATCACTGCTGCCTTCTCCCCCCCACCACACCGAAAGGGCAAATATGTCTCGCGGCAGAGTGCTGCCCCCCCTGACATCACAGATGCTCAGGTAAGAGATGCCCTTCCCAAAGCAATAAACACTGCATCAATGGGACCAGACAGTGTCCCAGGCTGTGTCCTACATGAACCACAATAAGAGCTACACCCAAACATAACACCACTGTTCAATCCCAGACTTACTACATGATATGTGGCCAGAGAGTGGCGTACAGCAAAAGTGGCCCCTCTACATTTAGGTGGTGCCTTCACGGATCCTGGACACTATTCGCCCCATATGTCTGACTAGCTTTGTCTGCAAAACTATGGCAAGGATCATCATGAACCTCACATATCTAGATATTGTGTACCTACAGACATGTCACCATACACAGTTTGGCTTTGTTAATGGCAGATCCTGCCTCTCAAACCTGTTTGATTTCTTTGAAACAGTCACCAAGGCCACTGTCAAGGGGAAGGAGGTCTACACAGCCTACCTGGACCTTGCATAAGCCTTTGATACCATACCCCACTTGTGCATTCTAGGGAAGCTCACCAGTGTACATATTAACCCCTATGTCACTATGGTTATTGCACAGTGGCTCAAGGGCAGAACACACATGGCTAGACTTGCTGGAGCCATGTCAGCCTCCAACCTGGTACAAGTGGTGTCCCACAAGGCTCAGCCCTGGGAGCTGTCATGTTCATTATATATTTATCATAGGTACAGGCCAACATGGAAGTACTGTGGCTGAGCAAGTCGCAGGCGACTGCAAACCGGACGCCATAATCAACTCTCCAGCTAACACACGCATCCTCCAAAAGGGCCTTTTGCAAACACACAACTTGTGCCACAACCATGGCCTCAAGGTGAATGACAGAAAGTGTATAGTCATCCCCTTTGTCAAACACAAAGTGACCACAAAGTACCACATATGTGTTAATCCATTAAGTGCAGACGAAGGAATTATGGACCTTGGGGTACACAGGTTGATAGCATTCTACCATTTGACAACAACATGGACAAAGTGGTTAGGTAAGCATGTTATATGGGCCACATCATCATGGGATCCACATGTAGATCAGGGAGGACATTGTGCCCTTTACTCATCCCTCATCATGCCCATAATTGACTATGATGAACCTGTCGGCATGCACCTTACCAGACACCTGCAGCAACTGCAGATACCACATACGTACCTTGACAAGAGGATCAAAGGGCTCAAACAGATGCCACATACTGACTGGTTAAAGAAACAGCAGCTCTACTCAGTGGCATACTGCCTCTTCATAGGCAATCTGTGCCTGACATATAAAGCCATGTCAAACCCTCACTTAATGGCCATGCTGCACCTCAGAATATCCAGATCCCATCAGGATACACGCTGGAAAGACTTGAACCTCAGGAGTGATATACATAGGACATGTTGGAGGGGCACATTCACAACTCAGAGGCTCCCTTCATTCTTGAATATTATCCCAATAGAGGTTAGGCAGAGTGACTCAGTAACTATCTTCAAGAGTGATATTAATGACTGGATGTGACATTGTAGGGTTACCCTGGGTATCACTTATGTGTCACTGTGAGACAGAGGCACAGTATACTAACCTTGGAAAAGGCCATAGCAAGACAGATTTACAATGCATGTTGAAAGCCACACACATTCTGGCTAGGTGGATACATGCCCTGGGCAGACATCCCTGTATGAACCTATGGACCTATGTATCTTGTTCACCATTGGCCCTATGTGCTGTTAATCACCAATGCAATCTCAATATTATGGTAGCATGTGCAAAGGTCAGTTGTCAGTCACCTCTATGGTACAGTTGTGGAATATGTGTGTCGTGTAGTAATGTCACAGCTGCTACATGTACACAGTCAACCCTATCCCCTACCCATGGATGTACAACACATGTATGAGATGGAAACACATGGCCAAACTGTGGACTAAGCACTCTGAACCCAGTAATGACATAACCTGTCTGGTGGCATGAAATACTACAGTATAAAACGAAAAAAAGACAAACTGATAAAACAAGAAATACTGCCACAGTACAAGCGCCTCTGACTGCGTTCAGAGAAGTTAACAATGGCAGTTTCAATTCCTTTGCAGGCACGTGCGGGAATACTTTATCAACATTGCCTCTTGGTCAAAATGCCGTGAGGGTTAACGGTCGTACTAGCGATCCTGTATTACAAACAAATGGAATACCTGTGGTCGCGGGGACTTCAAATCAAGTAAGTGCCTCATTCAATATAGTGAATTGGATGTCTGATACAGGGGCATTCATTTTTACTAACTCAGACTTGCCCAATGTTAATTCTATGAATGGAGGAACTACCATCACATTATCGGACAAATTAAAATTGTTTGATGGGCATGTTTTAAAATTAAAGAAGTTACAATTAGAAACTTCTTATTTCAAACAATGTATACAGGAAGGTCTTATACCAAAAGGCCTACGTAACTCCTTTGCACCTTCAGGGCTAATTAACACAGTTTCGTTTTTTAATGACTTGAAAGAATTATTTCAGACACAGGGGATACAACTACTTAATCTTATTATTAAGCACTATGAGCAACAGGCGGGGCAATTATTACTGGATATAGAAGTGCTTGACAAACAGTTAAAGGATGACTTAAACTTCCCAGCATTCAAAATTGATTATGAACGGACTTTAACAAGCATAGAGGCAATGCTTGTTAAACTTAAACAAAACAAGGTCAAGAAGCTTGCTAGGGATAGACAGGCTTATCACTCTGATTTGGCCTATCCTAAACTCAACTATTCAGAACGTGAAGGTCGAGTAACGGCTGGACTAAATTCCAGCAATGATTTGGAGGCCAATAATTCAGAAGATGTTAATACTAACAATGATATACCTGATGAGGGAGAATACACTACAGTGACTGGCCCAAGACGTAGTAACAGAATTAAGAATTATTATGCAAACAACAAAAGAAGTAATACTAACTGGCATAATAACAACAATAATTTTTTAGAACAACGGAATCGGCCAACGCTCCAACAGGAGATAGAATTAGAAATTGCCAGCCCTCCTGTTGTAACTTTGAATGAACAGTTATCAATGGGAAACTTAATGGAGGACAATGAGATGGGTTCATTTTCTAGGCCTGCAGGTTTTGACATTCTGACAAATTCAACAGGAGACTTTAAAATTTATAATTTTACGGACTGTATATTTGAAAAGGAACTGATTGAACTGTTAGCATATGGTTACACCTTTTGTCCCCAGCAGGCCGGAGATGTATCTACGGAGTTAATCAACTTGAAATGTTTTATTAGGAAGCTGAATCTGAAATTATTCTTTAATGAAGAAATTAATGATTCTAGCAATTGGTCCCTTTTAAAACCCCCTAGTGTGTTTAATCCACCACTCCATCCTGCACTACTGGTTTTTGAACAAGCATGTGAGGTTGATTTGAGACATTTATTTGCTAACAACTGTAGGACTAGGTCCAAATTTGAATTTAATATTACTAGAGCTCAAACAGAAATGTTACAACCTTTGTAATAAATCTATAAGATTGCTTAAACCAGATAAAGGGGGAGGTCTTGTTGTATTTGATGATAGCACTTACAAAGAAAAGATGTTTGAAATTTTAGAATCAGAGGCATACACTGAAGCATCCTTAATGAAGTGCATTGTACATACAACAGAATAAGGATATTATCGTGATTTGTTTCTTGAAAACAAAATAAATCAGGATACATATAATTTCATTGATAGAACATTACCAAAAATACCGGTAATGTTCGGCATCCCGAAAATACATAAAGATTTGTTGAACCCCCCTATGAGAGCTTTAATAGACGGTAGGTCCTCCATTACTTATTTTTCAGCTAAATTGATTGACAAAATGCTGACCAAATACATGGAGCATTTCCCTTTGATTTGCAAGGACTCTTGGGGATTTTTAGAGGCAATCAATAATCAACCCTTCAACAGTGAGTTAAATTTTCTCACTGTTGATGTGGTTGATTTATACACCTCCATTCCCCATAATGAAGCACTTGAATGGTTGTCTTTGCTACTATTAGAAATAGGGGCACCTAATAATGAAATAGATGTGATTACTGGAGTGCTAGATATAGTGTTGTCCTCCAACTATTTTTTGTTTGATCAAAAATTCTTTTTGCAAAAAAGGGTTGCTATGGGCTCCCCTTGTGGAGCAGTGGTAGCAAACCTATTTATGAGTTATTGGGAAAAACACTTCCTTTTTGCTTCAAGTGACCTGTCTAGATTTATCAAATATTATACAAGATATTTAGATGATATCTTTATTTTATTTGAGGGAGATGAATTGACAGCTAATAATTTTGTCTCCAAAATTAATTCTACCACACAATTTTGAAATTTACTTACACTTTGCTATTTCGAAATAGACTTTCTAGATGTGAAACTTGAGAAAGATCTACAGAAAGGTGTGTTCACCTCAAGAATTTTAGAAAGCCAAACTGCAATTCGTTCTACATTTCTAGCCAACATCCACGTGGGCAGAAGAAGGCCATAGTTAAAGGCCAATTTGTTAGGGCAGCGAGGATGTGCAGTACGTTGGATTTTTTCTATGCTGAGTGTAGTACTTTAACTGATATGTTCTTGAAGCGAAATTACCCTTACAAATTTGTACAAGATATATTGGATGAAGTAGTCACTAAAAGAGAGAATGGTTATTTCAGGGCTATTTTGTCAATAAATACAGTAGGGGTTGATGTAACAAACACCTCCCCACATGGAATGAATATAGATAATGCGAATGATGTGTCCGTTGAAGGATTAAGATTTGATCCGTCCCTTAGTTACATTACTACATTTAGTTTTGATTCTAGAGAGATTGTCTCAATTATTAAGAAAAATTGGGACTTCATTTTGGATAATCCCTTGTTAGTTAAAAAATTTGGTTCTTTTCCAAAATTTGTTTTTAAAAGGAACAAAAATTTAAAGGAATTGTTACAGAGCAACAATTCTGATAAAAGTTTTAATAGGAAACTAGGGATGTATTCGTGTGGTTTTGTAACAGATGTAATGTTATAAGGTTGTGAAACTTTCACAGTAAGGGACAAAAAATACACCATCAGAATGCCCCTGAACTGTGAAAGTAAAGCAGTTGTTTATATTGCACTTTGCAACTGCTGTCCGTCTTTCTATATTGGAAAACGGACCGCAGGTTACGCGATCGACTTTTACGAGCACTTGTACCATGAGGACAAAAAATACTAATAATGCCCTTTCAAAGCATTTATTAGATTTTGCAGGACATAGTTTTTCCTTTATGGCAATAGATCAAATTTTCCCTTCCATTAGAGGGTCCTTTCCATTATTGTTGGAACTGAAAGAATTGGAATGGCAATTCAGAACTGATGCCTTCCTCCCCTGGCCTGAATGATAACTGCAACATTTTACCTGTTTTAAAATTAAGGAGTTACTATTCATGATCTCAAGTCATTATGAATTATTATGCCTAACATCTGAGTATTGTTGTTTTCAGATGATTTTTTAAAAGTTATGCAGAAGATTTATACACATATGTACACATTTTTTGGTGTATATAGAGATAGGATTATTTAGTATTAATTAATAGCATTGGTTTGGATTTATTACTTTTTGCATTTATAATAATACTCGAAGCATGTTGATATGTTTTTAAAAAGATGTGTTCTCTTTTAAAGTTAATTGTTCTTTTAGTGACATCACTTCCTTAGACTATTTAAGCTTGTTTGATTATTTAATGTGATTTCATCTCTGAAGAAGCCAAGCTATTTTTAGCAAGGCGAAAACGCTCAATAATAAAATTTGCGTTCAGCTTTTACCACGGAGTACGGAGAAAGATTTTTTTGCTGGAGCAAGGTTCTGTGGCAGTATTTCTTGTTTTATGAAATACTACAGTGACAGCAATACCAATCTGATGTGGACCTACACGGAAAGCAATACAAGCATGGAAACACACCGGGTCAGTTGTGGAGCCTAAGGATAGCATCCTGCATGACTGGCAGACATCTCTGCAGCTGGCACACAGGCATACATTAGGCCTGCACACAGCACACATAACACATAGCACACAAATCCTGTGTGTCAAACAAGTACAGTCTGTACAGCTATACAACACTACTGCCGCAGTTGTGTTAGGTACTGTTATTGTCCAGTACAGTGAGAACATGCTCACCAGGCTGGACAATGTGGTCACAGTGATATGCTCATGGGGCACTGTGGTCCACCACATAACACAAACATACAGGTCAGTCAGATGCATGGACACATATGACTCAGTCATTGTACATGCCACCACAGCTGATGTGGGATGTCCCTCACTGGGATACAAGATAGGGAACATGGAAGGGATCACTGAGCAAGTGACACAGGCTGGTAGACCCCCTGACCTTGGTTGGCATCAGACCCTCACCAGGGATTCTGACATATTACTGAATGCTAATGAAGTAGTGTAGCTACAACACCCTAGCTGAACGGTTCTTAGCATGCAGTCACTGCATTGCTATGGAATAACGTCTTACCACTCCCACAACAGGTGAAAACATGCAGCACCTATACATCAACAGCATGTAGACTATATGTCCCAGACCAGGTGTGTATCCCTCACTACTAGGCTGATAGCATCTACATCTCACACTGTATATACACATCCCACATGCAGCACCTGCACAGAAGACCACAGTCATAATGTTACCCTGTGCAAATACCATGTATTCACATGTGGCAGGCATCACACATGGTAACTATTGAAGGTCACAGGTACATATGTGTATTTGGCACACACATACATCATGTGTGCATTGCCATAACTGGTTTAATCAATGTCATGCATTATTGTGAGGGACAACCCGCACACATGTGCATTCTGTGTGTGCAAAACACACGTGGCATGTCTGTAATCAAAAGCCATACATAATTGTGATATCGTTTAGAAAGGGGTATGTGCATCCTGTAGTGTGTTTTCCCAGTTGCCAAAAGGGATATTTCAGTCATACATACTTACCCCCCCTTCCCACACACTTGCTGTATTCTAACCCCTACCTAACTAGGTTATGACACTAAAGACGGACACATTAGCACAGCGCGCTATTCGCATTACTGGCAGATTTCCTTTCACATGATATACTTATAGGGTGCTGACATCATCAGAGTTTAGAAAGTGGAATGAGCATCCTGTGGTGTGTTTCCCCAGTTGCCAAAAGGGATGTTCTTTTCATACACACTTACCCCCCTTCACACACACTTGCCACATTCAAGCCCCTACCTAACTATGTTATGACACTAGAAATGGACGCATTAGCACAGCGCGCTACTCGCATTACTGGCAGATTTTCTTTCACATGATATACTTATAGGGTGCTGACATCATCAGAGTTTAGAAAGTGGAATGAGCATCCTGTGGTGTGTTTCCCCAGTTGCCAAAAGGGATGTTCGTTTCATACACACTTACCCCCCTTCACACACACTTGCCACTTGCTGGATTCACACCCCTATCTAACTATGTTATGACACTACAGACGGACGCATTAGCGCAGCGCGCTATTCACATTACTGGGAGATTTCCTTTCACATGATATACTTATAGGGTGCTGACATCATCAGAGTTTAGAAAGTGGAATGAGCATCCTGTGGTGTGTTTTCCCAGTTGCCAAAAGGGATGTTCTTTTCATACACACTTACACTTAGCCCCCTTCACACACACTTGCCACATTCAAACCCCTACCTAATTATGTTATGACACTAGAGACGGACGCATTAGCACAGTGCACTATTCGCATTACTGGGAGATTTCCTTTCACATGATATACTTATAGGGTGCTGACATCATCAGAGTTTAGAAAGTGGAATGAGCATCCTGTAGTGTGTTTTCCCAGTTGCCAAAAGGGATGTTCTTTTCATACACACTTACCCCTCTTCACACACACTTGCCACTTGCTGGATTCAAACCCCTACCTAACTATGTTATGACACTAGAGACAGACACATTAGCGCAGCACGCTATTCGCATTATTGAGAGATTTCCTTTCACATGATATACTTATAGGGTGCTGACATCATCGGAGTTTAGAAAGTGGAATGAGCATACTGTGGTGTGTTTTCACAGTTGCTAGGAGTAACATTTGGACCAAGTGTGTGAGCATGCCCAGTTCAGCCTTGCCATGGCATGTTGTGTGAAAGATGTCTCATTTATCTACGTGTGTGAGCATGCCCAGTGTGGGCTTTCCATATGTTGAACTCTGCAGCCCATCACATTTGTGGATGAGTGTGACCTTCAACAAATACCTCCAGTTTATGGTTGTGTGTTCTGTGCCATGTTGTGTAGTTACTGTCCAAATGCTTTTTGTGTGAACACAACAGGGAGTATACTGTGCCTGCAGGTTTTGCATGGGATACTTTGCACACAATTGTCAACATCCGTTCATACTGACCTAACACTGTAGTACTGTATAGTGTAGTGGTTCAGTACTTTCACTGTGGTGGTCAGTATCCTGGGCTTTAGTCCTATCACTGCTTTACATTTCCATAGTGTGCACAACAGCCTGGTTCGGGTCCAGTTGTGCACATCTGCACAAAGGCGGTGCCTCTACAGACCATGGTAATTACTGCCCCATAAGCTTAACAAGTCTAGTCTGCAAAGCTATGGAGAGGATCATAATTGAGCTCATAAAGATATAGGGGACATGCAGACATTGTACCCATCCCATTTTGGCTTGGTCAAGGGCAGATCATGCCTTTTGTACTGGGTTGACATCTTCAAAACGGTCACATAGGCCATTGTTGGGGAAAGGCAGTCCATACAGCCTACCTTGGCTTGCAAACACTTTCAACACAATACCCCACTCAGGTACTGTGGAAAACCCTAACAACTGAAATGTAAACCCATATGTCACAAGATGGGTTGCAAACTGGCTTAAGGACGGGACCCACAGGGTTAGAGTTGCTGGTCACAGGTGGTGTCACACAGGGCTCAGTCCTTGGCCCCCTATTGTTTGTCATGTACTTCCCAGAAGTACAGGCCAACATGGGAGGACTTTGGCTGACAGTGTTTGCGGATGACTGCACACTGGGCGCCATAGTGGACAGTGCATCAGACACAGATATCCTTCAGAAGGGACTCACGGTAACTGATAGCTGGTGCCAGAGCCATGGCCTGAAGTCAAAGTGCACAACATGTGTAGACATACCCTTCTGGAAAGGCAAGGTAACCCCAAGCTACCATATAGGTGGCAATCCTCTAAGCACAGAGGAGGTTATCATGGACCTGGGGACCCAGGTTGACAGTCGCCGTTCTTCTGACACTCACGTTGCTAAAGTGGCTAGAAAGACCTTCTACATTGCCCACCTGATCAGGATGGTATTCACATCCAGATCTAGTGGGTCATTGTTCCCCTGTACTCTTCACTTATCAGACCGGTGATCGAGTAGAATGCCCTATTCTGGATGTATCTCACCCAACATCTGCAGCAATTGGAGACACCCTGAATGTCCCCCACCTAAAGGATCAAGGAACCCCAACAGCTGTCGTATGCTGCCAGATTGAAGACACTCCCACTCTATTCACTCACACACCATCTGCTTAGAGGTGACATGTGCCTGACATGCAAGGCCATGTCCAAACAGGGATTAATGGACATGCTCCACCTCAGAATCGGCAGATCCACCTGAACCACTAGTGCAAGTGACTTACACCTTAGCAGGGATGTACGTTGGACATGTTGTAGGGATGGAGTTATCACCCGGAGACTCCCTATGCTGTGGAATACAATCCCGGTCCATGTGAAGCAGAGCACCTTGCTGGCTGTGTTCAAGAGGTATCTTGACCTGTGGATGGAAGGTCATACATTTAACCCGGGGATCATCACTGTGTCACTGCTGGAGAGAGGCATGACAAAATAAGGGGCACAGTACTGTTTCCATGTAAGGGGTGGTGTACGCCAACAAACTCTGTGCTAGGCTTATACCTGCCTTAGGGAAGATAGCCTAGTATAAACCTATGTACCTATGAACCTATCTGACCATGTTGCATTATGTTCAGATGTGAACTACTTACAACAGCCTCATCCAACATCAGTAGTGTATTCCACAACATGGGTGTACATTGGCAAACACTACCGATGTGCCCTAGGCCATTTCTAATGCTAGTCAGAGAGTGTGTTTGTCCGTCAACACATTGTAAGTGTAGTTTGCCATGACATAAGTCTTGTTTAGTATACTGTGCCTCTGTCTACCTGTGACATAACATTGATACCCAGGGTAAACCTCCCATCTCCCATCCACTCATTAGGATTCCTGTTGAGGGGAATCAATGAGTGTCTCTACGGACAACCTGTACTGGTAGTTTACTCATGCGTGGGGGTGGCTTCTGTGTTATGGATAATGCAGTACAGCCTGTCCTATGTATGTCAGTGCTGGGGTTCAGGTCCCTCATTCAGATTGTACAAGGTGCAGCATGTGCATTGATTCCAGCTTGGACATGGCTTTCTACATCAGGCACAGCTTGCATCTGGGTGGACAGCATGGCAGTGTGTGGAGCTGCACTCTGTTTAATCAGGCGACACATTACATGTGTTCCAGCTCTTTCATACTCCTGGTGAGGTACTGTTGTGGACTTTACATGTGCTGGATGTGTCTGCATGAGGTACACCCCACAGGGGCTGTTGTGGTCATTTCTAATGCTGATGACAGATAACTGCAGAACCACGATGACCTCCCCTTAGCTAGATGTCAGAAAGCATGGACCATGCAATCACAAATAAAACAGGACCCTCTCCACAAAGGGAAAGTGGCCTGTCTGGTGGACCCCAGCCATAAACAAACTGTATGACAGATGAGGGTTACTAATGCAAGACAGAGCTACATCTCCTAAAGGGAAGACAGCTGTGATCAGCACTAGTAGAAAGCTACATTATCTCATAAAGACATGCAAGGTCAACTTGGGGACATAAATCACCAAAGACAATGAAGGTAACCACACTGCTTTCTTCAGTTATGTCAGACACCTGGTTGGGAACCCTCAGATATGCTCAGAGTTGGTACACAACAACATATATTCCAGTGACCTGACAGATATTGGCAACTTTCCGGCGGACAGCTTCAGTGCGATTTACCCCCTCCCTCACCCCCAAAAGAAGATAGTTATCACTGCTGTATGTAACCTCACTATCATCTTGGATGTCCATGTGAGAGCCGCACTCAGCAAAGACAAGTACACAGCATCAATGGGACCTGCTGGTATCCCCGATTGCATGCTATGTGAACTCCAGAAGGAGCTGGACCCGTATATACAACTGCTATTTAACCTTAGTCTTGCTACAGGATATGTACCTGAACACTGGCGTACGGCAACAGTGGTCCCACTCCACAAAGGAGATGCCTCCACAGACCATGGCAACTACCACCACACAAGCTTAACCAGCCTTGTCTGCAAAGCTATGGGAAGAGTCTTATGGAGCTCTTACACAGACACATTGCTGACCTACGGACCCTTGTTCCCACCCAGTTCAGCTTTGTACAGGGCAGATCCTGCCTTTTGCACCTAGTTGACTACTATGAAACTGTCAGTAGGGCCATCGATGAGGGCTACGCAGTCCACACAGCCTACCTGCACTTGGCTAAGGCCTGTGACACAATACCCCACTCATGCATCATAGCCAAGCTCAACAGCTGACATATAACAGCATATGTCACAGAATAGGTTGCAAAATGGCTAAGAAACAGAACCCATAAAGTCAACATTGCAGGTGCCTTGTCAAATTCGAAGCCAGTCACAGGTGGTGTCCCACAAGGATGTGTCCTGGGACCCCTCTTAACTGGTATTTACTTTTCAGATGTGAAAGCAAACATAGGGGGGTTGTGGCTGACAAAGTTTGCAGATGACTGCAACCTAGGCACCATAGTGAATACATCAGCCGGCACACACATCCTACAGAATGCTGTCACAAAGGCGGATAGCTGGTGCCAGATGCATGGCCTGAAACTGAATGCAACTGATGTGTATTCATCCCCTTTGGGAGGAACAAAGTACCCACAGATCAATACATAGACAGCAACCCACTGAGCACAGAAAACAAATCAGACACTTGGGGACACATGTAGATAGTGACATCTCTTTTGACACCCCTGTTGCCAAAGTGGTTAGGAAGACTTTCTATCTTGCCCACCTTATCATGGAGGGTTTTCCATCCAGATCATAGGAGGTCATTGTTCCACTATCCTTCTCCCTTATCAGGCCCATGATTGCATACAAAGCCCCATATGGTATGTACCTCACCCAGCACTTGCAACAGCTGGAGAGACCCCAAAGGTACCTACCATGAAGATCAGGGTTCTTCAACACATGTCATATGCTTCCAGAATAGAGGAAATCCAGCTTTATTCAGTGTCATACCGCATACTTACAGGTGACCTATGCCTGACATACAAGACCATGTCCAATCAGGATTTGGTGGACATGCTCCACTGCAAGCAATACAAATCCACCAGAGCCATGAGAGCTGAGGATTTGAACCTCAGCACATACATGTATAGGACATGCTGGGGGGACAGAGTCATAACTCAGAGGCATCTCACACTCTAGCAGAGTATCCCAGTTCATGTTTGACAGAGTCCCTCTCTGACTCTCTTCAGGAGACATCTGGACAACTGCATATGAGACAGAGGCACAGACTACACAGAGGCACAGTCATGTTATTCAATTACGTAAGGGGGTCATAATGTGTCACTACTAAGTCAGAGGCACAATATTCGGAATATATTCTGTACACTTATTACCACTATAAGGGGTGGCAATAGCCACAGCACTATGGCTAGGCTTATACATGCACTAGGGCAGATAGCCTAGTAGTAAACTATGACACTATGAAACACTGGTGTATGTGTAGGTATTGTCAGTCAAGCACTATGATGTGGTTTGGGGGGCTTGATATCTCCCTGTATTCCAACATTGTTTTGTCTATTCCTTCTAGCATGTCTAGGGATCAGTTGTTAGTGTCCTCTCCTGCTCAGCTGGTGAACCTGGGAATATTGAGGCAATGTTACACTTGCCTCATGTACACTGACAACCCTCTCCTTCTCCCATAAAACACACATACATGTGAGAGATGCAACTATATAGCCAAAGTGGAGGCTGAGCTCTCTCAACATAGGACTAGCAAGACCAGAGAGAAGGTGAAGGTAACCACACACATCACAAACCCAGTCTCACATGGCACTATCATAACTTAAAATCATACACATAGACACACAAAGACATACTCAGAGGCTCTGATCAGAATTCTACCAAAACGGCAGTGGCCACCACAGCAGACACTCACACAACTGCCTCCACAGGGCACAGCACATGCAACACATTGACCACAGGGTCGGTGTGCCAAACAGTCACAGCCCTTAAGGCCAAACACAATGCCAGACACACTTGTCATATGTGACTCTATAGTCAGACACACTGATGTCCCGCTCACCAGATCAAGTACGGCGGAGGTCACAGTAAGCTGCCTATCGGGCACTGGAATCCACCACATAATGCAAGCACTCAGGTCACTCAACCGCAAGTACAAGTCTGACCCAGTCATTATCCATGCTGGTGTGAACGACCTGAGATGTACCTCCCTGGACTACATGGAAAGAGACATAGAGGATCCCTCTGATTATGTAGGCCAGGCAGATATGACCCTGACCTTGAGCAGTATCCTACCTTCACCAAGTATGATGCCACATAAACAGAGACAAGATGATCAGCTGTAATAATTTGCTTAAACTATGGTGTCATTCAAAGGGGGTCCAATGTCTGTCTGCCTGGGATGACATGCTAGACAGGCCACGCTGATTTGCAAGGGACGGCTTGCACCAGTCACTCCTGGGCTTCCGGATTTCGGCTGATGCTCTTGCCACCCCCATTGTGCCTTTTTTATGCAAGATTCAGATTCTACACCTACCACCCTAGAACACAGTAAAGGAAAGACACTAAGGGTAATGCTGCTCAATGCCAGAGGTCTCAACCTCAAGCTGCACACACTCGATGCCCTTCTCAGTATGTAGCACATTGATGTCTGTGCTGTGCCTGAAACCTGGTTCACAGCTTCTGACAGCACCCCGGCACTATCGGGTGTTACCTCATATCATGCGTTCCAGCACCAGAATCCGGACAACACCAAGAAAGGAGGGTGGGTGTCCATATTCATCAAGGACACCCTCATCTCAAGGTTGGTGGCAACACACGATGCATCAGAGACCATCCAGGTGCCAGTAACCGTAGGCAAGACTGCTCTGCAGTTTGTAGTATGTTACATGCCACCCGCTCAAACTCAGGTACCTCACACAGCTGTCCTGCAAACACTGAAGGGGATAAATGTATCTCCAAACACCATCCTACTGGGTGATTTCAACTATCCAAATATAGACTGAGATCACTAATCAAGCCACAACACTCTAACACAAAGGTTCCAAGAGTTCATACACTCAAATGCCATGGAACAACTGGTCACCATCCCCACAAGTGGAGACAACATACTAGAAGTCATCATCACGAACATGGGGTCACACTGTTCAACACCAGACGTATACCCATCATTGGTGAGATCAGATCATGGACTAATCTCAGTGGGAGTCCACATCCCACCCACACCCCAGATAGAAAAACAAACAGTGAAGACCTTCTCAAATGCCGACTTCACATTTCTAAGGACTGGTGTGGTCTCTTTCAAGGCCCCCAAGCCAGCGGACACCATTACCCAAGCCACTGTATCACTTACAAATGCCTTCTACCAGCACCTCCAGGACTGTATGGATCAGGCAATCCCAAACAAAACAAAGACTCTTTGTACCACAGGCAAGCATCCAGTCTGGTGGACCCTAGCCATAAACAAGCTCTACAACAAAAGGAAGGAGCTACTACAAGATAGAGCAAAATCCGTAGAAGGGAAGACACCCCTGCTCATTGTGAGTAAAACACTGGGTTCCCCCATACAATCATCCAAGGCGAGTTTTGAGAGTAAACCTACTCAGGACTCAAGAGACAATCATGAGGCCTTTTTTACCTATGTTTGAAACCTGGGAGGTAACTCCCAGATATGCTCAGAATTATTTCGGAATGATGTAAATATCACTGAACCTACAGACATTGCCAACATACTGGCTGACAGGTTCAGTGCAGATTTCCCCCCCCCAACTGGAGGGGTATCTACACCAGAGGATTGTAGCCCCCCAAAAATCTCCAATGCTGGGGTGGAAACTGCTCTATCCAAGGCGGAAAACACTTTATCTATGGGACTAGATGGTGTCCCCAGTTGTGTGCTCCATGAACTCAATGAGTAATTACACCCGCAGTTAGGGCAGCTGTTTAATCTTAGCCTCACCTCAGGATATGTGCCCAAGGAGTGGCATACGGCAATGGTGGACCCACTTCACAAAGGAAGTGCCTCCACCAACCCTAGAAACTACCATCCCATCAGCTTGACAAGCCTGTTCTGCTAAGCTATGGAGAGGATCATAATGGGAATAATAAATGAAGACATAGGGGACTTGCAGACATTGGATCCAATCCAGTTTGGCTTTGTCAAAGGCAGATCATGCCTGTTAAACTTGGTTGACTTTTTCAAGACAGTCACCCAGGCCATTGACGTGGGCAGGGCAGTCCACACAGCCTACCTTGACCTGGCAAAGGCTTTCGACACAATACCCCACTCAGGTATCATTGAAAACATCACCAGCTTAATTGTGAACCCATACATCACAGCATGGGTTGCAAACTGGCTAAGTGACAGAACACACAGGGTCAAAGTTGCTGGTGCCATGTCACACTCCAGAGCTGTCACAAGTGGTGTCCCACAGGGCTCAGTCCTGGGCCCACATTTGTTCAGCATCTACTTTTCAGAAGTACGAGCAAACACAGGAGGATTATGGCTGACAAAGTTTGAAGATGACTGCAAACTGGGAAGCATAGTTGGAAACCCATCTGACACAGACATCCTTCAGAAGGGTCTCATAGACACTAATAACTGGTGCCAAAGCCATGGCCTTACGTTAAACGCTAAACAATGCATAGTCATACCCTTCGGGAACAACAGGGTTACCCTTAGTTCCCATCTAGGTGGCAATCCTCTAAGCACAGAAAAGGTTATCAGGGTCCTGGGCACCCAGGTTGACAGTAATATTTCATTTGATACTCACGTTGCCAGAGTAGGCCTGGGGCAGTTCCTGCTATTAGGACAGAGGTGTGACCTGGTAGTGTCAGAGTGCTGATGTGGGCTTTGACCCTGTTTTCTATTACAGCACTGATATCTACATTCTCTATACTGTGTGCATTTACACTGCACGCATTTATACTTCTGGCATTGTGTAGCATTACATCTAGGTTACTATCGCTTTTGGTACCTATGAGGTAGGTTTGTGTTTTTTGTGGTTTATGATTGGTGTGGGTGGATGTTAGTCAGGTCCTCAGGTGTGCATATGGTCCATGGTATTACGTTACTTAACACATGGCATTCATGCCTCAGGTGGTGCTGCAGGGCTGCCTCTGTCGGATGCACATACTACACTCCCTGCACATGTTTGGAAGCAGGTTGTGTCATGTTAGGCATCCCTGTTACTATATGAGTGAGTCAGAGCGGGTATCAGTCCCAGTGTTCCTACTGACCAAGTGTATGTGCTATGCGTTGCCTCTTTGCCAAGGCCATTGCATACTGGGCACGCCTCCTTCTGCCTACTGGGACAAGGTCAGGTTGTTCCTCCTCCGAGTCACCCTCTGCCTGTGGTGGCCTTGGCAATGGTGGGGGGATGTTAGGCCCAGCCCTGTGCTGGTCCTGCTGCAGCTGTTTCCGCAGGATCATATTATGTAGCATAGCACATATCATGACCATTTGGGTACATGTAGTTGGTGTGTACTGCAAGGCTCCACCAGATGTGTCCAGACACCGGAACCGTGACTTGAGCAGCCTAAACACACGCTCTATGACATTACGTGTTTGTGCGTGTGCCTCATTATGGCGTTCCTGTTCAGGTGTGTGTGCATTTCTGATGGGTGTCATCAGCCACGGCTCAAGTGCATAACCTGCATCTCCCACTAGGTGTCCGTGTGGGAAGTCCCCACTGGCAAATGATTGGTACAGCTGCGTCAGATGCCAGATGTGGGAATCGTGGTAGCTCCCAGGGCAGCCAGCACACACATTCATTATTATGCTCTGGGCATCACACACGACCTGGCAGTTGATGGAGGGGTATCCCTTGTGGTTAATGTAGACTCTACCCCGCTCACCAGCTGGTGCTTTGATGCGTGCGTGCAGTCTATTGCACCCAGCACCTCAGGGTATCCCGCTATTTGCTGGAAGAGACGCATATTGCTGGCCACAATTTCACGGTCATTAGGGACATATATATGATCACCGACATGTGCTGACATGGCATCCAGGAACTGGTGCAGTACCCTGGAGGCTGATGCCTGTGATATCCCCATCATATCACCAGTTGGTCTCTGGAAGGTACCTGTTACTAGTATTCTTAGGCCAACACATACCTTGGTTTCCACTGGGATGGGTTCCCCTCTGTTGGTTCTGTGTGTGAGATGTGGCCTGCACAGCTCAACAATCTGCTGCAGAAGGTCTCTGTCCACTCTGTAGCGCTCTACTATCTCCAGCTCATGTAACCCATGGTAGGTGACCCTGGGCCTGTATACTCTTCTCCTTCTCCTCACTCTGGGTTGTCTGTCAGCATCTGCATTGTCACCACCCTCAGCAATTCGCCTATGCCTGATTATAACAGCTATGGCAGCCCCTAGCATTTCTGCTCTGAGTTCAGCTTTTTTCAGTTTTCAATTCTGATAGCTTACTTTCTTGCAGTATCTCTTGTGAGAAACACCCTGCACTGCTCTTTGTAGTGTTTTAAGTGCTGGGTTGGGCTTCTAGTCTGCCTGCATAATTGCCTGCTTCCAATTGTTTCCATCAATTAACTCCAGTAGTATCCTCTGGCAGTTTCCGTGTATTTTAGTTGTTTCCTGTTTCCTCTCTGTTTCCTGAGGGGGAGCAATGTGCACACCAGCTTAAACACGCTCACAGTCACTTAAACGCGCGCACACATCCCTACATGGTGTTACACGTGCGCACACATCCTTACACGGTGTGAACTAGGCTGATTCATGTTAAAACGTGCGCACACAGCCTTACACATGTGCACGCCCGCGCAAACCGTTGTAAACGGTTTGCAACACGCTCCCATATGTTGAGCCTGCCTTACACGCGCGCACACGCGCGCATGCATGTATTTCAAGAAACTTTGAGTGTAGGGATAGCGTAAACCTTCAATTTCTTGACTTTCCTAGTGTTCTGTTGGGACATACCTCCTTCCCTGAAGTCTGTCTGTCATCTTTCACCTTACATTGCCCTCCAATCTGGTACATTTGTATCTATCCTCCCCCCCCGTGATGTCAACTACCTCTTACTCTGTTCCTCCCCCTTCTCTAACTCTTACACTACTCAGAAAGTGCTCATTACCTATGTGGCAGTGTGATTCAGTATTGTAACCCTCATTTACATAGGATTGCCTAGTAATGACTAGTTACATGTCTTACACGGAGCTTCCCCCCCTTGACAACCACTAAACGGAGGCCATATTGTTTTTGGTCTGCAAGTCCCTCCATTGACATTCCATGTAATACATAAATCCCACAATTGTGGGCTTATAAGCTTCGGTGTTTAGTTTTAGGTAGCGCACCCGCTTATGCTGGTGTGCGCTGCAGTTAAACCTCAAAATCCCGTAAAAAAAAAAAAAAGTTATATAACATATTTTTGCAACACTTTTTCATCCCAATGTCCACAATTTGCAGAAATGTACTCAGTTGTCAGCTGAGTACATTTCTGCAGCTAACACGTCCGTTACACGGACTGGTTTCTGCTTCGTGGATCGCTCAGATACCTCATTTGCATATCTTTGGGCTGCAAATGAGGTATTGAGCCTTTCCACGCCCAGTCCGTGTAAGAGACATGTTAGCTGTCTCTTACATGGAGATTTGGGCTGTTCCTGAATCGGGAGGCTTACACGGAGGCTTACACTACTCTTGAACTCCGTGTAAGCCTTCTTGAATCTGGCCCAAAAACTTTCACCATACTGTGCAGATTTGATTAAAAGAGGGATAAGATTTCATATGAGTTATCCAAATACTTTATCTTTTTCTTATAATGACAAAAGATTTATGTGCACAGATCCTAAAGAAGCAAAAGAAATATTTCTTAAAACTTTCAAGAAGTTACCAGACTCTGTGTCCTAATGTTACATTATTTATTTAATCTCTAAATGGAATGTTTTTATTTTATTATATGTCTTTTTATTCAGAACTGGGCATTCTCAATGTCTGGTAATGTGTTATATGGTCTTTTCTAATAATTTGTTTGGGTATCTTTCATTTGTTGACAAGGATGCTTTTATTTCAATGGTAAAGTTTGAGCTGTTACAGTATTGTTGTTTTTCACACAATCTACGATGCCACTTTTACTTTTGCGAATAATTAACCTGACTTACAATGTCTTGTCATTAATTTGTTTTAGATTTTAATAGTTGTTAGGCAATTTGGAGGGAAACTCTTCGTGTCTCGAGACACGCTTAAACTGTCAGATTGTGCATTGCCTTAACAGTTACATCTCCTATCTATCACGCACTCTCAGCTGATATTCGGAAACCCAGTATGACGTCATCACAAGCATAAAGAAACCAACGTGTTCAGTCTCTTCCCTTCTACATTCAGTTCACTGTATAGTATGCTGCATGTATATACTGTGTCCTTTCGTAAATAACAAACAATCCTTGTCAATATAAATGTTTTTTTATTTCTTTTCCTTTCAAAGATATTTTGTGATAGTAAGCACTGGATCCCCTTTGTTAAATTTTAAGGTATTGAAGGCACAGCTGACATCATCGTTAGCGTGAATTTATCTTCAGCTTCCTTAAAATGTTTTGTACTTCGTCAATTTGAAGGTTGTCATGTTTTCTCAGGCAAAGATTTCAAACTACTTGTCAGAAAATATATCAAAAGCTCAGAGTAATCTCACACGATGTACTAGATCATCGCAAAATGCCTTCCTAGCACATTCAGCTTGCTTTCGGTGACTTGGAATGATGAACAGCAGAAACGAAAAGTAACCATCGCATTTGGGCGCTCTTCCTTTGTAAATCAAATTACAGCTCAAATGTATGCTATATTTGTTTACTAAGCTATGTCACAAAAATATGCAGGTTTGCCATTTATAATCTGTTTTTCACTAGTTTCATAGCTAATCTGTGCTAATAAGCAGCTGGGTGTATATTGTTAAATTTATAAGGCATTTACTGCATCGATGACTTAAGTAACCTACATTTCAGATATTCTTATAGGAATGTATTTTATTTATGTGTGATTATTATATATATATATATATATATATATATATATATATATATATATATATATATTTATGTAAGTAACTAATTGATTTGGCTAAAAGTTATATTAATGTCGCACACTAAGAAATTGCTATTTATTTTGTTTCACATGTTTTGTTTACAGACATTACTTGATTTTTTGACTACTAGAGGTTTTTCTAATAGGCAATGATGTTTTTTTCTTCGCAGGGTTTATTTAATATGCAGCCCACTCAACTAATTGTTTTATAAAAGTAATATTATCTAAAATATTGATTATAGGATTCTGTGTCTGTTTTATCTAGATAGCTGTCCAGTAAGCTTTCTCTGCTCAGAGAAATGGAGGGCTGCATTAGTTATGTGGGTCCAGTAAGCTTAATATTTGAAATATGCATTAGTTTTATTCACTACAGTTTTGTATACTTTATTTTTAACATTATATGTAAGTTTTCAAAATAATATTAGAATATTTTATGTGCATTTAGGGTGTGTTTTGTCTTTATCATATTAGTGCAGTTCTCTTCCTTTCCGTGAAATGTTTACTTCTCATTTATACTTGATGCTTTGCGTTGACAAGTATTATTGTTCTTGAAAGAAATGGTCTTCATTCTTCTCATGCTGATCTATAGATATTTTTGTTTTATTTTATAACTTGGTTCATTCATGTTATGATAGGATGTTACTTGATGGTTTTGCGGTCTTGCTTTTTACATATACTTTAGTTTGTACTCTCCTGATACTCAATCTCTGATATAACGTACATCGCATATGCTCTTGATTTCTTCATGAATATATTTTGAGGGTTTTGGAAGTAGCGAGATTGTTATTAACATATTGAATAGCAGTGTCCTGCCACGTTTTTTGACATATTCCAGGTTGCATATATTATATTTTTATTGACATAATTAGTTAAATCTGACATATGCTGGCGGACTATAACTGATATTAGCTCTTTTATTCTATATTGACTGTATAATAGACTTATGGCTTCTTCCTATTGAAAAAATGTTGTCTTTTTGGGGTTATATTTGTTGATTTTCCTGTTGAGGAAGACTAGTCCAATCTTCTTTCTCTTTTTATCTGCTTTTTCAGTTACAAATATTAGCTTATATATAGAAATGCTGTCTATTAATAGAAATATATACGAATTACATGAGGAAAATCATTTTTACCTTATTTATATTATGCAAATATAGGAGCTTGGAGTTAATTATTGAATGGGGATTGTTTATGTTGGTCATCTTGTGTTTAGACAGATGTGTAAATATGTTTAGTGTTATTGACTTGGTTTCAGTTTTTTTAAGGACTATATGTAAAGTTTATATTGTTAAATTCGTGTGCTTGGTAACCAAAATTGTAAATTCTATTTTGTTTATTCTTGATTTTACCTCGTCAATAGGGGAATGGTGGACAGGCACTAGGGTAAGGACGAGGGTTATGGGTAAATCTCAAAATATTTCTCTTCTGAGTTTAGTTTTAATGAGGTACTTTTATTTAATAATAGACCAGTTTAGCTATGTTCTTTGCTTTTGGTATTATTTTAATTCTAATCAGGAAATTACACCATGTTTTAATCACATCAATATTAACCAGTTTCCTTTCTTATGACAAATTACTTAATAATTGATTCCTGGAGTGTTAGAGGAATCCAAAGTAAAACCAAAAAATCTTTATTATTTCATTTGATATTTAAATCACAAGCCAGTATATGTTTTATTCAAGAGACTCATATCCCTCGGGATGTCTGGGACAAGGAGAGTAATAGAAAATGGATTAGGAGGATAGTAGCTTCTGGGGATTCTTCTAGTTCTCGGGGAGTAGCAATAATTATTAAACAAAAATTCAGGGGGAACATCATTGATGAGAGATATGACAATGAGGGTAGATGGTGCCTGTTTACTGCTACTATTCATAATCTGGATAAATCAATTTTAGTTCTAAATTTATATGGTCCTTGTAGTCAGCAACAGTTTTTTATCTTAAAAATTTATAATATACTCACTTGTTGTAAAGATCACTACATTATAGTTGGGGGAGATTGGAATGCGGTAATAAACCCAGAAATTGATTGTACTAGCTGCTCTGCTTCTTATAACCATCAAGCAACTTTGGCCCTTAATGAATTAATCTTGGAACATAATTTAATTGATCCATTGCACTCCATAAAAATATCAAACAAGAAAGATATTTACACATATTACTCAAAATGCTACCATTCATGGTCTAGATTGGATTTTTTTCTGATTTCTAATACTATCTCAAAATTTATTTCAGATTTTATTATTGAACCTAGATATTTTTCAGACCATTCAAGAATCTTATTAAATCTCAACATTACCCACAAAATTAAAAATGATATTAACTCAAACAAGTGGACACTGAACAATAATTTACTCTTAAATAAAGATATTTATATACAGTGCTCAGAAACTATTCAGGAAATGGAAAATGATCTAGACTTATCAGGTATTCCTTACGATATACAATGAGCTGCATGCAAGGTGAGATTAAGAGGAATGTTTATCAGTAAAGCTGCGTACCTTAAAAAACATTACAAGAAGGAAGAGTTCTTAAAATCTAGAATTCATTCTCTTGAAAATCAGTTTAGACTGAATCAAGACTCTAGTTTTGAAAAGCAAATACTAGATTGTCAAAAAGAATTAATTTTGTTACATCAAAACAACCTTTCTTTAGTTGATCAAAGATTGTTAGCAACGTATTCAGAATGGGCTCAAGTTCCTTCTAAAGTTTTGGCTAGAATAATTAAAAATAATTTTGATAAGCCAAAAATGTCATCTTTATTGTACAAGAATAAATTATACAACACAGATGAAGAGATTATTCATCTCTTTACACTACTTTATACAGATTTATACTCAAAACCATCTAATACGTTGGATGATAATCATATAAAAAGCTTTCTAAGTTCTTTAAATTTCCCCAAGTTAAATGATAATCAACAAAAATTGCTTTCTGCTCCTCTAACTTATCAAGAGATTTCAAATTCAATTGATAGTCTTAAATCTGGTAAATCTCCTGGTCCAGATGGATTCACACCTGAATTTTTCAAATCTTTTAAGTCGGTAATTGTTCCCTTTCTTTTTAAAGTTTATAATTATATAAAAATCAAGGATATTTCGGATATTCATTGGAATACATTTAAAACTATATTAATTTTGAAAAATAATAAAGAAAAAAATGACCCATTTAATTATAGGCCTATTTCTTTAATTAATTTAGACATAAAGATTTTAGCATCTATTTTGGCCAACAGATTGAAACAGGTTTTACCTTCAATTATTTCTCAAGACCAATCAGGATTTATGTCCCACAGACACGCTTGGGATAATACACTGACTTTAGAATCTATTATCCATCTTATAAAAAATTATCCTAACCCAATATATGCATTGATTCTTGATGCATCAAATGCTTTTGATAGAGTCTGTTGGAATTTTATTTTTCAAACTATGTCATGCTTTAATTTTCCTTTATCCTTTATAAATGTTTTAAAAACTTTGTACAAAGATATGTTTACCAGACTTTATATTAATGGTTACACTTCTTCCCCTATAAAGATTACCAGAGGCACAAGGAAAGGTTGTCCACTGTCCCCTTTTCTTTTTAATGCATATTTAGAACCGTTACTGTTGTTTATTACTCAAAACACTTTTCATAAAGTCCCTAGGATTCTTAATACAAAAATTTATTTTTCTGCCTTTGCTGACGACCTTGTATTATACTTTCAAACCCCAATATCTGACTTTAGTAAAATAACAAATTCTATTGAATGTTTCTCTTCTGCCTCGAACTATCTTATAAATCCTTCAAAAACTCATATTTTTCCTTTAAATCATATGGTTCATAAATCGTACTTGTTTTCTGATCAACAAATCCAGATTATTTTTGGTATGAAGTATTTAGGAAGTAACATGGAACACAATAATCATTCTTCTTTTCAAAACAACATAAGTAAAGTTTGGAATTCAATAGTATCTGATATTACTAGATGGGAGCACTTAAATTTATCACTTTTATCAAAGGCTGCTATAATTAAAATGAACATTCTACCAAAAACTTTGTACCAATTCAATTCTTCTGATCAGATAATTCCTAGGTCTTTTTTCGAGAAAGTAAATATAGAGTTAGCTAAATTTTTATGGTTTTCCAAATCCGTTAGAATCTCATATTCTAGACTATCAAATTCTAAGGACAAAGGTGGTTTGGGATTGCCAAACTTCTATCTTTACTATCTAATTGTTTCATCAAACAAGCTCTTAACTATTGCTAATTTTAAAAATAGTAAAGATATTAATTATCCCTTATGGGTTAAGATTTGGTATAATTACATTATATCTAAAAATATAAACCCAGAGGCTATTCCTTTTATTTCTTTAGATATGAAAATTACCAGTAAAATTTCTATCTTTCTTAAACAAAAGATTAAAGCTTTTCAAGCTTTACTAAAATTATGTAATCTAGATAAGTTTTCTCAGCTTTTTCAACCACTTCATTTAAATCCTAATATAATGATAGATAACACTCCTTTTAATCTAACAAATTATCCTCTAATAAAAAATTTGAAAGTCTGGGATATCCTGAAATATAATGACTTATACCTAATAGATTGGTGTAAAATTCTGAATGTTAATTGGAATTATTCTACAATACTACGCCAATTAAGAAAAGTAATTGAGGGTAAATATGAACCCATAGAACCTATAGAACATGAATTAAATAATCTAAATACGATAATTAAAACATTATCTTCATCAGGTAAAATGATATCAAAATCCTATAAACTAATAAAGAATCTAGTGCTAGATCAGAACTGTCTCTTCTCAAATTGCTGGTTAAATTATAATTCTCGAATAACTGAGAATCAAAAACTTTTGGCAATCAGATATACTAGGGAATTTACTCCATTTAAGAAATTACTGTACACACAATTAATGATTAACAATGATGCTTACTATACATCTTATAAATTAAATAAATTTAATCCTAATAAATCCCCATCATGCACATGTTGTTCCTATCCCCAAGCGGACCTTTTATATATTCTATGGTGCTGTCATTTTTCTCATAGAGTATGGACCTCTTTGAAAGTAAGACTACAGAGAATGGGCTATCATAAATCTACGCTGTCCTGGGAAATTGCTATACTTCATATTCCGATAATTTATCTCTCAAAATTCGATACTCAAGTTATTATTTTTATTTGCTCTTTAATTAAACTTTACATAACTCAAAACTGGCTTGATCGTACCAAACTGAACTGGGATACTTTTCAAAAAATGGCTTACTTATATATTGATGCTCAAAAAAACATGGTTAAGAGTCCTAAAAAAATGGCTTTTAAAAACTTAGTATTAGAGAAGGTTTTAAATATTATTAATAATTAATACCTTTAAATCTTTTTCTGGTCTTGGTGTTTGGTATAATTTTTATACCCATAATTGAAATATATTAATTCACAGAATTTGTATTTCAAGTTATCATTTATTTTCTGGTTACCTTTTGTATATATTGTACATATTGTGTGATGTTATTATTATTTCGATCTCTTTCCCTAATGCTTATATGAGTTGCAATTTGCTTAAACCAAGTTGTTTATATTTATTCAACTCCTAAATTGTATTGTTTATAAATCAATAAAAAGTTTTTTGAGAAAAAAAAAATACATACCCTATACCCCAGGTACTCACCTCCTTATCTCCACCACCAAAGCAAAGCCTACCTGACCAAGGAACACACCGGTCATCAGGACATGAACCTACATGTAGCAAGGTCATGCCAAAATGTGACTCCTACCTCAACTGCACTTGACAAAACTCTCTAATCCCCTCCCTGTCCTTACCTCATTTCCTCCTAAAATACCTCCCTCCCAATTAACCATATCCTACCCTTATCCTAATTCCTGCTAACCTATATATTTAGCACCACACTGATGATGTCCCAGGACAAAAGGGTGTGTCCCAAACCTCATTTCAGTCAATGATATACACCAACATGAGAAAAGAAAAACAGTAGAATAGATTAATATATTGTATTTTGTATGAACTGGATGCCTATAAAGTGCATCTTCAGGCTGCACCCTGTTTTCATGTATCTTTTGTTTTAGAAAGCCAGAACCCACCTTGATGTCACAAATCCCATTGCAATACTTAAAAGCATTTCAGGCATGTTCTTCCTTCTTACACCAGTTTTTTTTTTTTTTTTTGAGACAGTAGATTTTACACTGTTCTGTTCTCTGTATATAGTTTCTTATACAAATTATGTCCTGTATTCAGTGTATTCCTCTGATCTGATACTATTCTATCTATGGCCTCTCAAAGACATATTGTTCTGAGTATGCATGATACTCTAGATGGCATTTTAGCAATTGTAGAAAAGGAGATACCAATGAATGCTATCAAGTGGTACTATCCTTTATTAGAAATATTAGCATCCCAGTTAACAGTCTTTGTTACTGACTTACTTTTAGGGACTTGACATAACTACAAATGGAAACTTTCTGTTATTGTTAGGGGTATGTGCAATACGTGTATTTTTGACATGCGTGTGTGCGTGTGTATGTACTTGTGTGAGTGTTTATGTGTGGGGGGGGTGTGCGTGTGTGAGTGTGTGTTTTAGTGTGTGTGTACATGTCTGTGTACCCCTTCAGTGTTTTGTTTTGTGTGTGTGTGTGTGTGTGTGTGTGTGTGTGTGTGTGTGTGTGTGTGTGTGTGTGTGTGTGTTTTTTGTGTGTGTGCGTGGGTGTGTACCTACACATGAGTACAGACACGTATATAAGTACACATCATTATAGTGATGCTGTATTAAAGTTGAGAATTCAATCATAACTGCATTTGTAAAAGTTTTTTTGATGTAAGTTATAAATGTTTATTGTATTTAATACGTTAATGTTTTAAAGAAAACAAGTTATGGTATTTTTAAAAGAACATTGGTTATTAATTGAATAATCAATCATGGTTGAATCAATTTAATTATGATATCATTTCCTGTATCTTGCTTTAAAAGACATGAGTTGGAGAGGGCTCATGTTTTTTCTGAAGAAGTTCACGTTGGTAATAAAAGTGGATGAAAGCGCTAAGAACAATTCTTGTGCCTTTATTGTGGCTATCGCACCATTTTGCTATCTTTGTTTTCACAGAGTTCATTCAGTTTTGTCGGCTTAGTCCGTACCTTTTCAGTTTTAAAGTTGTGGTTAAAGATATTGAATTGTGCTGTTATGGCCACCGAGGCTTCCTCTCAAGATATTTTGTTAGATTTATCGGTCTATCCCTTATCAGGTGAGGATCGTGCTGAAGAGCAATCACAGCCGAGGGATGTGGACCAGAAATTGATTGACACTATCACGAAGATAGTGTATGGATGTATAAAAAGAAATTCACAAGGTCCTACGGAGGTCAATGTGGGAGATCCTATTAAACACCAAAGTCCGGTGCAAGCACCTGTTGCTAGAGGACGACATTGTGACGTTTTTCCTGTGAGCCGGGTAGATGAGAACAACGCAGTAAATGCTCAGGTCGAGAGCAGCGTATGGGGTTATGTTTGTAAGGAGAACAAGAACCCGTTTAAAGACACAAATGATAGTACATTGTGCCAAACACCAAGTGAGTATAATGTTGATCTAAATTCCTGCAAAAAGCTGATGTTTGATTTAGAGAGACTTGTATTCAGGCACGTTACACTCTGTCTTGAAATACAATATTTGACAGAGTGTATACAACGTAACATTGTTCCACAGGGTTTGAGGACAGCAAAATTTCCTAACTGTGTCATTCCAGGGGACGATTTGTGCAACGCTTTAATTAAATTATATAATGACACTGGTATAGCGATGATGAGAATCTTGGTTAAACATTATGAAGCGGAAGTTGGAAAACTAAGAACAGAGATAAAAAAACTGGATGATAGTATTAAAAGTTTTGGTTGCTTTTCGGATTCGGTGACTTTATACAACAGTATTGAAGCCAAAGTGGATAGGCATCAAGCTACTATCATTAGTAGAAAGCAGAATAAGCTCAGAAGGGACATCAGAGCTTATAACACTAATGAAGCATATATAAGTACAAAGGATATTAATGCTGTTCAAATGCAACCTAGTACAAGTTCAGTTCATGAATCAGTTAAGTTAACCACTGATGGGTTAACTAGAGACAAAGGGGAGTCTCCCTCACACTCGGAGTTGGGTTCAAATGTTCAACCCGGGGTTGAGATTGTTAATGGACAGACTTCTGTAAATAAAACAGTCAGTGTTGTCACTAACGAAGGGGGTGTGACTAATTCTAGTTATGCAGAGGTGGTGAGTCAAACCAATGGGCAGGATGGTGTTCCTTTTCACCAGCGGAAACCACAGTGGAAAAAGAGTACCAGGTGGTTCAATTCAACACAGCAAAAGTGGAAAGCAAAAGGGAAAAACTAAAAGAGGTGGTGATTCCGCCTTGTTTGGACAACAATTTTTAACTAAATGTTGTTAATTTGAGTGATGTTTGTTTGTCTGATGATATTAAGAATGTTTTAATGAAAGGTTTTACCTTTATTCCATCCAATAAGGTAGAACTTGGTAGGTTATTGGTGGATTTTAGATTATTTTTACGTAAATTGAATCTAAAATATATCTTGAAAGATATTAATAACGACAACAAACAAACAGACAAATTACCTAGTAGACCAAGTACCTGCAATCCCCCTTTAGTTAATACGCTACAGGTGTTTCAAATAATTTGTGAAACAGAATTTAAGAAGATTGAGGCCACTAATGAACAAAACAACTTGACTGAGGTAGAGAATAAAGTTTTGAAACAGTTGGCAAAAACCCCAGAAGTTAGAGTAATGAAGGCAGACAAGGGTGGTAAGATTATAGTCATTAACACATGTGACTATGATACTGCTATGATAGCTATGTTAAATGATATTGGTAACTACTGGAAGGTCACTTCAGAACTTATAAAAATTAGTTTCAGAAGGATAGACACTTTATTGTTTGACATGTTCTGCCAAGGGGAGGTAGATAAGTGTGACTATGATTTTTTATTAATAGATCATCCTAAGATGGCCAACTTTTTTGGAATACCAAAGTTACAAATTAATCTTGAAAATTTAACTTTCAGGCCCATTGTATCAGCCAGATATTCCAAAACTGAAAATATCTCTATTTGGTTGGATAGTATTTTAAATCCTATAACACAGAAGGCCGAATTTTTTCTTAGAGATTCATGACATCTGTTGGAAATTATAGGTAGAACAGACATTACATGGAAAGAAGTGAATTTTGCCACTCTGGATGTATGTAGTCTTTATACTTCTATCAACCAGGAGGAAGGTGTTGAATTTATGAGGGATTATCTGGTACACAACACAGATTTAAGAGCTGAAAGAGTTAATACTTTATGTTCATTAATGGAAATTGTACTTGATAACAATTTTTTCTCCTTCAATAAGGTATTATATAAACAAACATCAGGGGTAGCTATGGGGGCTAGGGTGGCAACAGCCTTTGCGAATATAGTTATGGCCAACTGGGAGCAAAGGTGTTTAAAGAGTCACCCTAGTTTCAATAAGGTGAAATTATACATCAGATATATAGATGATCTGTTTTTTATTTGGGCTGGTGAGAAAAGTGAGTTTGATAACATGACAAACGACTTGAATAACACTACGAATTTTCTATATTTTAAGTCGAGCGGGTACGGTAAAGACATCGATTTTTTGGATTTAAATTTAAAAATTGATCCTATTATTGTAACAATTCAAAGCAAGATTTATAGGAAATCTTGCTTTGCCAATCAATATTTACATAAGGATAGTCTCCACCCGCAACATATGAAAAAAAGTGTGATTAAAGGTCAGATGATCCGGCTGAGTAGATTGACATCAGATGGCAGTATTTACGAGGAAGAACTGATTACACTGAGAAGGATGTTTGTTCAAAGAAGTTATAAGAATAATTGGATAAAAAAACTTGAGTATGAGGTCACCAAACTAAGGGGTAATGTAGCAAGGCCCATTTTGACGTCTAATGACATCTTAATAGGACCTGCGGCAGATTCAGTTGATATTCACAGAGAGAACCGAAGTGATTTTTATACTGCATTTCCATTACCAATAACCAATGACATCTGGTGTATCAAAAATATTATTGAGAAAAATTGGAGAATTATTCTGGGCAATAGAGATTTGGTGGACATTTTGGGAGTTAAACCAAGGTTCACATACAAAACAGTTACCAACATTAAACAGATTCTCGAATCCACGGATTCGAGGGCACAAAATCAAGTTAGGGACATTAGTACCAGAAAAGGTACCTTCTCATGTAAGAATTGTAGACAGTGCAGGTTTATTTGTAACACTTCATTTGTCATTTTACGACACATGGAAAGGACCTTTTGGGCATGAAAATACTTTAATTGCCACAGTGATTATGTGGTTTATCTGGCTTCATGTACATAATGCGATAGTTATTATGTAGGTGAAACAATCAGAGTTTTGAGACGTAGGATATACGAACACACATTGGCCATTAAAAAGAAGGACAAAAATAATTCTCTAGCAAGACATGCCCTGGTTTGTAGTAATTTTAAAAAGTTTGAATTCTTTGTTTTGGATCATGTGGAAAAGGGTCCATTTTTGGGAGATCTCAACAACAAACTAGAACAAAAATAAACATTATGGCAACTAATTTTAGGGGCAGATTTACCACCAGGTTTGAATGAGGTTATTAACATGAAATGCTTTTTGGTAAATAGGTAATGTTATAGTTATTAGAAACATTGTTTTTAGGTTAGTATTATAAGAAATTTTATATATTTAAACTGTTGTATATAAATTTTAGATGTGCCATACACACACATATACACACATACACACATATGTGTGTATACATACAACAGTACATCAAGACAAGTCTATTGTGTAGTTTTTAGAAGAGCAATTGGATAGTTTCAGTTTTTTTGGATGGCAATTTACCAAACAGGGGTATGTGCAATACGTGTATTTTTGACATGCGTGTGTGTGCGTGTATGTACTTGTGTGAGTGTTTATGTGTGGGGGGGTGTGCGTGTGTGAGTGTGTGTTTTTGTGTGTGTGCACACATCTGTGTGCCCCTTCAGTGTTTTGGTGTGTGTGTGTGTGTGTGTGTGTGTGTGTGTGTGTGTGTGTGTGTGTGTGTGTGTGTGTGTGTGTGTTTTTTTTGTGTGTGCGTGGGTGTGTACCTACACATGAGTACAGACACGTATATAAGTACACATCATTATAGTGATGCTGTATTAAAGTTGAGAATTCAGTCATAACAGCATTTGTAAAAGTTTTTTTGATGTAAGTTATAAATGTTTGTTGTATTTAATACGTTAATGTTTTAAAGAAAACAAGTTATGGTATTTTTAAAAGAACATTGGTTATTAATTGAATAATCAATCATGGTTGAATCAATTTAATTATGATATCATTTCCTGTATCTTGCTTTAAAAGACATGAGTTGGAGAGGGCTCATGGCTCATGTCTTTTCTGAAGAAATTCACGTTCGTAATAAAAGTGGATGAAAGCGCTAAGAACAATTCTTGTGCCTTTATTGTGGCTATCGCACCATTTTGCTATCTTTGTTTTCACAGAGTTCATTCAGTTTTGTCGGCTTAGTCCGTACCTTTTCAGTTTTTAAACTTTCTGTTTAGTTACTTCTGCTGTTTCTGTTCTCAATGTGTACTTCTTATTCAGGTTCTTTCTTTCAAGATCTCGCATTTTTAATTTTTATTTTGCACTTAAGTTGTGGCATTTTAAAAACATCCACCAATACTCCTGACTCTGTCCATATTCTTTCTATTCCCTTTACTGTATATTTGCCCAGATGCCTGTCTTTGCACTACCTTCTAGGAATGCATACTTTCCTTTCTAGCTACTTTGTAGCATCACTTATAAACAAACTAGAAGTTTCTAGTTACAGTCTTCACTAATATGCTCTTTCCTTGTGAATCTCAGTTATATCTGAGTGGACTCCATCTATTCTTACTTTCTGTGTGCTATTTCTTAGAAAGAGTTTACCTATGCTACCACACTACAACCAGCTTACATACATTACTAGTTATAGTATATTTACTGCAAGAGAATTGTTCCTGGAATATGAAGCACTTTGTTGTCATAATGCATATGGCAGGTTCTCGTCACTCTCACTAGAGGGAACGCATACATTCATAGGGATGCAAGGCAAAGATCAGGGGTGAAGGATAGAGGGGCACATTCTTAACTACATTTGTTTAAACATATGCCTTATTATTTTTCACTGATTCAGCTTTTTTTTCTAAGTAATGTCCAATCAACTGTATGTAAACTACAGACTAAATTTCTATATATGCTTATCTGAGTAAGCATCCTGAAAATAAGTGTTGCTTAAAAGTACATTTTTTCCCAGGAACAAGCTAAGTGCACATCAGACAGAAGATGATGCATCAGTATGTTCATGTATATGAATCATATACGATGGACATTTAGTAAAAAATTATGAAAATGAGAAAACAAGAAATTGTCTTAAAATGAAACTTCTCAAATATTGTGCAATCCTTATTCCCTTACATGCACCTATACTTACGTGCAGGTTTGTTAGAAAGCAGTTTTCTATGATTCTCACAAAACTCACTGCTTTATTTTATTTTCTCATGATAAATACTGCTGGGATGGATTTCGAGAAACTAGAATGCAGAACTACAATTTTCTGTATATATTTTATCTATCATTACAGTTTGGAAATCCACGTCAAAGTATAATGTATATGTTTTGATTAATTATATGGTAACTTCATAATTTTTATTCTAATAATTACTACTTCAGTTCATAAACATGATTTATGAGTGGTGGACTTCACCACACAGTTGATAATAATATCCAACAAAAAATGCAAATGTCATGGTTAAAATATCAGTGCAATTATTTGCTTATTGAATGCAGACTGTTTCTGAACTAATGAGTGGTTCAAATGCTGAAAGTATAATTAACTATCTGAAGCTGATAAATTGGAACAAAACTTAATTAATGCTAACTATCTTAAGAATCGTTTTAATATACTGTATGTAATTAAAATGCCAGATGACCTTCTTAACTATGCACTGTCTCACCCTGGCATGCAGTTTTAATTGGAATAACTACCAACTAATATTTAACACCTACACATGTTAACACATAACCTATTTTTCATTTTAAGGCACAATAAAAACTGACACATTTTGGAAGGCATATGCTATTCATCCAAACACAATATAACCATTTAAGTTTATTTTACTAAACTTAAATAGACAACTAGCAATGTTGTTGCTGTTTTCATGGCAATAGCACTCCTTGCTGAGTTTATTAAATTTTCAGTAAATTCCATTTTATATTATGATCTCTGAAGTGTTTTTTTTTTTCAAAATTTCAAAAGTACATGCCCGCTGACTTGCCATGGCAACCATTGGATATTCCTGTTATTAAATAAACTACACATTACAGAACATAGGTCTATTCTAAAGAGTCACATATTTTTGTTTGATTGTTTAAATGAGTCATTATCTATTGCTCATTTTGCAACAATGATTGTTTCCATAATTCTTGTATTTGTAAACAGTACAGAATTAATACAAATTTCTTATTAGCCTATTAAGTTGTTTATAAGACATTTTATGCTTCTTCAGTTTCTTAAACCCTCCACCAAAATGACAAATAAGACAACGAGATGCCAATTGCCTTTTATTATACCTGCCAAAACAGCATGTAGCAATTTATTTGATTGTAGAAAAAGATGGGATTTAATTGTTCAAGATGGGGGCTGAAAGAAAATGAAAATATACAGTATATTATGCTAATATAAATTGGTTTGAGTTTGGGAAGGTAGGTACAGCTCAGTGATCCTTTTCTGTTCTTCATGTCACTAATTATTCTGGAGAATGCAGACATATGTCATACATCAGTTTCTGTCACAATTATGGCCCTTGTCACAGTAACTGCAGAACCTGAGAATTGTTCATTTGTACGGCTATATCACATTAAAGTAAGTATATTGGAGTGCATTCACACTACTGATTTATTCTTATCAGATATGACTGCTGTTAGTAATTATACATTTGAGTAAAACAACCTGACACTGTCTTTGCTACTAGGACACTGACTTTACATTCATCTTGGATAAAGAGTCTTTTATAAGGAGTTCCCAGCTGGTGAGCTCTAATGATGATAATGAGGATTCCTGATATTATAATATGGTACAACACAGCATTAAGGTTGCACAAGTCAATATAATTGTCAATATAATGGAATACTGACTAGATTAATATGACCACAAAAGTATGTCATCCAACAAAATGACCTCATTGGACATATTCTATCCAATCTCAGTTCCGCAAAGTGCCCAGATCTATAATGTGGTTTGCATTTTATACTGTAAGACTCAGTGGTACGGACACAGTGTATATATATATATATATATATATATATATATATATATATATATATATATATAAAACAATACATTTTATTTGATAACCAGGTAGGCCCACTGGACAGAGAGTCCCTTTTCAGGAGTGACACGGAAGCAATTCATTATTAAGTGACTTGCACAAGGTGACACAGTAGGCAAATGAGGGCTGAGGGAATCAAACCTGTGCTCGAAAAACTACAGCTTGCTACCTTGATTTCACACCGACAAATACAGCATGTTCTATTTTAACTCCTAAAGGGCATTTCTCTTTTCTTTATGGCTGTGTAACTACAGAGATACAATGTTTAAGTATCGTGTGATACGTGGGATAAAATAACTCACTTGAAATTGGGGGTACGCTTAGAGAGTTACATTTCTATGATTCTGCAAAAGGTAGAGTACAGTCAGATGGTTGCACATTTGTATCAGTAAAACAACCCACACAATATAAATGAAGTGAAGGGACAACAGTGAAGAAGAGGAAAATGTACAACAGTGCCTGTAGAGAAGTGCACTGCCTATGGATCATTCCTCTTCTTCTATTTCTTCTGTTGGCAGAGCACTGCCATCTTCATGGTACATGCCCATCCAATGACTGCATATATATTGTGTGTACATATCTATATCTATATCTATATATATAAATATATATATATAAATGTATATATATATATATATATATATATATATATGGATCCATCTCAGATCCACGAAAAACCACTTAACCAAAGACGAGTTAACCAAGACCACATCGCCAACACAACACATCACCATCACAGGTAAGTATAAGTACTGTGGAATGGAATGTATTCCTTTTTCCACAATTCAATTAAAAACAACAAATAACATGTATAATGCAGAGGGGCAAGCCCCCCTGCACCCACCCTACTTAAATATACCAACTCCGAGATCGCACCACATTGCAGAAACAGGAATACATCCCATTCCACACTACTTACCATTGTCGGTGATGTGTTGTGTCAGCAATGTGGCCTCAGTGAACTCGTTGAACAGCGGCTGCTTCACGATAGTTTATTGTGCCAGCAAATGTAGTCAAAGTGCATTGGATAGTGTGTGCGTGTCCCAGAAATATGTGTTGCCTTTAGTTTTATTTAAAAATAACAAAGTACTTCAGTCCCTTGCATGGATGCATCACTGCTGTTATCGCAACCACTACTGTTATTTCAAGACCGGGTGCTGCACGCTCATTTCTCGTGTCAAAAAAAAAAAAAAAACATGTTTGTGTCCTGCTAGTGTGTCATGCTTGTATTTTATGTAAAAAGCATATTTCTTTCCTCCTGGGAAGATGTGTCATTGAACACAACCAGGGAATAAGCTGCCAACATTAACAGAGCAGTAAAGAAGAAATGGCCATGATTGCTCAACTCAAATGTCTCAACCTCGGACCCTGTCTCCTACATAATGCAAAAGCATGAGTCACACAAACTTTGTTATTGCAATGCTTCTTTTAATGGGTAATTTATACATTAGGGAAACTAGAAACCTTAGAAATAAGACCTTGTCTGTATTCAGTTACTATCTAATAACTGTCCTAATGGTCACTCCTTTACTGTTATAATTGTACATTCCTTCGTATGATGGCAGCCATGTTCTTTCAATCATACATCTGTACTATGTGCAAAACAGGGCAAGGAATTTGATGCTTGCTCCTGCTCCTGGTGCATGACCACTCCACTCCAAAAGAAATGTACACTTTGAACACCCATTTTAAGAATGAGATGCAGTCCTCTCAATACAACTGTGCCAATTTCACAACCACAAAATTCTTGTTGTGATAATATGTAAGTACCATATAAGTGATTTTTCATGGAACTGATAGGTTCCCATATATATATATATATATATATATATATATATATATATATATATGCATATAGATATAGCTATAGATATGTTTTCATGTTTACAAACTATGTATGACTTAGAGTTATGTTATTGGCATGTTCTTATGAAACTATAACCAAAAATAATACTCTCCAAGATGAAACATTTATATTTTTGTCACTTTAGCTGAAATAGAAAAATACACATACTTCACATGCTCTAATTTCAGACTGTGTTGTCTACAATTGTAAATACAACTATGCAGCCAAAAACAAAATAAAAGTGGGATTATTAGGGGTCCTTTTTTATGGAAAGTTAATAAGAATATCTTGAAGTAGTAGTCACATCTGAATTTGTGGGTGAAAATTAGGCCAAAATGTTTTAGGAGATTGATACAGTAAAACTTTTATAAAATGGTCATCTGAAGTCAAATGTTTATTTTTCACTTTTCCTCAAGCAAAAATCAATATGGCTAGTAAAAACATAGGCTGCACAATGAGTAACAGCTTAGTTTCAGCTCTCTCAGCATGAAAACAGAAACTCAGATAAAAGAGCCAGTGAGCTTGTCTTTTTGGGTAAATTTCAATAACTGGCTAGTAAGTGTGCTGTCTGGATGCCAGTGAAAAAAAATTCAGAGACCTAGAAGAAAATCAATTACAAAAGATGAGGATAAAACACTGACCTCCTTATTCACAAATCCTCCATGTAAGACTTAATAAGTCTTACTCGGAGGCTGCAGTTGAACGGTATGATGTCAGCATGCCATGAATATGCATGAGGGCACGCTGACTCAACCGTAAGTCTTACACGGACCGTGTAAGAAAACAGGGGGTGTGTACAACTGCCGAGCAGTCTAATTGTCCACGCCCTTGTAAGTGATTAAAATAAAAGCAAATAAACAAGAACAAATCTGCTCAAATGTCCCTGCACCCAGCACCTCACTGTCTGATATTGTAAACTCCCATCACAGTTCTAAAATGCATAACATTAAAATTTTTTTTAAATTCCCAAAATAGCTGCCCGTATTTGCGTGTGTGTGCACGGGTGTGCCCATTGCTTAGCTACAGTTAGCAATTCTGACATGGAAGAGCATAAGAAAGAATGTTTATGCAAATCACGCTAAATAGCAATAGCGTAATGGTAGAGCTTTCGCACAAAGAAGAGGCATTCATGGTTCGAGTCCCACTACTCCCTTTCGTATAAATTTTTTAAATCAGTATATGGAATAATACCTAACATATATGTTTAAACATAACTAAAAAGCAGTGAAATGGCCAATGTATCAGTGAACAAAATAAATATTTTAAAGGATCCCAATATAAAATTGCCTGCAGTTAAGCAGCGCTTCACCCAGCGCAATAGAGTTGCCCATAGTTCAATAGCGCTTTACTCAGCGCAATGTGTTTGCGCAGACGTGCACGCCATGCCAACCAGAGCACAGTAGGGCACCGAGGAGCAATGTAGAGGAAAGTTGCTTAAATGCAGCTACACCCCCTAGCCTGTCTGGACAGTATGAAAATAAAATGAATGACAAGGTTCAAACCCAGGACTGTGTGCATCAGAAGCAAAGTACAGAACCACTAAGCCATGACAACATAGGGGAAACAGCCATTGTTAACATTCATATACTTACTAATGGTAGTTTAACCATTACTAAGCAGGTCTGCAGTCAGCCGAGAATTTTACAAAATGGCCAATCACAAAAAAAGTGTGGGAAATGCGGCATATTTAAGCCCCACAGGCAGGAATACATGTCATAACTGATTGTAGCTCACATCAGCAGTTAGAATGTCTGCTGTTGGAGAGGGAACATGCTTCCGAGTGCAACGTTGGGGCATCGAGGAGTCGAAATACATGGTTTGGCTTCTTGTCCGCTGTCATGAGTCAAGACTCCTGCAGGGCCAGTTCCAAGGGACGGAGTACAAGTCAGAGGCTTGGAACCAGTTAGCTCATGACCTCACCAGTGCCACAGGTGTTCCTTGGACTGGTGAGCAGGTCCGTCACCACCATGCAGACCTGAAGAGACAAAAGCAGGACCGCCTGAACCAATGGATACAGGAGGCCCATGGGATGCGGGATGCCCCACAACTGAGTATGTAGCCATGGAATGCAGTATGTAAGAATTGATAATGGAGTATGTATAATGGATAGGTATGTCTCAATATCCCTTCATTTACTTTACAGCTGCAGGTGACTGTGCTGCGAATCAGCAAGCCTATGCTGATAGGCTGCTAAGGCTGCACCACCAGGCAGGTTAGTGATTATTCTGCATGTATTGTTATATAAAATATGGGAGAGAGCATGAAAGAAAGTGGTGTAGTCCAATAATACAGCCATAAAATTGCCTGAATAAGTCCTCTGCATGTACTGTCAGATAAAAATGTCAGAGAGGCAGAAAAAGAGTGTAGTAACCCATTAAGAAAGGTAACATATGTCTGGAATAATATCTCTGCAGGCACTGTCATATAAAATAAGTGAGTGAGCCTGAAAAAAGAGTGTTCTAACCCATTAATAAAGGTATAATATGTCTTGAACATGTCTGCCATATACACTGTTAAAACAAATAAAGGAGTGAGCCTGTGGAAAAGTGTGCAATGTCATTAATAAAGGTCTAAAACCCAGAGTGTGCCTGTGTCACAGAGATTGAAATGTTGTTGTACCCTTGCATTATACAAACAGTACTGTTTGAAAAGGTGATGGCAACACGAGTTGTGCAGTCCCATATCACTGTGAAACATATATAGTCCACAACCTTGCTGGTGCCATGAATTACACCGAGGTCATTGGTAGCCATTGGAGGGAGACATTAGATGTCCTCTACAATGGGTTAGCCATGAGCCAGGACTGTGGGGAACAGATGAGAAGCCAACGTGGATGCATGCCAGCAACATCCTGGACAGTTAGTATGTCAGATATAGGTCAGGCATATATTGAACTAGCCAAACCCATTACACAACCTAAAGTATGGTGGCAAGTGTAATAGTACATGTAGGGGATATACACTTGCAGTCACTAAGAATGTAGTGTAGACGAAAAGGTAATTATAAGATGTTAACCGAGGTTTTTTCTACACCCTACTGTATGTGCATAAACCATGCAATTCCACACCTCAATGGGTATGTGTAATCTTAAATATTTGTTGGGACATATGTCCTATTGTTCTATAAATATTTGCATTCACGTTGATGCACATGCCCTGTTTAAACACCACAATCATGGTGGCCTGTTGCTACCAAACATCCCTGCATGATGTTGGAATATCTACTGCGGTTCAATATATGCATGTGTTATGCTTGCTGTTCAACTGTTGTAACCTTGGTGTGTTGGGTTAATGGGAATATTACTGCATGCTGTTACAACTAATCTGGAATGCTGTTTTGCTTATGTTGTAATTAAACACACCAAATTACAGAACGTATGGGAAGGCCGGTCCCAGCAGACCCACCCGTCCCTCCTCAGCTGAAAAGTGCACCTGGCACCAGCAGTTCTGGTGCCCAGCCTGGGCTCCCCTCCTCCATTGGTCCTGTGCCACCTTCAGGTGAAAGCGCTGCAGGGGATGGGGCTCATCCCCCCCATGCAAGCGTGGGCAGAGAAGGGCTACCTGTCATCCTTCAAAGGGTCCGGGTTGTGGTGCATAGGGAGATCCAGCGTTCAGTCACTAATCCCCTACTCCAGCTTGAGGCGAGAGTGGAGCATCTGACGGGTGAGCCTGCCCATCCTACTTAGCCCCCAGCGCAGCCACCCTCGGGGCTGTGAAGGTTCAGTGGTGACTACCCATGGGTGGGGATCTCAGTTCCACTGTTACCATCTGTGGGCTCATGGGCTTGCGATTTCCAAACATCCAACCCCGTCAATTGTGTTCACCCACCCCATGTGTCATACATCGCCCCTGTATGCGTCTTGTCTGTCTTGTCTGTTTACCTTCCCAACCTACCTCCCCAGACATACCTACTTCCTCTACCTCACTCCACACTCTCACCTGAAAAAAAAAGGGTAATCTGTACCCACAAAAAAATTACACCCCATACATAGCTGCCCATTTCACACACGTCCATTGGACATGTAAGCTGGGAATTAGAATTGGCAGTACAACATACTTTGTTGTCCTCACCCCTCTACCAGGGGTGGAAGGTTTCAAATTTCACTCTAAATTCATTGCATATGCACAGCTGTTGCTGTTAAAGAAATGGGCAGCTATGGACCTTCCCTACACCCGTCCTGCACATCCCAAGCTTGTTTACCTACTGTCTGTCCCTTTTTGTGCCCCCTTTTTCACCACTTTCCTATTTCCCCATTTTTTTTTTCTTTAAAAGAAATTAGCGCAGGGGTTAGCGGGAGTAAGCACTTTTAAGCAGTAGTAAGTGAGTTTAAGTGAGTGTGCACATGTGTGCGCTTAGCTAAGCATAGCTAAGTGTCACGCAAACCCGCGCAAACCCACTTACAACTGCTTAAAAGTGCCTTAGTCACTCTATGGCAGGGCCCTTGTTCTGCTGAGCCGCAAAAGAAAAAACCTCTGCCAGTCTCGAACCCCAGACCATTGACACAATAGACTGCATGAATTACCACTAACCCAAAGCAGATATACAAATAGCTTGGTTCAGAAATAAATATATCATGCATTACAATGAGGGAATGTAAATGGAAATTAGGAATGGTATAACACAAATCCTTTTCTGTGGGTCTTTAGCAGCAGTGGTTGTGGAATTGCATGACATGACTGTGAAAGGAGAACCAGCCATCCTAGCAGGGAATAATGTTACAGTAGCACCTTACAAACACCATGCAGTATCAGACCAGGATAAATACTGGCCACAGGAATACAGTGCAATAACCACATTTGTATGGCAGTTAATTGTGTAAGTGAGAAAAAAGTACATACTCCCATGTATCCTGTGTTAGCATTTGGAGGGGTGCGTACATGTCTACACTGAGATGTGTGTACTGGAAGCAGCAACATTCAGGTTTGAGTACAACATGCATATAACTGGCTACAACCCTAGCATCAGATAAGAGACATATACCAACCTTCAGACAGACACAATGGTGTCCAAAGCAAAAAGCATGGGCCCCACCTTGGAAATCTGAAAGGGCTACGCCTACCTAACCTAGCATTTTATAGCAGTGGTCTGCAATCACAGTGAGTAATGCAATCACCAAACAGCAGACTGCATGCAATTACTGAATGGTGGGCAGCAATTGGTGCAGAGGCTGTCACATGCACAAGTGCAGATACCTAAAAAAGCAGGCTGTACCTGCAGTCCACACATGCAATTATATCATTGCAGGTGCTGTGAGATAGAGAGTGAGAGAGAGAGAGAGACACGGACACAGACACAGACTGAGACAGAGACAGAACAGAGTGAGAAACTGAGACAGAAAGTTAAACAGAGGGCAAAAACCCAAAACAAACCACCAATAAAAAAAAAAAACTTCAAAACCGTAACACACGGAGAAGGGAAATACAAAGGTAAGGTATGTAACTCACATGTATGCGTTGGCATGTTGTAGATGTTCCTGAAGAGTACTCTAGACACTGAAAATCATTCATGTGTGGTAGCAGTATGTATCTATCTGTATCTGCACATGTGCATAGGGCAAGGGACATACTGCAACTGTTAGTGAAGGGTGGACAGATATCTGTCAGTGAAGGTTGATATGTGCATATATCCATGTAGGTCATAGTGCATGGCCTAGAAAACAGCATGCAGTGCGCAGGAGCGGCCTTAGGTCAACTGGTGCCCTAGGCAAAAGGGCTCCACGGCACCCCTACCACACTTCCTGGTGCCCCCATCCTTGTCTTACTATACCACATATATAGTGGAAAAGCACCCCTGCTAGAGCGGCACCCTAGGCGGGCACCCAGTTGGCCTATGCCTAAGGCCAGTTATGGTAGTGTCGATATATGTCATGTGGTGGTTAAATGCTGAGGAACAGATTTGTCAGATCTGCTGTGTTACAGCCAGTGAGGCCTGCTAATGCTACAAGGGCTGAGGACACCCACATGCATTCTGCACAACACTGTGCAATTTAATCATATACCTGTACATCCCACAACTGTCACATAAGTGATATCCCCACCATGAAAGGGGACTGTACATGTGCCTATATATATATATCCATGTGTACAGCAATGGATGTGTACATGTATGTGCATAGATATGCATATCTATAAATATATATATATATATATATATATATATATATATATATATATATATATATATATATATATACAGTGAGAGAGAGAGACAGAGAGACACGGGGTCATATGTACCGCAACAGGTATGTGGTGACCAAGGCATGGACTGTAGACAAGTGTTGATACTGCAGTGCCATTTCATCTTCCCAAAAACGTGTACCCATTAACTACCACATGGGTAGATATCTACCTAACAGTGAAGGTGTGATAAGGGAACATGGTACGCAGGTGGACAGTAGCCTCTGCTTTGATGAAAACAGTGCCACACTACACCTGTAATCTGTCTGTGTGGTATGTGTCATGATAACAAGTGTGTCATCTATGGAAGTATAGGGTAGAGTTCCCGTCTGCTCATCACAATACCCTTTGTGGTATGTACTTCACATGACAACTACACCAGGTGAACAGGCCAAAGACAGACCTCCCAAAAGGTAATACTGGCTGCAAACAGATGCCCTATGCAGGCTGACTCACAAAATCACAACTACACTGTATTGCATACTGGCCACACAGAGGTGACCTCTGCCGGACATACAGAGGTATGTCACACCCATAGCTGGGTGACAGCCACCATGGCAACATATCACAATCCCTCCAGGATACACGCTCTAGGGCCCTAAACCTTGTCAGCTCACTAAACAGCACATGCTGGAGGGATAGGTTACCATCTCAGAGATATGCCATACACAGGAATAGACCACATAGCAATAGCAAACAAGGCTCCTCCTTAGCAGTTGTTATAAATACCCCTGATGATTGTGTGGGAGATTGGTAATACACCCCATCAAACACCTCTGTGGTTCAGCTTGGCAGGGCCAAGTGAAATCAAAGTACATGTGTGTCAAAGGCCAGGCTAGGATATGGCTAGGCTGCCATAGGCCCTAGGGCCAATAGCATATTGCCTACCTATGACACTATGCACTCACACATGTACTTAATGCAATAGCTGCTATATGAGGTTGAATAGGTTTAACGCTGAATGTGTGCAAGGTCTGTAAAAGTGTGATAGCTTAGTGTGATGTTGTATCTGACATGGTAGTGCCTATCCTAGCTGTGAGGACAGCAACCGATGTGTAATGTACTGTTAGGCAGACATAGTAGTACGGTATATGATGTGACGTAGTTCTCTGTTGATGAATGTGGTGTCTCATTGTAGGCTAAAGCAATACATGAATGTTTAGTGAGTGGTGCTGCTGGTGAATCCATAACCAATATGAACTGTAGTACTACCTGAAGCTGTAGGCCTAAACAGCACAGTATGGTGTGTGTTCACATTGCTTGGAAACACTGGCATGTGTGTTTCCTGTAGTCTGCACAGAGGACAGAATGCAGACACAAGGGTGTATAAGTAGTGGCATACAGTACCATATGGTACACAGGTAATGCTAATCTGTTTTGGCATACAGTGGTGCATTGTGTGTTTGCCTGGTGTCTGATTTTTTCTAAACTACATAATAACCGTTCCTTTATCTGCTTTAATGTTTTATATATTTTGTTTTATTGTTGTTTGCTTTTTGTGTTTGATTGATTGTTTGGATTTTTTGATTGTTTTTTACTGTAAGTTACTAGTATGTTAATGGAGCTTTTCTCCTCGGGCCTCTGCTGAAAATGGACATGTATCCAGCCAGACTAGCCCGGTTAACAAATGTAAAATAAAAATAAAAAAATAAAATAAAAATGTGTGTGTGTGAATATGCCTGTACAATGGCTGCAATCATATGTGTGTTACAGGGTAAACGTGTGTATCCAGCAACATATATAGTCTGTTACAGCAGTATGCCACCTATAGTAACAACTAGACACATCTGTTAGGCAGGGCTATGGCATCAATGACTAGGGTGGTTGATTGGTACTACTGTACTTGTACATTACATCCATTGCAATGGATGACATCTCTGTTCATGCATTGGTGTAATATACAATATACACCCCTGTCTTGAGGTTGTGCAATGTGTCACACAAACAGTGTGTCGGGTACTGTTGTATAGTGGTGTGATATATAGCATCTGCCAGGCAGTGTTACTTAGTTGTGGCCTGAGAACCAATAAGTGGTATTGAACGTGTGTAACCTCTGACAGACAATAGGATGGTATATATGTCAGTAAAGTGATATCTGTGGGTAAAGGTGTAAAGTGTGCCACAGGACACTCTCACACATATTGTTCATATCTTTTTCAGCCAGATGGCCCACCAACGCAACACAGCATACACAGTGGATGAGGAAGAGGTGATACTCAACAGCCTATTGCCGTGGTACACAATGCTGTTCTCCAGAAGCAGCCAGCACCAGCAGGAGCGAACTGCACTGTGGCAGGTTCGTCAGGTATATGACATAGGCATGCATAACTGGACATATGAGCAGGTACGCCATCACTGCAGTGATTTAATTAGACAAGTCCAGTGGCATGCGTCTGATATCCAAAGACAGCAGCTTGCCACAAGTGGTGGAGTGGCCATTCATCCCCCCTCACCAGAGCAGAGGAGCTGCTCCTAAGCGTGGTGGCTCCTGGACAACAGCTACATCAACCTCTGACATGTGTTGTAATGGAGGTCAGAGCCACCCAGCACATCCACCTGGAGCAAGCAGGTAACATGCCCTATCTGTAGACTACAGTTAACTGTATTGTTAGATTATGTCTACGTGAGATATGTACTGTGTGTTTAGCAGTTCCGCTGCCTAGTGTTGTGCAATACGGATAGTGTGAATAATATCCCTACACCTGTGACTGTTGACTGTTGTTGTACTGCAGTTTAGCATACCCACTGTAGCAATGCCACAGTTGTGGCCACTGACGAATCCTCTCATATTCTCGTAGGTCCCCCTGGTGTGAAGGCAGGGCAGCCGATCCATGCTGGTGAGTTTGTTATACCTGCAATGTTGGTAATGAAATATGCATGTCATAGGTGAGGTGTTGGCCATGTACATGTAACACACCTACACATAATGCATGCCGTGCATATTTGCTGTGAGACGTTGCACAGCTCAGTAATGTCAGTAGCTGCCTCAATGACATGCAATACACAGAGCATGACACACAGTTGTGGCAACCCTGTACTGCACGTTGGATAGGCATAGTTGCAACACCTGTACACAACATAACACATTTATCACATGCAGTACACAAAGTCATGCTACATATGGCATAACCACACACCCACTGTAAGGTCACACTTCAGTATCCCACATGTCATCCACACACACATGATGTACCACAGGGGTAGAGGCCTATCATGGGGCTGTGCAACACTCTTCAGTACATAACACAGTCATGTTAGGTAATGCTCCCTATTGGGCACCTCATACACCCATGTACAAAGTGGATGTGTAATAGTGAACATATCCACGGCACTGCAGTTCAGGTACAGCATGCTAGGCTGTGGTCTGTCACACAGTAGTAGCTGTGAGTGACCACAAGATGCATGATGATGATGATGGCACATGGTACTCCACCCCATCCGGTTACAGTGACCACAGTACTACACATAGCAGTCTTTGCTGTGCACCTCATTGTTCTGTGTGTGCAAACATATGCACCTATACACACCATGCATAGCATGATGTGTGTGGGCTTACATATGCTAGTATACACATTTTGCACAACAGTCGCCATCTGTATAAAGAGTCACATATATGTCCTGGGATGCTATTGGGTGTATAGGTCACATGACACACATTGGGCATGTGTGGTGTTTAATGTTGCAGTCGTGTAACATGCCATGTCATGGCTGGCACTGACATATCTGCAATATGTCCCACACTCACCATAACCACTGTACAATGTCCATGTCGTGCATTGGGATTCCTTCACATCTACATGCACCACTCATCCCATATCTGTACATTGCATGCATTTGCTACACCTGTGCCCACTATTATGTGCTATGGACACAGACGTTGTCATCAGACATGGCAATCTATGCGTCACACAGATAACACATGCAGCCATGGTATGTATACCACTGAGTCATGGTGCACATGACATTGCAGAGCAGATAATACTTGCACAGCAATGTTGTGTCCATGTACACATTGTGTTCCAGGGTATAGCCAATCACTGAACAACCATACACATGCATCAAAGCCATGTATAATGTAATTAGATAGGGCTGTCTACACTTGCACTGCATGGTGTTGAGCAACACATGGTCTGCATGCTGACACATGTGTGGTGACTGTTTGCCTTGTGATACTGTCACCCACCATCACCCACTATTGTGTATGTGTTGGATTGCTGGTGTGTGTGTGTGTGTGTGTGTGTGTGTGTGTGTGTGTGTGTGTGTGTGTGTGTATATGTGCTGTGGTGAGCTGTGTATTTCTGCACATGTGTGCATGTGTTCATGTGTGCATGTGTGCATGTTTGCATGTGTACATGTGTGCTAACATCATGTACAGATTGTAAAGTGTGTTTCCTGTCTTCCTTCCACAGGTGCTGAGTTAGTGGTGGCTGAATGCAGCAGGGAACCTGATGTCACCGCCACTAATAGTGGAGATGATAAGACATGTATTGTGGCACAGGAAGGTCTGACAAGGTCTGTCGTTGGTCCACCAATCGACAGTACACAGCGGTTAGCCCCATCTATGGGCACACTCATACTGCCAATACATCCCTTGTCACCAATGGCCGTAGCTGAGGGACAGCATACAGTTGGCATTGACCAGGAGAGTGTGGTACCTATGGCATGTGCATCCCCTCACAGCAGCCATAGCTGGATTACCAGAATGGTACCACGTAGGCAGATGTCCAGGGATTCTCGGGGGAGCACCACTGGTCATATTGCCCCTGGCAGATGTGCCCCCGAGGTATTACATCCTCCAGTATGTTCCGGGCTGTAATGCAGGCACAGGTATGTATGGAATGTTACACCAGACAGGGACTAAGAACGCAGAGGGCAAATTACACTGCTATCACTGGCAGCATCCGTGACCTTGCTGGTGCCATCCGGAATTACACCGAGGTCATTGGTAGCCATTGGAGGGAGACATTAGATGTCCTCTACAATGGGTTAGCCATGAGCCAGGACTGTGGGGAACAGATGAGAAGCCAACGTGGATGCATGCCAGCAACAGCATCAGCTGGTAGTCATCGCGGATTGACCATGGATCACAGCCGCTCCCGTAGTGGCAGTACCAGCCCCAGCAATGCTGGGGCTGGCCTGTCCATTGACCGTCCTACTAGACCACATGCATGTGGTGCTGGCCATTCCCAGCAGGGACATGGGTCCAGTCATCATACCTCTGCCTCTGATGATAGCACCCAGTCAGGGTTGGTACCCGATACTGCCCGTAGCACCCCTGCTAGGCACAACTACTGTGTCCGTGGCTGGAGACAGTGATCTGTACAGCCTAGCAGGTACAGTATGCGGCTGTCCCACAACCGCCTGTATATGGCAGCCACATGGTGGAGTTGTGTGCATGCAGACACACACACATTTACCATAAAACTAGGGCTCACACATATGCACACACATTACATAAACATTGGTCCATGCAGTACTATTGTCCCTCACATAGACACACAGACACACACACACACTCACACACACAGATTAGATGGGTCAATGTCGGGCTCTGGCAAACCTACAACACACCCTGTGCATATGATGACACCTGTGCCACCTCCTGTCATCTGTCACATTGATGCAGGAATAGGCTAACATGGTTCTGATGCACAGGGTGACATTATAGCAGTGTAGCAATAGTAGCAGGTTGCCAACAGGAAAGTGTACTGATATCCTTGTAGGTATATCTGAGCAGGCATTATGCATCACAGCTCTGATAGTCATTGTAGCAATGGTTACACCAGTGTTAGGTCTGAGTATGTATTGTCCACCCATGTGCCACTTGGCTGAAGTGTACAATGTTGCCAGCATGTGTTCGTGAGTGGACAGTATGTGTGTGATGTGTGCATTACAAATTAGCAGGTGTACATCTGTGAACATGGTGTGTGCGCACTGTCTGCATGTACGTGCATAGTGGACATGTGGGATGTGTGACATACCCTGTTCCACACATTGCTAACATCTCATGGTATCTTTTGATGGCCAGTATGCATTCTACTACAGATATGTACTAACATGGGTACACATGTGTGTATGACATGGGTTGGCACTATGCTGTGGGTGATACCATTGATATCTGTCAATGATCTGCAGTCTGGTAGTATACACCACCTCAACAGCATGACTATAGCCAATCATTAGATGATGTCCTGACAAATGACTCACAGTTGTAAGGAACTCAGTAAAAGTTGGATCCTTCCAGTACTATACTATAACAGTAACCAGTGGTATTGACCGCAACACGTTCCTGGGACCTCACCTGTGTGGCATATAGCCCTCTTAGGTACATGCAAACACACTAGGGATATGTCCATCCACATCTGGAAATGCATGCATTGGCCTACACTGCATTCCCCAGATGGGACGCATATCCTACACAAGGGTATTTTACAGACAGATACCTGTTGTCCAATACATGCTGTATAGCAGTGCGCTGTCTATGGCATAGTCATCCACATTTATCCATAGGTATTGTGGGGTCCCTCGGTGTTTCACATAACACATTAGGGGCCTGCATGCATATCCACAGGGCTGGTGCACACCTATAATGACTGTCCATTATTGCCAGTCGTTGTGTATGAACATGTCTGACATATACCCCGGCAATTACCCTCACTCACAGTACTCTATAGTACGTATCATGGGTGTGTGTGGCAGGGATGTCCTTGGCCACGGATCACTACATTGGCCGGGCTTGATGCATACATACATATTTGATCTATGATCGGAGAAGCAGTGGCACAATCTGTCGAAGGTTATAAATGTATTCATGTAGTATGCAGGCTTCACACCTATGTACTGATTGAGGTCACATGTACACAAATTTATTTGACATGTGGATACTCAATGTGTGCAATGCACATACTGTTTGAAACATATGTCATACCGTAGTAAAAGCAAAACCCACACTGCATTGACCACCTGTGGCACACACACACACACACACACACACACACACACACACACACACACACACACACACACACACACACACACACACACACACACAGAGTTTGTAGGACTCAAATCCCTACCTAACTATGTTATGATACTAGAGAGATATGCATAAACATGGCACGCTATATGCTTTACTGGATGGTTTCTGTTCTCCTGGTATATTTGTAGGATGATGACATCATCAGACTGGACATGGTAATGTGTGTACACATTTTTATGCAATCCCAGGAATGATCCATGTAGGTTGGCAGGTATCAACAGCTTGTACAGGACCCCGTGAGTCTCACCTTGTGTGATCTATCTTTGGACACATTGCCATCCCTTCATATGTCAACACATATCTATGCACAGATTGTTGGTTTTGTGGATACAACATGTGTCTGTGATGTTGATGAAGAGTTGTTCAAAGTCTATGTGGGACATGTTTAGCTCTGTTCCATGATGTATGCCCTGGGTGGCTGCTTGCAGACGGTGTAGCATGCTTGGGAACCATGATCTGCACATGAACATACCACAGTTGGTAGGGTTGTGTTTTTGTCGGTTTCCAATAGCTCTGTTTATGACTTCTGCCATGATGCACTCCATGGCCTTGCAGATCAGACTTTATAGGCTTACTGGACTATACTTCCCATGGTGTGTTGTGCACCCACACATGTGGGGAGTGCCATATGTTGCTGTAACACATTCAACGGTTCCAGGTCCTGTGGAATGGGTGAGGCTCAACAGACTGTTCAGGTGCAGGGTCTGTTTGTTCTGTAGTGCATGCATGCATGCATGACACATATTGGGAAACAATGTAATCCAATTGCTGTCATGATTTTGGCTTTGGGGGGAGATGTTCAGCCATTCTACTCGTGATATCTCCTTGTATGATGTCAGGGACTATCGTCAGTGGGGGGTGGGTATGTATACATGGGCCTGTCTGACAGGATGTCGGCAATGTCAGTAAGGTACAGTTGTCCCTGACTCAGCACATATATGCATGTACATTACTATTTATTACATAGCTGAAGGACATGTCATGATTCTCAGTCTGGACTCCTTCTCAGCTACTTTTTACAAAACAACGACAAACCTGAGCACTAATCCCAGTTATACTCTTTTACACACTTAACATCCTACTGATCCTTTGTGATCAGGCTACAGAGTATGTCATCATAATACGCTGGCATGTCCAGGGGTCAGTTTCATGTGTACTCTCCAGTCCAGCTAGTGAATATTGTGGTTATGACACAATGTCACATCTGCCTCATGTACACAGACAACCCTCTCCCTCTCATATCACACTCACATATATATGGGAGATGTAACAAAATTGACATACAGACGCTGAGCTCTCTCGACCCATGACTGGCATAGTCTATCAGGTGGTGAGGGTGACCACACACACCACATATCAGTCTCAAATGCACCGATAGTGACAGCAAACAAACCACATTATCACACATAAACATATTCGGAGACTCTACATACACTCTGCCTAAGCAGCAGAGACCTCCAAAGCAGACACACATACAACTGCTACCCCACTACAATGCCCACATGTCACACAGTTCACAATGTCAGTGTGCCACACAGTCACTGCCCTTTGGGCTAAACAACACACCTGATACACTTGTTATAGGTGACACTTAATGTCAAACACACTATCGTCCCACTCACCAGGCCAGACAGGGGAATAGTCACTTTGAGCTGTCTCTCAGGTGCCAGGATCTGCCACATAACACATGCACTCAGGTCACTACAAAGCAAGTCCAGGTCTGGCTTCATCATTATCCATGCTGGTGCATACAACCTCAGACGTTCCTCCCCGGACCACATGACATGGAACATAGAGGAACTCTGTGATCATGTAGCCCAGCCCAGTATTACCCTGACCTTGTCTAGCATCTTACACTCACCAAGTATGATGTCACAGTATACCAACAAACTGATCACATTTAACAGTTGGCTAACATATTGATGTTATTCAAAGGGGATAAAGTGTCTGTCACCCTGGGTTGACATGCTCGACATGCCACGTAGGATCCCTATGGACAGCTTGCACCTGTCACCCTTGGACTTTTGAATACTGGCTAGGGCACTTGCTGCCACCATACTGCCCTATTTAAGCAGGGCTCAAAGGACAGAACCACCTTCATACACATTACAGAGTACACGACACTGAGGGTAATGCTGCTCAACACCAGATGTCTTACCCTCAAATTGCGCCCACTCAGGAATCTCCTCAGTATGGAGAATAGCAATATCTGTGCACTAACAGACACATGGTTGAGGCTCCCACATGCACTCCAGCACTACCAGGTTGTATTAGATACCATGCTTTCTGACCACATAACTTGGAATGGCCAACACAAATAGGGGGAGTATCCATATACATCACAGATACATATACCTCCGTTTTGGTAGCACTGCACTATGCATCACGGACCATACATATGCACCTAACATTGTGCAAATCTGCTTTTTGGTTTGTTGCCTGCTACAGACCACACCCCCCCAACACAGCAACCTCACTCAGCTTTCCTGGGAACATTGGACCAAATGAAGGTTTCCCCAAACACCATTATATTGGGTGACATCAAACACCCGCACATTGACTGTAGATAGTACTCAGGCCCCAACACCCTCGCCCAACAGTTGCTACTATTTCTGAAGTCATATGCTATAGCACAACCAGTCACCACACCCACAAGATGGGACAACATATTGGACATGATCATCACCGACATGGGGACTCTATGTTACACACCTGCGATATACCCCTCATTGGTAAGGGCAGAACATACTTTATCTCACTGGACATCCATATCCCGTCCCCACACCCATCCTGGGTAATCTTGGTGAACTTCCTAAAAGCAAATGTCACACTTCTGCAAACCACGGTGGTATCCTTCAGAGACCCTGGGTCAGTGGTAAGTATGGCTCAGACTGCTGAATCCTTTACATACACATTCTATGGACATCTAGTGGATCGCATGGATCGTTACATTAAAAATAACAACTGGACTCACTCCACCAAATGGCAGTGGACCTGTCTGGTAGACCCCAGCCATTAATATGCTTTACAACAAATGGAGGAAGCTACTACATGATAGAACACAATCCCAGACAGGGAAGGCATCTGTGATCTGTACTAGCAGACTGCTAAAATCACTCAGGCATTTATGTCAGGCATGCTTCTAATGGACAATTGCACCAGACACATAGGACACTCACAAGGCCTTATTCAGTTGATTTAGGTACCTGGCTGGACACTCACTGATATGCTGTGTGTTACTGCATACTGACTAAACATACCCTGAACCCACTGACATTGCCATCATCCTGGCAAACAGGTTCAGTGCAGATATGTCCCCCCATCCCCCATAAGGTGGTACTGTCCATACCAACAGAGTGTAACCTCCCAGACATCACGAGTAAAGAGGTGAGTGCTGCCCTCCCCACAGTGGACAACACAGCATCAATGGGACCAGACGGTGTCCCAGCCTGTGTTGTACACAGCCTTCATGACAGACGTAACACTCACATTACATCACTGTTCGATATAAGAGTTACTGCAGGATATGTACCCACGGAATGGCATACAGCGATAGTGGTCACGATCCACTGAATACTGCCACAACAGACCACAGACAATATCGGCCTAAAAGGCTAACTAGCCTGTTCTGCAAAGCTATGGAGTGTATTGTAATGGGACTCATGCACATAGACATGGGAAACCTACAGACACTGGGTACTACATATTACAGCATTGTTGTGGGCAGATCTTGCCTGTTGGACCTGTTCATATTCTTTCAACAGTTATCAGGTCCATCAGTGTTTGGACAGTTATCCACACAGCCTGCCTGGACCTTGCACAACCCTTCAACACAATACCCCACTCAGCCATTATGCATAGGCTCACCAGCATCAATATCGACACATATCTGACACGATAAATTGCTACCTGGAGCAGGGCTAGCACCCACATACTCAGTGTTGCATGTGCCATGTCTGACTATACACCAGTTACACCTGGCATCCCACAAGGCTCAGGCCTGGGACCTCACTTGTTCAGTATATATTTGTGTGATGTACAGGCTATCACAGGAGGGATTTGGCTGCCTATGTTCGCAGATGACTGCAAACTGGGTGCCATAATCAGCTCTCCTGCTGACACATGCGTACTCATACAGGGTCTCACAGAGATAGGTTGACTGGTGCCTGAGCCATGGCCCATGGCTACATGCCATTAGTTGCATAGTCATCCCCTTTGAGGATGACAAGATGCCCACACATTACCACATAGGTTGTAATCCATTACATACAGTAGTAATTGTTCGGGTTTGGGGACATGACCTGTTCGTACTCTCACCTTTGACAATTCTATTGCCATAGTGGTTAGACAGTACGTCTACATAGCCCACCATATCCCACATGGTTTCACATGTTGATCACGTGTGATCATTGTGCCCCTATACTCTTCATGACCATGCTTGGTTACTGTGCCACCTTTGGGATGTACCTTACCTGACACCTGCAGCAACTGTAATGGCCACAAATGTTACTCTTCGAGCAGATGTAGGGACTCACACAGATGCCCTGCACAGTTCCAATACAGTAACTCCAGCTCTACTCAGTCACTTATGACCTACACGGATGTGTTGTGTGCCTGTAGTTGAAGGCAATATCTGACCCAGACTTACTGGACATGCTCCACCTCAGGATATCCGACTCCCTTGCTGCTACACACTCCAGGGACATATAACTCAGCACTGATGTTAAAAGTACATGGTGGGGGGACAGATTATTATCAGAAAGCCTCCACTCACTCTGGAGTGTAGTCCCGGTTTTGCATAGGCAGAGCCACCCACTGACCACCTACAGGTGGCATCTTGACAAGTGGATGGGTGATCGCATGTTTACCCATGGGATATCTTCTGGGCCCCTGCTAGACAGAGGCACAATACACTGAACGTAAATGGGCTATCTTGTGTGACCTACTATTCACAGGCACAGTGCTCTGATTTGACTGGGTTGCAGTAACCAAACACACTCTGGCTATGCTTGTACATGCCCTAGGGCAGATAGCCTAGTATCAACCTCTGAACCTATGATAATTTTCATGATACACAATATTTATATCTGATACTGTTTGCAGGTTTTTATCATCTTTGCTTTCACACTTTATATGAACCACTTAAGTATCTGCAGAACATATTTGCTTATGGCAAGGTTCCACTATATTATACACGTGTTTGTTGTCATATAAGTGTGTGCACAGGGCAGATTGCTGTGTAGTGAGAAGTGAGAGGTTCCTGGGTTAACACATGCAACTGCCTGCTATGCGTGGCTCAATGCTTTACTCCAACATGGCCTATGTGTGTGACCATGCCCAGTTCAGACTGTCAGTGTTCTGTTGCACGACATTTGTCTCATGTATTCAAGGTTGTGAGCATGCCCAGTGTGACCTTTCAGTATGTTGCTGTCTGAGGTCCACTACATTTGTTGATGTATGTCTACATGTCCATTATTAACATTTGCATTGTTTGTGTTGAAAGTCAGGTTCTATTCTTACTGCAGGACTCAACTTTGTGTCATAACTTGACAAGGATTATGCTGTACCTGCAGGGTTTCTGTGAAATACTTTGCATAGACTTATCAACATTTCTTCATACAGGCTAACCACTGCACTACTGTCATGGTTTAGTGGTTCCGTACTATGACTATAGTGCACAATATCCTGGGTTTGAAGCCCATTGCCACTTATATTTTCATACTGAGCAGACCAGACTGCTTAGGGGCCTGTAGAGCAAATATGAGCATTTTGGCTTTTGTTCAGCTATGCCCTACCTAGACCCAGCTTGTCCAACATTGCTCAATATTAACCATCATTGCTGGACATTGGCCAATATTACTCTACATTGACCACATTTGTAGTACTTGGTGTGTGCGATTTTGTTTACTTTGACTTCATGATGGTAAATGCTGTTTAGCACTGCTTTATATTGCTTAACACATGGCAATCATGCCTCAAATGTTGATGCAGGGCTGCCTATGTCGGATGCACATACTACACTCCCTATACATATTTGAAAGCAGGTAGTGTCAATGTAGGCATCCCTTTTACTATATGTGCGGGTCAGAGAGAGGTACATTTCCAGAGTTCCTACTGAGCCAGTGTATGTGCTATGCATTGCCTCTTTGCCAAGGCCAAAGCATACTGGGCACACATCCTTCTGCCTACTGGGGCAGGCTCAGGTTGTTCCTCCTCTGAGTCACGCTCTGCCTGTGATGGCCTTGGAAATGGTGGGGGGCTGTTTGGCCCAGACCTATGCTGGTCCTGCTGCAGCTGTTTTTGCAGGATCATATTATGTAGCATAGCACATACCATGACAATTTGGGTACATGTAGTCGGTGAGTACTGCAAGGCTCTACCAGATGTGTCCAGGCACCAGAACCATGACTTGAGCAGCCCAAACACATGCTTGATTACATTTCATGTTTGTGCGTGTGCCTCATTATGGTGTTCCTGTTCAGGTGCGTGTGTGTTTCTGATGGGTGTTATCAGCCATGGCTCCAGTGCATAGCCAGCATCCCCCACTAGGTGAACATGTGGGATGTCCCCATTGGCAAATGGCTGGTACAGCTGTGTCAGATGCCAGATATTGGAATCATGGTAGCTTCCAGGGCAGCCAGCACACATATTCAGTATTATGCCCTGGGCATCGCACATGACCTGGCAGTTGATGGAGGGGAAGCCCTTGTGGTTGAAGTAGACCATACCCCGCTCACCGGCTGGTGCTTTGATGCATATGTGCGTGCAGTCTATTGCACCCACTACCTCAGGGTATTCCGCTATTTGCTGGAAGAGACTCATATTGCTGGCCAATACCTCATGGGAATTGGGGAAATATACATGATCACCGACATGTGCTGACATGGCATCCAGGAACTGGTGCAGTACCCTGGATGCTGATGCCTGTGATATCCCCATCATATCACCAGTTGGTCTCTGTAAGGTACCTGTTGCTAATATTCTTAAGCCAACACATACCTTAGTTTCCACTGGGATAGGTTCCCCTCTGTTGGTTCTGTGTGTGAGGTGTGGCCTGCACAGCTCAACAATTTGCTGCAAGAGGTCTCTGTCCACTCTATAGTGATCCACTATCTCCAGCTCATGTAGCCCCTGGTAGGTAACCCTGGGCCTGTACACTCTTCTCCATCTCCTCACTGTGGGTTGTCCAGCAGCATTTGCATTATCACCTCTCTCAGCATGTTGCATATGTCGCCTTATAACAGCAATGGCAGCCCCTAACATTTTTTGTCTCAGTGAAGCCTTTTCAGTTTTCACTTCTATTAGCTTACTGCAGTGTTGCAGTGTCTCTTGAGAGAAACATAATGGACTGTTGTTTGCAGAGTTTTAAGTGATGGGCTGGGCTAGTGTTCTGCCTGGGTAATTGCCTGATTCTGATTGTTTTCACCTGCTAGCTCTGCTAGTACTCCCTGGTAACTTCCACTATTTGGTGTGCTTCCTTTTTCCTTTCTGTTTCCTCAGGGGGGGGAGCGCCGCACATAAGCGCAAACAAGCGCACAGCAGCTAACATGCGCGCACACATGCTTACATGGACTAAAACTTGCTTATTCTTGTTAAAACGCGTGCACACCGGCACAAACGCACTTACAACTGTTTACACAGCCTTACATATGTTTACTCAAGCCTACACACGCTTACACACACACACATTGTCCTACTCAGGTTTACTGGTGCACACACACGCGCATGCACGCTAAACAAGAAACTTTGGTGTTATCCACGGCATACACCTTCGATTTCTTGACTTTACCTAGCCTACCTGTTGACACACCTCTTTCATTATTATGTAAATGTAAGCTGACACATGTCACTCTGCTCCAATGAGCTTCACTCCTTTCATACATACCCCCCGTGATGTCACCTATCTTCTGCTTTGTTACTCCCCTTATCCTACTCCTACACTCTACTGACTGTGCTCATTTGCTATGTAAACTTGCGATTCACTATCCTATCTCTCATTTGCATAGGATTGCCTACTAATGCTTAGTTACATCTCTTAGACTGAGCTTACCCCCTTAGCAACCTCTACTCGGTGGCCATGTTGTCTTCAGCCTGCCATTCCCTTACATTGTAAATTCATTTTAGCTATAAAATCCACATTTGTGGATCTTAATTATTAATTTTCTGCTTTTTAGGGCACAGCGTGTTTGCACGGTGCTGCGCTATGGTTAAACCCTGGAGATTGGGATAAAAAAAAGTTATTTTATTTTTAATTTGCATCACTTCCCATTGCCAATGGCCATATTTTTGGTCATTGGCATGCTTCCTCCTGTGAATGCATGCTTTTTTCCAGCTGACACGGCTCTGTTTTGCTATTTACAGAACCGTACCCAGTTATCAACTGAGTACATTTCTGCAAATAACACTACTCCTACTCGGACAGGTTTGGGTTTCCTGGATCACAAATTTACCTCATTTGCATGGCTTTTGCCTGCAATTGAGGTAATTTGCATATCCCAGCCCTGTCCGTGTAGGACTACTTTGGAGTGCTCAGTTGCACGCCCCTACTGGCTGTTCCTGGATTGCTCGGCAGACATGTTGGCTGCATGGAGTCTTACTCTACTCTAAGACTCCGTGCAAGCCTTCATGAATCCGGCCCTGAGTGGGAAGAATTCTGCAACTGTTCAACAAAAAGCAGTGCAGGCTCCAGCTTTGGTATAAGACACAACTTTCAGTATCCTAAAGGAAAAAAAAAGCCAGATTAATTCAAAGCTGATTAATGGAGTGATTGCAGACTTTTAAGGAATGTTTATATGCAGACTTGCTTTTTTTCACTTGTATATGTTGAGGCATGCAAATATTACATTAAAATTATTTTAATTAAAATTCAAGATACATTTACTTTTTTCCCTTTTTTGTAATTAGTAGCCCAGTCCAGTGAACAATTTACAGATAATTATGCCAGACACATTTCCTGGAAGTTTCATGAATAAATATTGAGTCATGTTTGAGATACAGGCTTTTAAATCAAAGAGCAAAAATAGCAAAAACAAGCAGTGTTCTTTGTTCAGATCTTTTGAAAAAGTTGAGCACTTAAGGTGTTAAATGTGCTGTGATGAGCCCCTCTTTAACCCGGGCTAGTAACTAAGGATTCTCAATCCTCACCTCTGTCTCTGGTAAGGGAGTGTCACTAAAACAGGAATAGAAATACACAATATCCCCTAAGAGTACACTGGGAAGAGGTTCACCTGGTACTGGACTATATGCTTCATTACAGGGCCCCAAATGAATCACTACACTAACCACTGTGTTGCACTGTGTCCCAGTTCGAGGTATCTGACACACTCACTCTTAAATGGTTGGCATTCACACATACACACACTCTGGAAAGACTGACACAGATTTAGCTGTTGTATTTCTTTGCCCAAATTACAAGGTAATGGCTGCCACCAGTCAAATACCACAATACCAGTGGCGGCTGGTGACTTCAAATCAAAGGAGGGCTGCAGGAGACAGCTGCGTAGGTGGGGGTCAATGGGGATGGGTGTGGCCAACTGGAAAGGGGAAGGGCTATGCTGAAAACCACAAAAACTGTAACTTTAATTAAATACGCTGCCCTGGGTGCCAAACCATCATTATGAGAGTCCAATCAAGACAAAATAAAGTGTAGAAGAAAAAAAAATATTTCAATCCAATGGCTGCATGACAGCTTCCTTAATATCTAGATGGAAACAAAAAGGTTGTGAGGCATGAAAAAATAAACTACTTTTTAAATACATTACTTGAATGCCAGTCAAAATCAAGTATAAGAAAAACAAGCAGCACTCAACTAAAACCACTTCTCCTTGCACTCCAGTTCTAATTATAATTTATATTCAGCTTTATTAAAGTACCAAGTAACATGCTGAAAGTAGCAATCTCTGTGATACCCCCACTTGTAAAAATGTTTCTTATCCAAAAAAGACCTGCTGCCTGATGACAACTATCTACTTGTTTCATGGGGAAAACATGATCAAAGTAAAAAATGAAAAGCAAACAAGACACAAGCTCAACATACATTGCCTAAAGGATTACTGCACAGGATATGGACCACACATGATAGATTGGCATTCTGTTTAGTTTGCAGGTACAGCCTATAATGAGCTTCTTAAAATAATGTAATCCTGTCCTTTATTACAAATACTGTCATATGCATTTCAATACCCAAGGCTTATACGTTATCTAGTTATGTAAGTATTCTCTGCATGGCAACAACAGAAAGGCTTTCAATGTTGGCAACTCTTTAACGGTATGCTTATTAAAACTTACTTGCATCTTACAATCTCAGACAAGCTTACCTGATGGTCATTAAAGCATTGCTACTTAAACACAGAGCAACAAGCACTTTCTGAATAATAATAAGCATAAATCAACAGTATAAAAATATGACAGAAAGCAGAACATTCTGCAAAATCAAGGACAGATGAAAAGCCACTGTAGCACTTGTGTCTACCGTGGGTGGGGGGATAGTCTGCACATTTACACTGAATAACTTTTCCTTGCCTTGCTTGGACGCATCCAGAGTCACTACCTGGGGGAGTGGGGTGCAACAAACATGTCACAATTTGAAATATCTCTGGCTGACTGCAATGGCCCTGACACATTTGTCATACCTCTCAACCTTAGAGCAGAGCAAGAAATCTGGACAAAGCCATAAATAGAAGTGGGACAAAGGCCCAAAAATAAGGACAATTTTTAAATATTGCTCTTATAAACTTAGAAAGATAATAGAATAGTAGGTCTTGCAATAGTATGAATTTTCTGAAGGGTATGAAATCTGAAACTGAAATGTCTGTCATTATTTTCTAACTTCAGTCTTTAATGATTTGCCAAAAAACACAATTTTACGAGAAATGGACCAAAAATGTGATGCAAAAATATAAAATAGCCACACAATACAGCTGGGAACCTGTCAAAGAAGGGACACTTTTTAATATTAGTACTGCTAACTTGAGCAGCTGACAAAATAAAAGAACCTACATGCATTTCTGAAATAAAAGTAATCTATAACTGATTATTACAGTTATTTATTAATTGCAAACCCTCCATATTTTCTTCCAAAATTGCCATTTTGCAGAGTGATTATTATGGGAAGAGCAACATTTTGAGCCAAAATCCGGAACAGTTGAGAGGTTTGGATATGCCTAATTCTATAAAGCAATTTATTTGCATGTACCTCTCAACCTGTTAATGCAGGAAATCTGGACAAGGTCAAATATATTGGGGAAAAATATAAACAATACTAAAAATTGCTCTTGTATAAACAGAGACAGTTGATAGAATAACAGGTCTTGTTTAGCATGCATTTTTCTGAAGGTTATGAAGTCTGAAACTCAGTGTATGTCATTATTTAGTGACTTCATTTCTAAATGATTTGACAGAAAACCACAAATGTTATGAGGAACAAACCGAAAATAAGAAGCAAAAATCTATTCATTCTGCAAAAAATCTGGACAGTTGAGAGGTACAGTCCAGCTGGGGCTGTCTTTGAGTTTGCTGCCCTTCCCCCCTCACAAAATCATGGTCGAATGGAGCTTCCCCCCTACAGCCATTCCAATGAACAATTACTTGGCTATTTCACCCCATTTACCATAAACACTAATGTGCATACTGCTTTACTTCTGCAATGATTTGGACTTAATTTGAAAGTTTTATTTTGCATTTTACAGCACAAACACTAATAAATATCATATCTGCTAAACAAAGCAATGCAGTTTTACAATGAAAACAGACTTAGCATTAAAACTTCTCTGCCCTTGAAAACTCACATTCACTGAAACAGCATTGAAACCCACATTCAAAGAAAATACATTTTGCCAGTGGCAGATAAAGATTAACTTTGAGTTTGGGCTGTTTTCAAATCACAGGCCCCTTGCACACGAAACATACACATGCTCTTTCATACACCTTCCTGATTGTATTAAATTATATTCCTTGTACAATACAGTACAGTTTTAGAGGGTGTTTTAAATTTATTGTTTTGAAATTTTTCCAGTAAACAATGAAACAAAATGCATGCACCAGTAATGACAAAACTGCCCAATTCAGAACATTTCCATCATAAAAGTCTACTCAAACTTCTACAGTCCACCAGTATCAGTACATATGCACAATCTCTGAAGAAGTAAAAGTCATCTAAATAATTCCACGTTAAAGAGCTCTGTAACTAATGAAGAGGGTGCTGCTAGCAAACAACTTTGTATTTCATTGTTTCATCTACAAATAAAGTGCCTGTTGCCCTTGAGTAATAAACTGCCTATCTTACACTAAGAAAATGATAAGCTACCAATATTGCAATAGGGAATGGATGGCAAACTGATAACAGGTTCATAGTTACTAGGTATCTTTGCCAAAAAAGGAGTACAGCATCCACTCCTTTTGCAACACAGTACAGTATCAGCAATGCATCTGTCTACTGTGGGAGTAGAACCCACAGCCTTCTGCATCAAAAGTGAGTATGCTACCTGTTGTGCTATTAACAATACAAACTGACTCAGCATAAGCAGCACTAAACTTTTGCTCCCCTGCAGCTCTCAGCTCCTTGTAAAATCTACTCACTCAGCTGTATCTCTGAACTTTGCAGCACAAAGAAATCTGGAAAAAAACAAAGTTTATTAGGGGGAGGGGGAACAAAAGCCCAAAAACCAGGGACACATTTTAAACATTGCTTGTATAATACAAAAAACAGCAGCTGGACCCAAAAATGACAGCAAGGCTTGTAGATGAACCCGTCTTTAATTCACAAAAAATAAGGACATAAGCTCTATCGTAGTATCACTACTTCATCAGATGTAAATCACATTAACAGAACCCCTCCTTAAATACCATTGAAATAAGTCACATGTATCACATCATTTGTAAATTAAAGAGACAAGCACTATAAGCAATAGCACTTATAAAAACATGAAAAACTATTAAAAACATTATTTCATGACATAATTAATACATCAATATCAAAAATAATTTATTAAAACAATAAGATTCACAGAAGCACACATTAAAACATGTGCAAATAACACTTTAAAGCAATAATACAAAACATAGTACCTAAAACAATTAATTTCCTCTTAAGGGCTCTAGCCTTGAGTTTAGGTCTCAGTGGAACTCTGTCATTCAGGCCATGCTCAAAATCACCCCTCATCCTAATTATCCACTTCAACTCCAACTGCTCTGTTTGATTCCTAATATCTCCCTTTCTATTACTTTCTATAACTTGCCCAATTACTAAAAAATTTAAATAATGTGTTGTATCAGTCTCAGATACATGTTTAGAGAGAGCACTCACTGTATCATTCTTACTTATGTGATAGTTGTGTTCCCTAATTCTGTCCTTTAATGCTCTATCCATCTTACCAATGTAGAATTGTTTACATGTGATACAGTGTGCCAAATAGACAACATGGAGAGTATTGCATAAGGCTTGAACACTGAACCTATAAATTCTACCCTGATTGGGGTTACTAAACACCCCACTACTATCTATATATTTACAAGCTTGGCAATGTCCACACACTGAGGTACACCCCCCTTGTATGCTAAACTGTTTCTGTTTGGGGTAGCATAACCGTCTCTTAAGAGAACACATATTTTTATAAACAAATGATGGTCTTACATCAACTATGTCAGTGATATCACTATCTGTAGTCAAAACTCTCCAATGTTTCTCTATAACTTCCTTGTAAAGTCTGACATCTCTGGAGCAGGACAGACAGAATTTCAGTCCACTGTTCCTAGCCAATTATTTTCCAGTTCTCTTCTCATACTTCTCTCCAAAAGAAAGCCTGGCTCTAGTATCTCTTAACTTAACTACCTATTCAATGTTTTCATTGATCTCATGATGTTTGTATCCCCTTGATACTAATGCATCTTTCAATAGCCCAGTCTGTATGTTAAAGTCAGATTCTCTCACACTTAATCTAGAAGCTCTGAAAGTCTGACTCCTGATCACACTTCTGTAGACATGTGGTGGATGCATACTTTCTTTATACAACAGATGATTGCAATGGCAAGGCTTCTTATGTAATTCTGTATAAATATGTCCATCAATATCATAGATTACTCTAACATCTAAAGCTATGCCAATGCCGTGATGAATGTCTAGGAACAAAGGTTTATATGTGAGAGACCATTTAAAGCACAGGTCGTATTCTACTGTAGGTTTGTGGATGACCTCTTCCTCATTTGGGATGGTACTGAATCCGTGTTACATGATTTTATTAATTATTTGAATGAGACTACTTCTTATTTGAGGTTTTCATGTAATATATCCACTTCTTTTTTGGATTTTTTTAGATGTTAAAGTAATCTGTGCTAGTACAAAACTGCACCATTACGTACCTACATGAAGAAATTGCTACAAAAATGACACCGCCAGCAATTGTTTTCACACAGTACTAGATATGCCACTAAAACTCAATGTGGTAATCAAGACACTCAGTGATACAGAGATGCACTAGTAAATCGAAACAGCAAGAACAGACTTCAGAAGCACACAAAAAGGAGTGCTGACGAATCCACCAAGCCACACAGAACCTTAACGCAAATTTATTGAACACAATAAGAGCAGCGTTTTCGCTACTACAATTGAGTAGCTTCTTCAGAGGTAAAGGAACCAAAAAAAGTCACAAACCTTCTTGGTCCTTATTTAAGTGCTTACAATCAATTAAAAGTCAATTAAGAAATACAATCAAGTACATCACTTCCTGCTCATTAATAGTACATTTTTTAAAAAGGAAATGCCTTTTAAAAGTACACAATCCCCTTCAGAGACAATACAAAAATGAATTAAATACAGCAAACAAGAAAATACCTTTTGTTGTATGATAAAATAAATAAAAGAATATCCTAAAAATATATACATTAAATCCCAAGGGATTTATTGTTATGATGAATTTACTTAGTTAAGGGACATTCTTTTGGAATGCAAATGAATAAATTTATTGACCATGTTAATCAGTGATAATTTTACACTCCCATTATTAAGGCATAAGTAAAGCATAAAATATATATATGCCTACAGGTTTTTAAAAATATATATATATATAACTACAAATTTTAAAAATTAAAAAAAAAAAATTTAAAAATTTTAAAAAACCTTAACTATGAAAGGACCGAAAATGTAAATAAGAGAGGTGCAATGTAAAAACAAATTATCTTAAGTAAGCTCTATACTTTAAGACAGGAGCAATATTGCAGCTCTCATTCAGTCCTGGAAAGTTAAAAGCATCAACCTTGAGTTGCCATTCAAGCTCACAAATCTCTAATAAAAGGGGGATTGGCCCACCTCTTATTGAGTTTGGAATACAATCTATTCCCATGAATACAAAATTGTGGCCTGGATAGTTTTCTACATGTTTCGCTAATGCATTTTCAGTTTTCTTATTTTTTATGGCGTAACAGTGTTGGTATACACGTTCTCTAAACTTTCTGTCGGTTTTCCCAACATAGAAAGCTGGGCAACAAACACAAAAGGCCACATAAATAATGGATTTTGTCTCACAATTGATCTTACTGGTAATTTCATATTTTTTGTGGCGGATAGTAACAGAGTTGCCTGTACGTATAACGTTACACCAATTGCATGCTCCACAACTAAAGCAACCCTTTGTTCTATTAAAAGAGTAACTACCTTGGTTTCTTTGCAGTAGCTCTTTAAGGTTCCTACCCCTTCTGTATACTATTTTTGGTTTTACACCTAGTTTCTCCACTAATAAGGAATTAGTGGTGATAAAGTACCAATTCTTTCTAATAATCTCTGATATTTGTCTTGAGTCCAGACTAAAAGTGGTTATGAAACACAGGGGGTACCTGTTGGAAACCTCTTCTGTGCTGGGGTCCCTACAGCAGTCCACAACGTTTTTCTCTGGTCCACTTTCAATGTTTTCAAGTACCAACAACCGATCATTATGTATTAGTGGTGTATAAAAAACGTTTGATCTCTTGACAGAGACCTTACTTACTAATTCTTCTATAATGTTACATGGATACCCCCGTTCAATGAAGAATTCAGTGAGTAAGGCACATTCATCCTCAAAATCCCTAATTTCACTACACATTCTCACCGCCTTACCAACAGACCTTTAATGATAGCTCTCTATAATTTAAAGGGGTGAGAGCTAGAAAAATGTAGAAAAGAATTAACATAAGAATTTTTTCGAAAAATAGTGGAGACAAATTTTTGATTACCAAAATCCTTTTTCAATTTTACATCAAGGTAATCTATTTCGTCACTAGAAAACTTATAGGTAAATTTGAGGAAGGCCGTAGTTTGGTTAAGGTAGTCAACAAACTCTTGTGCCAATTGAGCATCCCCTTTGAAAAGGATAAAAATATCATCCAAAATTTGCGTTAAGGTTCTGTGTGGCTTGGTGGATACAGAGATGCACTGGTATTTGCCACTAGGGATCAGAGACTGCAAATGGACTTTAGTAACTGGTAGATTATGCTGAAAATGGCATGGAGTGGACAGATGTCATTCGCCTATGCTAAGCAGAGACTTGGGGATATTTGTAACTAGGAGAACTATGACAGTAGCAGGGATCATCTCAGGACATCCAGATAATAAAAATGGGTAGCAAGAATGTTCTGATATAAGTGCTCAAACACCTTCCCCAGTAAGAGACTACCCAACCACTATGAAAGGAATAGTCCCCAGCTGACTATGAGCAACTCCCAAGCATAACCACTAGACATCAAAATATTGTTTTCCTGAGGTTCCAAGAGGCTCACCTGTGGGGGGATCACATCTGCAATATCCAGTATAGGGCAGGCAACATGTGGCTAGGTATTTGTGCGGACTGGGGATCAGCTTTAAGCTGTGCAGGATGTGAGGGAATAAAAAATTCAGTGCCATAATAATGGTCATCTGAAAGTGTTACTTGCCAAAAACATGTACAAAAGGCATGTACAACCCAGTACAGCATATAGCACAGCTGTGTATCAGACTATATATAGACCACTGATAAGGTTTTAGTCACACTTGCCAGATGTACACTCTGCCTCCATCTGCGGACAATGCGGTTCACAGAGATGCAGTCGTAACGATTGCTCACAGATATGGATGGGGACCTGTACTACAAAGAAGACATACATTTTCCACATTCCATGGAATTGTGAGTTTGTTGGGGAGATGTCTTGTTAATGGCTGGTAGTTTGTACAGAGAGTTAAGGTTCTGATTAGCTAATGAGTTACTTTATGAAGCCCAGCTTACAGGGCTTTATTTTTTCTACTTCCACTTGCCTACTGTGTGACTATAGCAAGTCATGTAATGTGACAGTGCTCCTGGGTGTCCTCTAAAATGGATACATGTTTTAAGTGGTCTTATGTAGTTAACAAATGTAAAAAATAAGACAAAATATCATACTTTATTCCCTATTGATATATATGCTGTTTGATATATATATATATATATATATATATATATATATATATATATAGATATATGTGTGTGTGTGTGTGTGTGTGTATATATATATATATATATATATATATATATATATATATATATATATATATCTTAGACATTAGCCTTATTTGGGATTTGTAACACCTTATTGGCACTTGCAGTCAAGTCTTAAGTTATTTTTTCCTAGACTGGTTTTATATCTGTATCAGAGTCTTTACTACTTGACTTTGATGGATGGTTAGTTCTCACTGTGATGTATGTATATGCATTTTTTAAATTACTAGATCTACATCATTTTATGTATTCACTTCTTGCAATGAATGTCATGTCCAGCTTTTTGCATGTGTGAATATAGTTTTGATAAAGAAAGTGAAGAAATGTATTGTAGAAGACAATTAAATCTCTTGATTTCTGGAAGAGTCGACAGATCAAACAATAACTTCTGTTTAGATATGTAAAATATAAGTCAAACTGTGAGACAAGACATATTGAAGGAATGACCTCATCGTTGTGTGACAAGGCAGGTGTTGGCCTTAAGACAGGATAAAATATTTGTGGGAGCTCTCTCCATGTGTAATGTTTCTTCTGAGTGGAATTGTGCACACCAAATCTGTTGCTTAAGCCAGTCCTTCCTGTTGCTGCAGTCACACACACAGACTAGTTAATCGTTACTGGATTCAGACTGCCTCCTCTCCAAGTTCACAATCTAGATAGTATTGTAATAGCTAACAACACCTTATAAGGCTGTCTTCAAGTGTGAGAGAGAACAATTTGAAAGAATAACACCATTATTGTGCTTGAAACTGTATGCTTGTACTAAAAGGGAGTGAAAGGGTTGTGGGATCCCACTTCCCATGTAAACGGTTCTTCTGAGTTGGACTGTGCACACCTGATCTGTTGGTTAAGCCAGTCCTACCTGTCACTACAGTCTCTGTCATAATACACACACACACACACACACACACACACACACACACACACACACACACACACACACACACACACACACACACACACACACACACGCACACAGTAATCATCACCTCCAGTGGCATTACACCCAGTGAGTACCAGTGCACTAGCCCCCAGAGTTACCTGAAACAGTTGGTGCATTTAATATAGGAGATGTGTAGGTGATATTGACAGAGTGTGACTCAGAAGTGTAGGGTGTCTGTGCTGACGGTGGTGGTCTCACTACAGCCACCTATGGAGGGATGAGGGTCAGCTACCCTATGGCTGATGTAGCTCCCTATGCTGGTAGTCATTCATGTTGCTACAGGAATGTCAATTTAATAAAAAAAGAAAAAAAAAAAGAAAAGAAACGGAAAAAAACAGAATTAGGGTGGGAGAGAGCCAACATAGAAAATATAAGGACATGCAATCTTAATATTTCGCATTCCATCATCACTGCCAAACAGATTACGATTTGTCACATTCAAATACAAATGTGAATTCATACATTTATGTTAAAATATACAATAATTTCTTCAGTATTATACACATTATGCCAAGAGCTGTGTGACTATTGCATATACACTTTACTTATATTGACTCATGAAATGCTCAAATTAAATGATCGCAATGTTATAATAACTTAAGATTTGCAGAATAATAGACTTTTAGGTAATATTGCTGCTTGTATTTAAACTTTCACACAGCTAGGTTGACTGAATCATTAGCTAATACAATGTTGAAAGAGTTATTCAAGTAAGCGGGTTCCTATCAGAAGACCAAAGGCACATTTTGTCGAAAGTGTCTTGGTCAAACTTCAAATGTCAAAAATGCAAAATGACAAAGTGGCATATAAGCAAATTCTTTCTCTGGGAAAGAAGTTGCTTGGCCGCTTCCGTCACTTTGCTGTTTTCGGCACTGTAGTGCGATCTCGGAGTTGGTACATTTAAGTAGGGGGATGGGGGGGCAAAGCCCCCTACTTTATGTAATGTTTGAATGCATTTTATTTTTTTGTTTTTTTTTGGGAACAGTGTTTTTTTTTCCCTGGGGAAAAACATCGCTGTTCTGGTAGTTCAATGTGTTGTGAATTCGAACTTTTGAGTTTGATAAAATAGCGTTCGATTATTTAATCGTTCATTGTTATAATATAGAGCCAAGTAGGCATGCATGTTGCTAAATATATAAAGAGAGTATGCCTACTCATTTGTGACTGTGTCAGGCAATTATGAACTGATGCCCTTAATACTGATAAAGTGATGGTAATTTCAGATCTATTATGTAGTGACTATCATTCATAACTGAGACATATGATGAAAGGGTGATAAATAATTCTTCATACGTAGGAATTCCGCACATGTTTAATAGTGACAGTAGTCATATTTGTAACATCATACATAACAATTGGAAATCATTCCTAACAGATGATCAGATTAAAGGTATAGTAGTGTTACACCTCGTTTTTTATATAAGAAGAATAATAACCTGAAGTATTTGTTGTGCCATAGACCAGTTAGTACTAATACTTGTAAATTCTTAATCAATAAGATAGGCACATATTCCGGGTCTAGTTCATGTTGTCGTAAGCCGACAATATCGAATACGATATTGTCGGCACAACAATGTCGAAAGTCCAGAACATCACGCAGGTAAATGGAAATCTCTGTAAGGGGGAGATTTCCATTTACCTCAATGTAATGCAGTCTCAGAGTTAGTAAATTTAAGTAGGCGGGGTGTGGGGGTTGCAGGGGGGCTTGCCCCCCTGCCTATGCTAGTTAGTTTTTTTTTTGTAGTGATTTATTTTTTTATGTTAATCGAAATTTTACTATTTCGATCAATAAAGTTTGACCGTTATTGATTCGATGTAGTAAAATTTTGATAAGGTGATATAGATGCCATATTCCTGCAAGAGGAGTAAAGCATGTCCCTTTATTAACAATTCAAATGTATTTTTACATCCAACTACACACAAGAATTATTTTTATAAAGGGTATGTGACTTGTATTACAAAACATGTGATTTATAAGGCTTACAATCAAAATCTTGAAAATCAGTTTATTGTCCTGCTCCTGTTCGAACATGGTAGGAGCGACAGTTGGTATGCTGACAGTCAAGTGAATGGCAGTTCAGAAGATCATTAGCAGGGCAGAGAAATGCAGCATGTCTGTAAACAGCAACTGTCAACATTAAGATCGAAAATGGACTGTTGATGGTATGCGTCGATCATCTGACCTCATTAATATTGGGTCTATATTAGAACATCAAAGTTTCAAAACTTTGAATGTTCTAATATCAGCCACTATTCAGCGAAAGCTGAAAATATCGAAGCAACAGAAAACCAAATTTTTCCTAGGGAAAGAATTCGGTTGTCCGTTTCTGTTGCTTCGGTATTTTCAGAGCTGTGGTGAAATGTTACGGGTCGGGTTTAGGTAAGTGTGCAACTGAGTGCGGGTTAGGTTAGTTAGGGTTAGGGTGCGGGTTAAGTATGTCTGCGATTGTGTGGACATGAGGGTTAGGGCGGGTTAGGTGAGTTAGGGTTAGGGCGCGGGTTAGGTATGTGTGCGATTGTGTGGACGTGAGGTTTAGGGCAGGTTAGGTGAGTTAGGGATAGGGTAAGAGTCAGATAAGTGTGCGATTGTGTGGACGTGAAGGTTAGGGTGGGGTAGGTGAGTTAGGGTTAGGGCGCAGGTGAGGTCAGTGTGCAATAGTGACGGACCTTAGGGTTAGGGTTTGGGTTAAGGTAAGTGGATAGTTAGTGGTGTGTGTATAGTTTACTGTAGGGTTAGGTGTAAGATTTTAGGTGTATGTGTGTGGATTGCTGTTTGTTTGGTGTGCTTGTGTTGGGTGTATGTGTTTTGGAACAGCAAATTTTTTCCCTAGGAAAAAATTTGCTGTTCTGTATGTTCGATGTTTTCAGCCATAGGTTTTGATAGTAGAACATTCAAAGCTTTGAAACTTCGATGTTCTAATATAGACCCATACACATATGCAGGGAAGAGACATTTTATTCCTTTAATAGGTTATAGTTGTTCTGTTTTTTTCTGTGTTGCATTAATCATAGTTTACTGCTGATATTCCTTTATAGGTGATCAACAGTTTGTTTTATTGAAGTACAGCACCTATATATACGAATAAGCATTTATCTCATCATTACAAGTTTGTCACTTATGTTTGTTAATACTGCTGCTAACATATGGGGTTACCAATGTCAGGTGCTCAAAGTAGGCAGCTAATACATGAGTAAATAAAAGTTGGCAAGTTTGCCTGCATCACTGTTACGGTTTGAACGTGCTTAGCTGAGGTTGTTGTTTATTTAAGTGGTAAGTATTTGAGCTATTCATTAACAGTTACCCAGGGCTATCGCACATTGTATATGCCTCCATCTGTCAAGATCATCCTCAGCTGCTGGTTATTCATCTGACTCCTCATCTGTATTTGCTGGTCCTGCCTGTGGTACTGGGAACTGCATTACTTGCCCTGGGTTTCCCTGCCGCAATTATGTAATATGGCAGATACTATCAGCATTTTGGCAGAGGAGGCATGGTCATACTGCCAGGCACCTGCAGATGTATCTACACACACACACACACACACACACACACACACACACACACACACACACACACACACACACACACACACACACACACATATATATATATATATATATATATATATATATATATATATATATATATATATACACACACACACACGTGTGTGTGTGTGTGTGTAAGTAAAACATGACTTAAGCAAGCCAAAACTAGCTGTATGAAATTTTTTGTCATAGCATGTACGTTATTGCAACCTTGTTCAGTGGGTTTGTGTGGGTTTCCCATGTGAGTCTTGAGACAAGGTTATAGTGCATATCCTGCATCCCCCACTAGATGACCTTGTGGAAAGTCACTTGTAGAAATCCTTGTGTACAGGTCACAGGTGTGCCATATGTGGGATTCTTGGAAACTGTCATAGTTGCCAGCACACACATTATAGATGATACCTTGTGCATTACAGGTCATCTGTCAGCTAATAGAGTGAAAGCTTTTTCTATTTATATACTTCCTTGCCTGTTCACCAGGTAGAGCTTTTATTTCAAACTGTGTGCAGTCTATGGCCCTTACATCCTCAGGAAAATGTGCTATGCCATAGAAAGTTTGCATGGCGGTAGGTCTCTCCTCTGAGGTACATGGAAACCAGATATACTCACCTACATGTTGCAGCACTGCTAAGAGAAACTGGTGTAGAATTCCTGAGACACAGGCCTGTGACACTGCCACTGTGTCCATTGTGGATCTCAGAAATGTCTCTGTAGTTGGGACATATGATGCTACACATACCTTGATTTCCACTGGGATGGATTCTCCATGATTCCCCTGATGTCTCATGTGAGGGCAGCAGATGCTTACTATTTGCTGTATGATATCCCTGTCTACCCTGGTAGATCAAAGTTCATCCAAACGCCTGTGACTTTTAAGATAAAGTCTGGCAGCAGCAGCATCAGCCCCTTGTATTGGGGTCTGTTGCACATACAGATTTATGCTGGCTGCAGGAACCCCCAACATTTTCAAAGTGTCCTCATGGATATATTCCAGTAACTCTTGAAATTCAGGGCTAAAAGGAGCACAACATGTTGCTTCTAGTTTAATATATTTCTGAATCACTCCACCATGATTATTTGCTTTATTAGCATGTAATTCTGCTCTGTATTCACTCATTAGCATATTGGGTCTCTATTCCTTGTGTCTTGCTAGGAGAGATGTGTACTGCTGTTTGCTGAATTGCAAACAGCAAGCTCATCACTGCTCATAGCAGTAACAGGCTTAGCACAGCACGTAGGTATTCATGAATCCTGCTTTAGAGATGCAAACCAAAGCCTGCTTTGTGATGTGTTTTACATGGTTAGTATTGCCTGCAGAGACAGTATTTTCAGATGTTTCTACTCCTATGGATAAATACTCAGTACTGTAGTGGAACATTCTTAAGATTCTTTTCTCGGAAAATCTAGACAATGCCAAAAATCAGGGAGTCAAATGTGAAAAATCAGGAACAATTTTCACATATTACTCTAATTCAATTAAAATGTTAATAGATTCAGCTCTGCACTAGTTAGATCTATTGTAAATTCAATGACCTCTGTTTGACCATCCATCTCACAGACAAAGGACTCAACTCTGAGCATTGTGGAGAATCATACTGACCTGTCCAATGATCCTTAGACATCATTCCAAGGTCTAACATGAGATTCTATGCAAGCAAATTAAAGGTGTCTAATATTAGCTAAGTGCAAGACCGCTTCTAAATTCTAGCACACTGATTGGTATAGACACTGACAAGCATTATCCTGCCATTTGTAACTGCAGCTAGGAAATATATGTCCTTTTAGCTGCTTTTAACTTTTATTGTCATCTTTTTATCCTGGGAATTTTCTTAGTTTACTCTTGGTAAATCAGTTACTGATTGTTGCAGTGTTGTCCTACAGATTATTAAGGGGAGCTCCAATCACAGAATGTCAATCAACTTCTTTAAAATATTAAAGTATTCCAAAACTGCTTTCAGAAATGTGTAATCCTTATAGGTGAACTGATATTTGTACCTTTTTCAAAAGTCCTTAGAACAAGAAACCATTATAATTATCATGAAGTATAACTTTGTTAGCAGGTATTGAATGCAATAGAACACTCTTGATGGAGGCTGGGGCATGTCATTCTGATTGATGGGCAGACCTCCTATAGTTGGTTAGTTGGTGGGACATGAGTGGGATGACATGGAGCAGTGATGCCTGCATCATTCTAGCTCTTCCAAGTTAAAGACCCTTCTAGTAAAAAATATTATCCACTCGGGTACATAGCTGTTGCTAGTTCCTTGTCTCTCTCTCGCTCCTCTTGGATCCAAGATAGAGACCAAACATACAAAATGTCTTAGACAGCAAGTCCGTTCTCTTCATGGACAGGGATGACTCTCTTGCAGGGTCAAGCAGGATTCAACTGCTTTCCCTGGATTTTGAGAAGGAGCAAATGGTTTCATGGAGAATGGGCAATGCCAGCAGTGAACAGAGAAATGAGGGAGAAGGAATAAAAGTTGATTAAAAATGATTATTTTAGTCATGCATGCAAGTTTCTAACTAAAGGTTTTGGAACTTTTCTGATTCAAGTCACTTTAAAGGCACCCTTCACATTGTGTCTATCCAACAAGTTGAATCTACTTACTCCCTGCACAAAATTATCCATTTTGGACTTATAATGATGTGCTGTAGTACTTCAACAATCCTTTGACATTCTGAGTAACAACTCCAGACTTTTGTATCACTGTATCACTATCATAATCACACTACTCTACCCGACTCTCTTAGCAATCACCTCGCAACTTTGATCCAGTGCCACTCATCCCAAACTACTAAATCTCACACATATAGAGGATGCTGTAACCTATTTAACTTTGATCTGAATCTATTCAACCAAACTCTCTGCTCTATAGATTGGTCGCTCCTCTATTACCTCCCTCTTGACAAAGCCATCCTAAAATTTAACAGTTAATTTCTTAACGTTCTCAACTTCTTAGTCCCCATCAGAAAAAATAGGGTAAAAACTAAATACATCCCCTGGATTACTAAAGACAGTCTCTCCCTCATGCAGACAAGGGACAGTGCTTGGAAATCCTGGTGCAAGCATAAAACCACTGCAAATCTCCAGCTCTATCGGGAACTTCAAAATAAAATTAAAAAACAAATCTTTCTAGTCAAAAACATTTTTTTACCTCAACCATCAAAAAAACTCTCATACCAACCCCCCCAAAAATCTAGTCCTCTATCAACAAGATACAGCACCCAGGAAACCCATCCCTCCAATCCTTTTCCTAGCTCATCCTTTACTGAAACTGCCACTTTAATGAACTCCTTCTGTATTGACTCTATACAGAACTTACTCAAATTGACTCTATGCAGAACTTACTCAAACCTAATTCTAAATGTATTCCTGACACCTCACCACCTCTTCCCCATACTTCTCCTTTCTCCATTAAACCTGTCCCCACTGGTACTATCCGCCTGTTTCTTAATAAACCTAAACCCTGCTCCCTCTACCCTGATAACCTACCACCTGCCTTTCTCAAGTTAGCAGCCTCCTCCATTGCCTACCCTGTCTCCATCCTCATTAATTGTTCTATTAAATAAAGCATCATTCCTGCTATCTGCAAAAAATTCTATGCTCGACCCCTACACAAAGGAGGTAACTCCACTTTTCCATCAAATTTCAGGCCAATTGCAATTTTATCCCCACTATCTAAAATTCTTGAAAAGTGCATACACAAACAGCTCATGTCTTATCTCATCCAAGAGAACCTCCTCACCCCCACACAACATGGTTTCCAACCTCATCATAGCACCACTACAACTCTATTATATTTTATTCATTTTATTTCTCCATCTGTCAATAATAATAAATTAGTCTCCTGCCTATTCCTTGATTTTTCTAAAGCCTTTGATACTGTATCTCATAAACTCCTTCTCTCCAATCTAGCTTCCCTTAACCTCTGTAACTCCACACTAGGCTGGTTCTTTAGTTGCTTATCTGACTAACTTCAGTCTGTTAAATGGCTCTCTGCCACCACTCCTTTTCTCTCTATTCAAACCAGGGTTCCCCAAGGATCCATCCTGGGCCCCTCTTATTCTATATCTTTACTAAGAATCTTTACCACTCTTGCCCACACTCCACCCTGATTCAGTATGCTGATGACTCTACTATCATCTCCACTTCTGACACTCTTCCTCAACTGTATAGAATGGAGGATAGTACCTACAGGCACAACTTTGTATTACCATTTGTCTCTTTGCTCAGCATTGTATGGTGGTATGATGCCTGAATAAAAAACACATCATTAAGGAATAGAAGAACCACTTTATTGCTAAGTACTGTTTCTCTGTGACTGAATAACACTTTTCAGCATTGACTTATTTTTCCATATAAACACACACACTGTTCCTCACTTTGAAAGTCCTAATACAGTATGACTCCCAAGGCTTCTTCTGACACAGCTATTAAAGGGATAACTTATTTAATAAGATCAGGACTCACTCCCACTAGTTCAGAGCATAATATTTGTTACAGCTCATTAAATGTTCTGTTTACCTGAAGAACCCATTGCACCTTACAGAAGCAACCCCTTATGTGAGATCTATTTAAAGACAGACATGATTGGTAAAGTAAGACTGTTGTACTGAAGTAGACCATAATAAAATAGATAAAAGATAGAGATCTATTTAAAGACAGACATGATTGGTAAAGTAGACTGTTGTACTGAAGTAGACCATAATAAAATAGATAAAAGATAATAGATTCAAGCATTCCCTTATGTGAGATCTATTTAAAGACAGACATGATTGGTAAAGTAAGACTGTTGTACTGAAGTAGACCATAATAAAATAGATAAAAGATAATAGATTCCCTTACTAAGGAACTGAACCTATCCTTCCCTCTGCAACAGTCCCCAAGGGAATTTAATTATAAGTGAAACTGCCCAACCTGGTTTGCCAGTAGTAAGGAGGACTTGCCCTGCCTGCTGAAAAACATTTATCCACAACATACTGCGGTTTCCCCTTACTAAGGAACTGTACCTATCCTTCCCTCTGCAACAGTCCCCAAGGGAATTTAATTATAAGTGAAAGTACGTACTTTATACCAAAGTCTATAGACAATTAGTGTGAGATATCCTAGGTTGTGAGTTTGCTCTCACCAGCCAGGACAGCCAGCAACCTTTACTAACTGCTCCCACACCTGACTCTCCTTCCCCCCTCTTAGACTTTGGGTATTTTACTCTTATCCTATTCAACCTTTATAGTATACTTACCGCCCTGCCATCTTTTATCTCAATATATATTACCTCTGCTATACAGCCTTTGTCCACTAGAGGGAAACAGTTTCCTTTAGACCTCCATTCTGACTCTACTTTTAAGTAACTCGGATTCCAATATCCTGTAAGAGCTAACACTCCCACTCTTTTCTCTCTTTCTTCTTATATTCTTCACTGCCAACCCTCTCTGTACATTCTATTATCAATGCATTGTGTCACCTCACACTCCCCACCTATACTTACCTTTGCTTACTGCTCCTCTGATTGTTCTCCTAGGGTGAACTCCTCGGTGGCTCTGACCTTGTTAACAGAGATCACTATCTTCTTTCTTTCCACCTACTCTCTCTACCTTATATCTGGTTAGAATACTCTGCTCCTTCCCCTCTCTGTATTTCCTTATATATATATATATATATATATATATATATATATATATAACTTTAGCACATCAGGAATGAACTATCTACTATTTTAGCAGAGGACCCACCCCCTCCCTTTCCTGCCTAGTGTATTGCTCTAGATAAATCTCATCTTTACCTGTTGCTATGCATACTCTTCTTGCCCTCCTCCCTCTATGACATCACTTACCTTATAAATATACCTTCTCCCTCTGGATGCCATCTTTATTCTCCTAATTAGTCTTAGGGTGCTGCACGGTCCTGGTGGTGGAGTAAATAGGGTTTTTAGGTAAGCTTTCTTTTTGTCTTGTTTAGATGTGTTATACCACTCTGATAATATCCTAGTAAAATACTAATTGCGTGCAGGACAGGTTGAAAACAACTGTGTTGGGAACCTGAGTAGCGTGTCCTATCCCCAGCTGTTTTGGCATAGCTTCAGAGTGTTTACTGCACATGGAGTTCAGGTGTGAATAAAGTTACGGCTAGGACACTCAACGGCTCTGCTTTATGCTTAACGGCTATGCTTATATGCTAAAAGGATTCTTTTTAATATGCAACCTAAAATAATAGCGTGTTTACTGTGCAGCCTTTTTATGTAGCCTTTTTAGTCGGTCTGGTAGAGTAGTTTTCAGGAGCTTTGTAGTACTGGATAGACTGTTATGCTTTTGCGGCACGCTAACAACGCCATCGACTATTAGCATTCTAGTGGTGCTTTGGACCTTTTGCGACTACTATGGTTGCTGTATAGAGCTACAGGACTCTGTTTTTGGCCATTGTATGATTTAAAAGAGCTAACCTTTTGTCGAATACTAAATCTATAAACTGTTTTTTTGCATACTATAATTATAAATTAGAGATATATCATAGCGTCCTCTGCACGCTAACAACGCTATTGACTATAAGCGTTCTAGCGTTGTTTCAAACCACATACGACTGCTAAGGTTGCTGTATAGGGATATGTAATTCTGTATTTTACCATCGTATGAATTAAAAGAGGTGTTGTATGGTTAAAAAGAGCTGTATTTCCTGTTGCATACTATTACTATATATAAGCCAGAAATCATAGTGTCCTCTGCCTATACACCTTATACTGACTAGCCTAATTAACAACGATGTGTACAAACATGGTGGACTAATTTGGAGCCTTCCTTTCTTAAAAGAAAAAAAAAATATATATATATATATATATATATATATATATATATATATATATATATATATATATATATATCAAATGTAAAACATGATAGAGGGTTATATGATGAGTTGAACCTTATTGTTTCTGAGCTATGTTGTTTTTACAAGTGTCTTGCTTGAATGTTATCTTTGATAGAGTCATAGATGAGTTGAACCTTATTGTTTCTGAGCTATATTGTTTTACAAGTGTCTTGCTTGAATGTTATCATTGATAGAGACATAGTAATATTGGCTGTCAAGACTGTTTTAATATGCAAGTTAATCTCTTTACTATGTTCCAGTTGCTACTTAATAAGCCTGTGTAGCTGTCTATTTTTATCTCTCTGTGTGTCTTACCACTGTCTCTCTTCTCCCTTTATATTCCCAGCTGCCCAACCTGGTTTGCCAGTAGTAAGGAGGACTTGCCCTGCCTGCTGAAAAACAACATTTATCCAGAAGATACTGCGGTTTTCCCTTACTAAGGAACTGAACCTATCCTTCCCTCTGCAACAGTCCCCAAGGGAATTTAATTATAAATGAAACTGCCCAACCTGGTTTGCCAGTAGTAAGGAGGACTTGCCCTGCCTGCTGAAAAACATTTATCCACAACATACTGCGGTTTCCCCTTACTAAGGAACTGTACCTATCCTTCCCTCTGCAACAGTCCCCAAGGGAATTTAATTATAAGTGAAAGTACGTACTTTATACCAAAGTCTATAGACAATTAGTATGAGATATCCTAGGTTGTAAGTTTACTCTCACCAGCCAGGACAGCCAGCAACCTTTACTAACTGCTCCCATACCTGTCTCCCCTTCCCCCCCTTAGACTACGGGTATTTTACTGTTATCCTATTCAACCTTTACAGTATACTTACTGCCCTGCCATCTTTTATCTCAATATATATTATCTCTGCTATACAGCCTTTGTCCACTAGACAGCAACAGTTTCCTTTAGACCTCCATTCTGACTCTACTTTTAAGTAACTTACAGGCTCTCGGATTCCAATATCCTGTAAGAGCTAACACTCACACTCTTTTCTCTCTTACTTCTTATATTCTTCACTAACAACCCTCTCTGTATATTCTATTATCAAGGTATTGTGTCATCTCACCCTCCCCACCTATACTTACCTTTGCTTACTGCTCCTCTGATTGTTCTCCTAGGGTGAACTCCTCGGTGGCTTATCCCGCTCCGTTTGCCCTGTGGGCTCTCTCCGCTCCCCTACCCTGCCCCCAAATTCCACCCGCACCCAGTGGTTCTAAACTTATACACTAACTGCCACACCCCTATACACTAGGACCAACCTCTAACTCCTCCCCTTAAAGTGCTATCACCTCTATTATATTCTCACACTAACCCCTATCTCCCCTTAAAGAACCATCACTCATCTACCATTCTCCATTACCCTATCACTCTATCCACAAATATCCCTACATTCCACCACCTATACCTAAACTAATGGCCCAAGGACCCTACAAACCCTTACCTTTATTACTACTCCTAACTATACTTATCATTCCCTATCTACTTACTCTCTACGAAAACAATACATTCCTCGGACTTCATACCCACAACACACACACACACCTCTATCCTTACTCCCAGCTCCACTCACAGTCTTAGCAACCTCTCCAGCCCAGCTAAGTACTCAGCAGCCACATTTCATAGACTCCATCACATCTCTAATTGTAACCTACTAGCTAGAAAAACGAAGAACCTAATTTTTAATCTTTTACAACTCATCCTAAAAGTTCAGGTCCACTCCCTGTTAGATGGTGATATACACCCAAACCCAGGTCCTACCACTATCACAGCTACACAGCCTGATACACCAACTTTTTCAGTCTCACAAACACTTACCAAGCCCCCCAACTCTCTCCTGATAGCTCATCTTAACATTCGTAGCATCAATAATAAAATAGCTCACCTGCATGCCCTTATTGATGTTCATTCCTTTGACATCCTCTGTCTGTCTGAAACATGGCTTAATCCATCAATAAAGACAGTGCAGTTCTACCCCCTGGCTATAACATCATAAGACATGATGGTAACACTAAAAAGGTGGAGGTGTAGCCATACTTCATAAGAATGGATTACAAGTTACCTTGCTAGACCCCAAACCTCCACTTTGCAACAATGCAGAAATTCTTCTAACTAAGATACAGCTTAAAAAAAGTAAAGCTATCCTCAGCTGGCCCTTAAGCAATTACCCCCAACTCCTGTATATCTGAGCAGCCTTCTACTCATATCAACTTATATGGTTTTAACCAAACTATAACATCCCCTACCCGTACCAATAAAACTAACAACAAAACTAGTACCCTTGAATGGATACTCTCTAATACTCCCCAGCTAAACTATACAACAGGCACCCTCCCTGAGGACATAAGTGACCACTTGCTTACCTATCTAATCAGAACAAAAACTGAAGTCCCAAACTCAACCATCTGTAGAACTATTCGCACTAACACAAATTTTAACCCTGCTCACTTTCAAGCTGAACTAGGCGCCTGTGACTGGTCACCCTGAAATACCTCACAATAGATAATGCCGTGAAATACTTTAACTCTAAATTTCTATCCATTTTAGACAGCCATGTCCTATTACGCAAAGTTAGAATTAGAACCAAACCAGCACCATGGCTCACCAAAACTACCAAACAAAAAATCCTCCAAAGAAATAAACTATGGGCCAAATTGCACTCAACAAAAAGCCCCTCAGATCACCTGCAATTCAGACAGCTAAGAAATGAAACAAAAAAGCCATATTAGCTGATAAAAGAAACTACTACTACCAGCTACAACAAACCCACCAAAATAATCCCCAAAAATTCTGGCGAGGTATCAATAACCTCCTACAGCCTGGATGCTCAAGTACTCCCTCTCCCTCTGGCTCTGATCACAACAATCCCATCCAAATATCTGACTCATTTAATACTTTTTTTCACTGAAACTATACAATCCCTAGCCAACTAGCTATCCCCTAGTACCCCATGCTCTCCTGCAACCTCTACCAATAATACTCCTCAATTTAATTTTCTGCCAGTGCCCACTTCACTCATCTGTAACCTCATAAAGAAACTTAAACCCACTACACTCTCTGCTGATCTACTACCTGCAGAATACCTGCAAAAAGCTGCTAAAGTCATAGCCTACCCCATATTGATCCTCATTAACAGAACTATTTCTGAAGTAACTATTCCCCTAATCTGGAAAGTCTCTCACATTATTCCCCTGCATAAAGGTGGTAACTCCAAGGAGTTGTCCAATTACAGGCCCATAGCTATTCTATGTCCTTTGGCAAAAATAATGGAAAAATGTATTCACCTACAGCTGTTAACCTACCTACTTGATCACAATTTATTAGCACCCTGTCAACATGGCTTTAGACCATTTCATAGCACAGACTCTGCTCTCTTATCCTTCACTAACCATATTAACAGTAATCGTAATAATGATACTCTATCCTCAGCCTTATTTATTGACCTGTCTAAAGCATGTGACATGGTTAACCACCACCTGCTTATAGACACACTCAAAAACCTGCCACTGGACACCCATACTATACAGTGGTTCCAATCATACCTACATAATAGGCAACAAGCTGTACTATGGGAAAATACTTTTTCTTCCCACCTCCCAGTTGCCCTAGGGGTCCCAAAAGGATCTATATTGGGTCCATTACTCTTCTCCGTTTTTACAAATGACCTCCATTCTGACATTCCACAAGCCGACTGTATCCAATACGCTGATGACTCCACACTCATATGCTCTGCTGCTTCTCAATCAGAACTTCAGTCACTAACCCAAAAGACCTTTAGTACAGTTGAAAACTGGCTCCTACAAAGCCGTCTTATCCTTAACCCCAAAAAACGAAAATGCTACTATTTACCCCCACCCGCCGAACCTCCCCACTTAACTTTACTATTACTTCAAATAACGGAACTATAATATCTCCTGAGTCAACCACCAAACTACTCGGAGTACTAATAGATAATAACTTGTCTTTTGAACCTCACATTAATAACACCATAAAAACAGTAAACAAGAAACTAGGTTCCCTCTATAGAATCAAACCATTTCTAACACCTCCAGCCAGGGTTACCATTACTCGCACCCACCTTATCTCTACCCTGCTCTATGCCTCCCCTATCTATACCAAAATATGTAGAAGTAATCTGACTAAACTTTCATCCTCCTACAACAATATTGCCAGATGTGCAGCTGGGTCCTCCTATATAATTCATCACTGTATCGACCTGAATCAGCTAGGATGGTTAGAGTTGCCAAATCTAATACTTTTTAATCAACTAATAGTAGCCCATAAGATCCTGTATTTACCTCAAAATACACCCATACTTACTTCCCTAGTCATCCCCTATAACAATCTCAAGACGTTACGCTCATCTAATAAACTACTTGTACAAATATCAAAATCCAACAATTCAGCTGGTGACACCTTGTTCTCCAATACAGAAGGTAAAGCCTGGAACATCCTCCCAAGCCAGCTAACCTCAATATCCTCTGCCAGCTTATATAAAAGCAGGCTCAAACCCTACCTTAAGTCACACTGGCTATGCCCCTGTGTTAACCCAGACTAAGCACCAGACCACTAACTAGACTACCACGATTCCTAGTCTCTCATGATCATGATCTTGTGTTTACTCACTAATTACTAGTGAGCTTAACCTTTCTTAGGATTTTTTTCTCATGTAAATATGTATATACTGCGGAATGATCAACCACCTTCATATAAGATCACAACTTCGGTGATAAAGAACACTATAAATGCATCCTTGTATGTTGATCTTCTATACTCTATCCATTGATCTCTAGTGTTTTCTTTCTTAGGCTTATGTGTGACCTTAGTACCTATTAATATAAACTAATAGTTGTATCTAGTTTAGTCTTATATTAAGTTTGCTTTCCCTAATAGAATACATAATATAAAATCCTAGGCTTGTAATCTGTTATAAAGATTTGTCATACACCATTTCTAATGCAAATGTCTTAGTCTTGTTCATCTATTCTTAGATAAATATTTTTCCCTACTGAAATATAAAATATGTAATCTTAGGCTTGTAATATTTTTTAAAACTTCTTATGTACCAAATTCTACTGTTAATGTCTTTGGCTTGACCTTTTATGTTGTAATTTGTGAAGCTTTTCTCCCTGGGCCTCCACTGAAAATGGACATATATCCAGCTAGACTAGCCCAGTCAACAAATGTAAAATAAAATAAATAACATAAATAATAAAAATGTTATCTGATTCCTGCCCTGTTCCTTCATCATACCTGCTAGTGTCAATTATCTGGCCTTTCCTAGGTTCTCTATCACTTCATCAGTTCTGGACATGGGATAGCAGTCAAACTTTAATATGCTAGTCAGTTTCCTAAAGCCATTCCAGTTTCTAATACTTACACCAGGTTTTAGGAACCAGTACTGTTGGGCTGCAGGATTTACTTTATTTCTCTGCTCTCACTCTGACTTTGAGCATCTTCTAAATTTCTTCTGTTATTTTCTGTTATACTAATACTTTGTAAGGTGTCATCGTAACATTTATTCCACGTGTTGTCTCTGTGTTATGTTCTATCAGTTTTGTTTTCCCAGGCATTTCAGAAAACATGTCTTTATTTCTTAAAAGAGACAATCTGCTGCTTTCTGCTTTTGAACTTGAGGCAAGCATTTGTCTAACTGTACTTCAGGCAGAGACTCTTTGGTCTTTAAGAATTTCTGCTTGCCATATCACTACAGAACTTTTTACTTCTTTCTGTGGCTGAAATACATTAAAGTTGTACATTTGCTCTTTTTTCTTTCCTAGCTATTGCTATCTAACCTTGTAGTTTAATATATTTATTTTTTCAGTTGCCTTAAATGGCCCCTACCATTCAGCCAAACTGTGTTCTCCTTAGAAGGCACTAAGACTAATATGTAGTCATCTGGGTTAAATTCTATAATTTGAGCCTATTTATAATAAAGCAGTATTACTTGCCTTGGGATAAACCCGTGCTCCTTTATTGTGGTCATAACCACCTGCAGTCAATTCTGCAAATTAAAATTGAGTCCTAACACATTTCAGATTGTATATTCTGTTATTCCTAAGTTTCCTTAATAATGAGAAGCATCCTTCTGGGATGCCAACAACACAAAAGTTAAAATGGGGTAATGACTTTCTAACTTGCAGTGCCTCACTTACAGCAAGCAATAAGTAAGGCAACAACAGGTCCCAGTTCTTCCCTAATGGGTTAATAACTTTCCTTAGCATAGACTTTAGTGTTTTTAAACCTCTCAGCTAATCTTTCTGCCTGTGGATGGTAGACTGACACCTTCAACTATCTCATTTTACAGCTCTAGCAGATGTCCTTGATATAAAGAAAGTGCTTTTTCAGTACATATTCTTTTTGAGATACTACAGTAGAGACTATAAATACCAGTTGTCTAGCAATTGCCTTAGCATTAGATGTGCATTATGGTAATGCTTCGCTCCCTATTATTAATACTATGAACTGATACCCATTGCAAGCTTTTGCTAGTGGCCTTTCAATGGCTAGAACAATACATTCAAATCGAAACTACTTAATAGGCAGTGTGACTAATGGTGTCTTACATTCAGAATGGGCTTCGGTGTTCCTGGCATTCAGAGCAGGAAAAGAGAATGTTTCTCGTTTAATATGGCTGCTAACTAGTATGACTCAGTTCTGTCCATTCCCAGGTAATCCCAATCAGGTAACTATGGGCTGACTTCATCACTATCATCATATATGGTTTTGGCAGAAGCAGCTGATGTAGAATTTCCACTCTGCCTTTATAAACTGCATGCAAGGAGGTCATCCATCAGCATAAAGTAGGGGGAACAGTAAGTTTACTCCATCCGTTATGGTCCCTTACAATTTTAATTATCATTTATATTTCCTGACAAAAGGTATAACCTTCATGTGTTTTTAATGTATATGTGGTTTATCTGTATGTCCACTGAGCCAAGGTTACTTTCTTCACTAATTTGTTTTGAAGTGGAAAGTATAACTTCATCTACCCAAAATACTGACACTGCAGCTTATACTTATTCTGTGATTGTTTTCCTACAAAAGGTACAGCAGGACAAAAATAACTTCTAGCTTAATGTCCCTGCTATCTGCACAAGACTCTTGTGTACTATCATTTTTATATGATGTCCCTCTGTATAAGTGTGACAGGATATTACTCTCTCATTTACTTCCTTCTCTATGTTGCTCTTCTGCAGAGGGTATCCCAGATTAAAAAATACCATCCACTTCTATTCTTTCCTTACATAAAGATACCTGTTGCTTAGAGGCTGCCTTTACAAAAGTATTCTTCTTTAAATTAGCACAAATTAATTCGTAACTTTTAGTTTTTCAGCATTTCTTACCTTTATTTCTTATTACCAATTCTTTGCTCTGAGAGTCCTCAAATTATGTGTTCTCCTGTGTCTCTTTCTGTCCTCTCTACTTTCTGCTAATCCTGTACATTTCTTGTCAATGTTCTTTCTTTCCTCTTGAACTAAATTTTATTTCAAACTTCAAAGTCTTCTATCAGCTTATCTTTGGTTTATATATTTTCAAATCTTACTACATGTTTTTTGTTGGGGTATCATTGAGACAGCTTTCTTAAAACAACAGGATTCTTTTCACTGTCTCTCCGTAATTAAATTGTAGACTCATTTGTAGCTCCTGTTCCAAATCCTTTCCCTGGTTTTGATTCTGGCCTTTCTATGAGTGTCACAGTCTTACTCCTTCCCCCATTCTTTTACTACATGGGGGTATGAAGCTATTGCTTTAGCTCTTTTATATTAAGTAATTCTTGGAAATGGCATATATATTTTGATAGTACAACATCATGAGGCAGACAGGTTACAGACACAGGATGCAAACATTTTTCTAAGACTGTTTTGATTTCTACATTGGTAAGGGAGCATTCTTTTCTGTCAATATGTATGCATATTAGCTCAACTTCTTGCTTGTTTGTAGTCTTCTACTGCATACCAAAGGATCATTGACAATAGCAGCCTTGCTTTTAGAACCTAGCAGTGCTTCAACTTCTTTTTCTTCCAAAAGTACTTGCAACACTGTGATGTAATGCTCTCAGCTATTATAGCTATATCTTGTCATACTCGTCAAAAACAACTTTAGTTTTAGAATGCATTCACATTTCTCATTGATACTACTAGCATTCTTTTCAGTATTATTGGAAAACGTTTAGTAAATAGGTCCCAACTTAACTTCAGATTTCCATGTTCTTCATATAAGTCCTTGCTTATCCTATTCTAAACCTTTAAATATGGAGCTTCCTTTATACAACAATAGTTGACCACTACCACCTCATTGTCTAAAAAACACATGCAAGCAACTAAAATTCAGGGGGAATTTCAGACACACAAATCAATTTTAAATACACACCAAACATTTTCTACCAAAATGTTTGAATAAACACACACACACACACACACACACACACACACACACACACACACACACAGATGCACTCATGCACACATCAAATCCCTCTCTTGCTCTCTCTCTGTATATATATATATATATATATATATAGATAGATATATGAATGTACTTCTAAACATCAAAGTACACAAATATCGAATGGCTAATGATCTGTTCCAAAAGATCAAAAGCCAAACACTTAACTTTTTACAGGGGATGAGCCCCCTGTATCCCCTACACTCCTGCTAATTATCTATGCCAACTCTGAGATAACTCTACAGTGGGAGAAAGGGTAAATTCCTCAATCCCTGCTATGAGTTTCGATCACTTCAGCTGGTGATAAATGCATTCATAATTATGACTGTTCAGTTATATGAAGTGTTCCCATATATATATATATATATATATATATATATATATACACACACACACACACACACACACCAAAAGAATCAAGTGCACATCTCCAAAAATGGTGCACGGAGTTAGATACAAAGTTCCAAAAAAGAGATTCCAGTACTCGAAATAAGAAATCCAATGTTGGATGTAATAAAAAGACCCAAAAAGCACTTTAGAGGTACAGAAGTACTTTTAATGTTAAGTGGAACAAACATTCAGGTTGCTCCTTCATGCAGCCATTCGGCTCAACTGAAGAGAAAACACAGATCGGTGACCTATTTCGCCCCTGGCGTTGTCAGTGTGAAATTACAAGTAAGCATCACACCAGCCCACATTTTATAGTGGGAAGAGACAATTACATGAAAATATATAATATAATACAAAAATTCAAAAACAAATAAGTATATACATGTATATGTGTATACAAAAATCATATTCAGCACATTATCATGCTTTTAAATAGACAATAGAAAAACACATAAAATATTAAATTAAGCGTATACATTGACAGATACCAAAAGTATATAATTATATATTATATACCATAAATATACATATATATGAATATAGTATAATTTCATGCAACTACACATATCCAATAATGAGTATGACAACCTTATTATTAAATATTAAAAACTAAAAAGAGAGTTGGGAAAAAATGGAAATGAATAAAAAAGAAAATA